>NC_090932.1:1558231328-1558542290 GCF_040938575.1 Ambystoma mexicanum
TCAGGATGGTAAGCCTTTTTCCTTAGGCCCAGGACCGGATGCAGAAGACACGATGAGCGTTCTGCTGCAGAGGTTGCAGAATAACGCAAAGCAAGATTCATCCACCGGGTGTGGTTTAAATAGCCTCCTGTAGTGCTTAGGTGTCTCCTTCCACAGCCACGCCTAAGTAAGAAAAGAGTTCCTGGTAAGAAAAGAGTTCCTGCCTTCCAGAAGAGTTCCAGTGTTCTGAATCTAGGGAGTGGCTCCAGCCCCACCCAACAGGAAAAGTAGTTCCAAACAGAAGAGGATCAGAGGCTCAACTGGCAGGCAAGTAAGCAGCATGGTCTGCTGAAGGTAAGTCCACCCAAGCATTATGAGCCCGGCGCTTCCAGCGCTGGGACTGGGCATATTTATGAGCCTGGTGCCACTGGCGCCAGGACTGGGTCCAAAAGGTCCCAATTGGGACTGGTTGGCACTCGGAACCTGGGTTATGGATCTGCTTCCAAGGGAGTTGGGAAAACCCTGACCTTTTGGAAGCAGAGATCATGACAAGTTTCTCAAGGACTGCACGAATGTGCTTAACATGGTCTGATTCTGAGGAGGAGTACACTAGAATATTGTCTATGTATACGACAACACAGACGTCAATGAGTTCACAAAGGACATTGTTCATAAAATACTGGAAGGCTGCTGGTGCATTGCACAACCCGAAGTGCATCACCTGATATTCGAATAATCCGTACTTGGTGCGAAAAACGGTCTTCCATTCGTCGCCCTTCTTTACACGTACCAGATGATATGCCTCTCGGAGATCTAATTTAGTGTAGATGCAAGTATCCTTTACTTCGTCTAGTAGTTCGGGGATCAGAGGCAATGGATATCGGTTCTTCACCGTGATCTGGTTTAATGCGCGGTAGTCTATGCACGTTCTGAGGTCACCTTCCTTTTTGTGCACGAAGAATAAAGCTGAAGATGCAGGGGACTTAGATGGACGAATGAAGCCATTAGCAAGGTATTGGTCCAAGTATTGTCGTAGGTGACGGTTTTTGGGTTCCGTAAGGGCGTAGATCCTACTGCATGTAGGTTGTGCACCGGGTATGAGGTCGATTTGACAATCGTATGATCTATGAGGTGGTAAGGTGTTTGCCTGTTCTTTTTGGAAAACATCCTGGAATTCTTGATATTCCTGAGGTAACTGCATGACTGGATTAGTGACTGTGGCCATGCTTTTGTTCAAGGTTTTTTCGGGGTAACAGGTGTGTGCACACTCCGGGAAGGTTACTCTCTTCTCTCGCCAATCAATACAAGGATTATGTGTTTCCAACCAAGGTATCCCCAGTATTATTTGGAACTGCAGGGCTTTGATTAAGTCAAACACAATAGTCTCTCGATGCCCATCTTGACCCAACAGTGTCATCTCTGTGGTGGAATGAGTTACAGGCCCAGAGGCAATTTCAGTTCCATCAACTGTGGTGATAACATCCGAAGTGGTCTTTTTGCAGAGAGGTAGATTCATCCTAGAAGCCAATTCGTGGTCCACATAGTTTCCTACGGCCCCGCTATCAATGTATGCCCTAACTGCGTGCATACGTTATGGCTTCCTTGGATCAATAAGGACCATTGGTATGATTAGGTGCGAGGTCTGAGTGTCCTTCTTTAAGCTCGGCAAGCGGACCTCTACGCTTGTCGGGCGTGGTCGTTTCCCGAATCAGGCTCTGTTTGATTTCTATCAGCAACTCCGACTACTTTCTTGGATGGTTTTATAGGGCAATCTCGTAGAAAATGTCCTGAGGCCCCACAGTACAGACACAACTGCATCTGTCGTCTCCTTTCTTTTTCTTTTTGAGTTAAGGGTCCCTTAACCCCCCTGATCTGCATTGGTTCTGATGCATCTGTTCCTTTGGGAGTAACATTGTGTTTAACCAATACCCGATTCTCAAACTTAGCTCAATCAGCTTTTCTATTCTGATCTTGGTGGTCTAGCTGGACCACTAAGTCTATATATTCTGCGCAATCCTGAGGTGGGTTCACAACTTGGGCCAAAACATCTTTGAGTTCACCCCGAAGTCCACGATGAAATAATGTAATTCGCTTTACCACTGGCCAGCTGGTTTCCACCACCAACCTATTGAAGGTTGCTATTTAAGTTAGCAGGTCCTGGTTTCCTTGTCGTAGGGGTAGAAGTTCGTTATCCAGGGCCCGTCCCTGTGAATTTCTGGCGAATAGTCTTTCCATGCGCAATTGAAAACCCTCAAAATCCCGAAGAAGAGGGTCATCCTGGTTGACTAATGGAATTAACCAATCCGCTTTGCTGCCACTAAGGTATGACAGTACAAAGACTACTTTGGCTTGGTCGTTTGGAAAAGCTCCTGGTCTGCATAAAAAGTGCAAGCGGCATTGGTTCATGAACACGGCAAACCTTTTCAGGTCCCCAGAAAAGCGTTCGGGTGGAGCTAAAGGAATGCTCTCTGGTAGAACCACTTGCACAGGGCTGCTCGATGAAACGGGGTCGAAGTCCCCCCAAGTCCAGGTGTTTGCCCGGCTTGGTTTTGCAGCAGTTGTCTGGCAAGATCATCAGTGCGCTCCTTTGACAAAATCAGTTCTCTCCTGAGGGCATTAGTTTCTTGGCGTGCGGAGTGCACTTCTGCCCTAAGTTCTCCTAACAATTGGGCTAGTTGGTCGGTTTTTGAGGTCTCCATTTCGCCCGGGTGGGGATTTGTAGTTAGGCTTTGTGTTCTGTTACGCTCACCTAGTTCCCACAGGGGCGTCGATCGGACCCGGACAGCTGCGGTCTCCACCAACATGATGCGTAGTGAAGAGATGACAGTCTGGACTGGCCCGCCTAATCTTGTCTGCTGGACTCGTAGAATTATTCTCCTGTAAGTGGAGAAAGGGATTTAGCCACCCGTGGACTTTAGTGATGCCCCCCCCCGAACTGTTCTCGTTCTCCCCACTAATCACCTTCGATATCCCCTCTTGGTAACCTCACCTTATGTTTTTAAATGATGAGCTCTCCATCCTGCATGGCATGCAGGGGCGCGTAGATACCAGTTACTTCACTGGTTTGAAGGTACTGGAGGAGTTCCGGAGGAATATTGACTCCAGTGTCTATAAAGTTCAAAGAGTTCAATATGTCCGATGTTCACTCTTGTTGCATGAGTTTAACTTGCTGTTTTCTCTCCCTTTATAGGTGCGGCATAGAAAGATGCGGCGAATTAAAGGATAATACCTCCGGTGGTAAGCAGGTAAGCCTATGGTGCCAAAGAGATTGTCTTTGTCAGTTTTCTCGGCTCACCTTGTTATTCCTTTTGTTCCCCCCCCCAGGTGCTGGGTTTCGACAAAGAAAATGATGGAGGCAGCGTCGAGTTGTAAGATGCGGTGGACTGGTGAGTATATTAGTCCCAGGTAAGAAATTCCCCAGAACCACACCCGAGTAAAAAATAGTCCCTGTAATAAAATAGTCCCATCCAGGCCTCACGTTGGCTTGGACTCATTTGCAGCATGGTCTGCATAAGGTAAGTAAAGTCTATGAGCCTGGCGCCCATGGCGCCAGGACTGATTTCTATGATGAGCCTGGCGCCTAAGGCGCCAGGACTGAATCCAAACAGCCCCCAGCAGGGGCTGTTGGGGTTTTAATGAGTATCTGGATGCCTGCACCCGGGGCTGATGGACTCGATCCGGATGCCCGGGGGTAGGCATCATGACAGCCACATCTACTACTCAAACCCAAGTGAGAGCCTTCTTAGGCCTCACTGCGTATTACAGGAACTTCATAGAGAACTATGGGACCATAGCTTCTCCCTTGAATGTGATCTCCTCTCCAAAATTCCCTAAAAAGGTTAGATGGAATGAGTAGTGCACTCAAGCCTTTGAAGGTCTGAAGAAAGCCCTTTGTCAAGCTCTAGTCCTAAGAGCTCTTAACTACCACCAACCCTTCATTGTACAAACTGATGCTTCTAATGCAGGTGTAGGTGCAGTCCTTAGTCAAATGGATGAGAAAGGTAGGGAACATCCCATTTGTTTCATCAGCAGGAAGTTAAAGGATCCTGAGACAAGGTGGGCAACCAGAGAACGCGAATGCTTTGCTATTGTGTGGGCACTGAAGAAGTTTAGACCATACTTGTATGGATCTACTTTTGTTATTCAGACTGACCACCAACCCTTGAGATGGCTGATGCAAATGAAAGGGGAAAACCCTAAACTACTAAGATGGTCAATCTTCCTGCAAGGGTGTGATTTTACCATTGAGCACAGAGCAGGAGGTCACCACCAAAATGCTGATGGTCTCTCTAGGATGTTTATAACCGACTGGAGGTATGAGATCCATCCAGGAGTGGATTAAATCCTCCTGTCCCTTAGTCTGGGGTGGGGGGCAGTGTTAGGGAGAATTCTCATTTATGGCTAGTTTCCCTTACCTAGTGAGTCCCTCAGCAGCTTTGCTGGATTTCGAGGGTTTGTTTTTTCAACCTGGTAAGAGTGTGAGCCTGTTTCCCACTCTTACATGTGTTTTGCCTTGTGTATTTCTACTTTTTGTGTGATCATGGGCTCTGGAGCCACACCACTCCATGATCCCCAGTTTTTCTGTGTGTTACATAGCACCTTCAGTGCAGTAACACTGGGTTGTCTTTGAGACCACTGACTCCATTTTTCTGGGGCTGACTACTGTCCCGCAGAACCCTGTAAAGTTGCCATTAACTTTAGGTAGTCACTTTAAACTACAGACCCAGTACATCCCATCTTTCATGGAGTATTGTAAAGGGTTAATTCCTACTCCTTTTTGTCTGTGCCTCTCTGAGCTTTATTTTGATCTTTTAAGATTTATACTTGGCTGGTGGCAGTGGTATCTACCCTAACTTTTCTACCGCGATTATACTAAATAAACGTGGTACTGTTCTAGGCTATTGTATTAGCCTTGAACATAAACCCACTTGCCCAAATACTTTTTATTTCAGGCTCCGGTCGGGTTTAGTCACCATTTCTTTTTGTTAAAGTCCTTCTTGTATTTTACTTTGCGCAGCAAATCAGGTTTGCCTTCTTTGTTCACCGTCTTTTGGCGGGCTTCTATGAAGAAGCTCTCCTTTGGCATCTGGGTGTCTAGGTGGGCTGAATGTGAGGGAGGGGTGTAGTCACCCCCTACACAGGGTCTTGGAGACCCAAGTTGCACTTTGTATTGATTGGCTGAAGTGGTTGTCCGGGCCGGACAACCCCCCTGCTGAGTGATTGACAGCCAGGATGTGTGAATGGGGGATTTTCGCATAAAAGGCAGGACTCTTAAACTGGAAGTCAGAGTCGTCACTGGAACTGCAAGGAACCGAAGAGAAGCAGAGAAGAAGAAATCTGCTGCAACTCCCGAGTCCCGGTGAAGCCCTGCTGCAGTCCTGAGCTATCTACCCTTCAACGACAAGAGAAGATCCAGTCCCGAGTCTTCTTCCCTTGAGCCTGGTGGGATCAACCAGCTCACCTTCCACAGCCAGGGGATCCTCTTCGTGGTCAAAATCGCTGCACACTGCTGTAGTGGTCCGGATAGCCATCTGAAGAGCCTCTCCTGTTTTAAAGGAGCGCACCTTTTATTCACCGTTGTTTCCCTGCTGCTGGTCTCATCCCTGGGTTGTGCAGATCGCTCCAGATGTCCTCCTTCTTTTCCCCACGACTGAAGCTCCAGGAACCATGAGTCTGCAGGAACTACCAGGAACAACTGCCGGGGCACCAGCTCTTCTTTATACGAATAAGGTACTGTGTCTGACTTCGAGGATCTAGGGTGAACCCTTTTCTCCTCACTAAAGGCTTGTTCTATTCTTCCTTCCCTCTCATAACTTTTGCGGCCTCTTCTGACAATATCTAAGTACTCCTGGCAACCTTGAATCGTGAACTATCTGACTGTGTGATACTTGACACCAGGAACCCCTTTCCATCTAACACTGGCACAGGCCTATTGACTTTTATCCTTGGGTTAGAATGTGTTCTCTGATTCTATCTGCCTTGACAAAAGTATTGCCTATGATTTTTTCCCCCCACCTTTCTTGTGGAAACTCAGGTGGTAAGTGTGTTTTTACCCGGTAACATTTCTTCCTCGGTAACGCATATCTTTAGTAAGACTGAACTGTCATTACTGTCAAAAAGTGATTGCATATGTATTTCCGGTAACATCTTTTGTTTCATAACACCGGTCTGTCAAACCATAAGGTACTTACATTGAGTTGGTCTGCACAAGGGGAATTGGTTATGTGTATTGTATTTGAAGTGTGGTTTTTATATTAATAGAAGTGAAGTGTTTTACAAACAGATGGTTTAAAATAAATGTACTTTTACTTTTTAACCAAAAACCTTGAGTCAGTGTTTGCTTGAGTCACAGTAATTGTAGTCCTTTGTGTAATCTCTACTACTGCACATTTGCTCTTGAGATAAGTCTGGCTGCTCCGCTACTGCTAACACTTTAACAGTGTAGTACAGGCTTGTACCAAAGGTGAACTTGTATTACCACTTGTAGTCTTAACTCTGTGCAGTGGTCCCTAAGGGCACTGCATAAGATTCTGCCTAACACGCACCATCCTTTACCACATACAATGTGGTGCTTGCAGTTCAGGTTCAAGTGAACAGCTGCTTTTAAATATCAAAAAGTAAATTACACATCTCGGTAACAGATGAGATGAAAAATGAAAAAATGGCTTTTCAAGAGTTATATATTTGTGTGTATACCTTACTATGGTTTGTGCACTTTTCAAGCTATCTTTTATAAACATAGAAAAATAAGATATAATATAAAATATAACATAAGATATTTCTATGTTTATAAAAGATGGCTTGAAAAGTCCACAAACCATAGTAAGATATGCACACAATCCCTTTTATGGCAAAACGTGTACAATTGTGACCCCTCCCCTCCCGCTAACCCCCTCCATCTTGAGAGACTATAAATACCAGCGCACAGAGCCTCCAGCTTCACCGACGGACAAAGATGCCTCGGGCTCTTTGATCTGTGCGCTGCAGAGCAGATTAGATCACCGAGCCTGAGGTGTCTTTGTCAGTCGGTGAAGTTGGGGGCTCGGTGATCACTGAGACGGAAGTGTTTTTGTCCGTCAACGGTGCTGCATGCTTGGTGATCTAATCTGCTCTGTGCACTGCAGAGCAAATTAGATCACAGAGCCCCCAGGTTCACCGAGGGCATGCCTGCCTAACCTCCGGGTTTAGCCCGGAGACTCTGGGTTTTCACGCTCTTCTCCAAGTCTCCGGTGATGAGCGGTTTTCCACCACAGGCCCAGAATTGATGCGAAAGACTGTTTACATTCAATGGAACACTGAGGGCAGCAGAAAGGATGCTGTTTTGTTTTGGGGAGTTGTGTTTGTTAAGGTTTCTAGTCGGATTGGGGTGTGGAGGCCCCAGCAGAGCTTTGCTCCTGCTCCTACCAACTGCCTCAACACCCTGTGCACACAATGCAGCTCCCTCCCACTGATGAGCAGCTGCGCTCACTGTGCACTGTGCACTGGCTTTTCAAACACTGCTCTGATCCCCAGTGTGGGGCTCACTCACGTGTGAAAGGTAGTGCATTCCGCTTCTTGTGGGGGCTGGTAACATGATTCAATTCAGCCGGCTCAGTTTTACCACATTGTTCTTTACCTCTATTGCCGGCTGCCGCAGTCCTTAAGTCATTCCCGGCTGCTGCCGGAGACGGGCCCATTAAAAACATCACTGGTCCTGCGCAAGTGTCTAGGCCCACACAGCGCCCGCTATGGACCACGGTGCTTCTAAACCCGTTGAAAGACCAGGCCTTGATTCAAAGATTTTTTTGCTGGCAAAATCGGCTGTATTCCACCCCACTATACGCCTTCACTCTTGGAACATACCGGTACTCGAATTGTAAAGACGCCAGAAAAGTGCTTACTAGCTTCGCTCTCTTCTATGTTGTTAAGTCTGGCAGAAATGGGCAAAACTCTGGCTTCTGCTTCATTGGAGCGTATATTTGTAGCCTCAAACTCCCATGCAGATTCCAGCTATGAGGCCCAGACCTTATTTTCGAGTAGTCGTCGGGCTGCACCGTCGATCCTTCAGAAAGATGACACTCTACCGCGTTCTACCTTGGCAGACCGCTTGTCTCATGACATTGCACTGCTAGAGAGGCAGTTAGCGTCCTACCAAAAATCCAAAATCTATTAACATCTTAGGCACTCGACAGTTAGGCTACAGGGATCGTCACGGAAACAGAAACCGCCGTGCTCCACTTAAAGTCTACTCTAGCTGGCATAGCAGATAAAAATCAAGCTGTATTGTTGATGCTGCTCAACCTCTCCGCAGCCTTCCATCTTGTTGATCATAGCATGCTAGTGCCAAGGCTCGAAGAGATCGCAAATTGCTCCAGACTGGCATCCAAATGGAAAGCGTCCTTCTTGGGCCCTCGCATGGTAAGGGTCTGTGTGGGTAATAATCACTCCATCTCCATCTCTCATACCTGTCGCCTCTGCTTTTCAATTTGTATATACGCCCACTACTGGATCTCCTAAATGAATTAGGTGTTCAATATACAAACTACGCAGACGACACTCAGATTGTCATCCAGCTGAGCAGTCACTATAAAAATGATGCTGAAACTATCAATACCATCTATAAAGCCATCCAGGACTGGATGGCCTACAACTCCTTGGCCCTGAATAACAATAAAACAGAGCTCATGATAGTATCCTCTAAGAACACCCGAAACAAGCTAGCCACAGACAATGCCAACTTCACTATTGTGGACAATGTCATCATAGTCCTAAGGAAAGTAAAAACATTAGGCGTCGTTCTAGATGCCTAACTATCCATGAAGCCCCACGTCTCCAGCATTCGATCTAGCTGTGGACTGATTAATAAGCAAATACACTATATTCGGCCATTCATAAAAACTGAAAACTGTGCACTTCTAGATTAGATTATTGTAACAGCCTACTGTCCGGCACCACCGCTGCCAACATACAATCTTTGCAGGTGGCTGTGTCCACCATCTTTAACTAATCGCGCCGCACTCAAATTTCCACCTACAGAAAGAAGCTACATTGGCTTCCGGTAAAACACAGAATAACACATAAAGTGTTAACAATGACACACAAGTGTGTGTCCTTAAGCAGTCCCTCATATTTGTCAGAACGCATCAAAGTCAAGACAAGTGACAGGACCCTTCGTTCCTCTACTGCTACAGTACTTGCTTCCCCCAGATTCAAAATCCCTAAATTTAGAGGTACCACTCTTGATTTCCAGGGTCCTCTCCTATGGAATGTACTTCCACCTGCAATACGCCAGGTTCAAAACTACCCTCTTTTTAAAAGAGCTATAAAGACTCACCCTTTTAAGATAGAGTAATCTTACGAACTCTCCACACTTCCTCTGCTTCAGTCTTTTAATGTTTTGTTTGTCTTGTTTTCGTTTTCTGTGCGCTCTGAGGCCCATGGGCATGTGGCACGTAACAAGAATCAAAATAAATAAATGAAATAAAATAGAAACACTTGTGTACAGGCGCATTATAAATGCCACATCATATCATGCAGTGCACACTAGCACACCCCACTGCACTGCACCGCCCACCAAAATGTAGGCACAAAACCATTAAAACACTAATGACCCATCATTGGCGGTTTCTGCGCTACATTCTGATAGGACGGGCTGCAAGGGGAACTTAACTGTTCAGCATTGAGAGCATTGCTTGCGGCACGTGTGTGTGCCATGGGCGGACGCAGCACTGCAGACAGTGCAGAGAGAGTAGCCCAGCTAAGGTAGGGTTAAGGGAGGGCAAAAAGGGGGAGGCAGGATTTCAGAGGGAGCCACTGGATAAACCCACGCACCGAAGAGAGCTCACCTCTGCTATGTGATGTACTTGACAACAGTGTGGCCTGGAGTTTCCATCTGAAATTGTGGAAGAGGGTCTGTGGTTATTTGAAATATAGCCCGGCACCCTGCTAATGAGTGGCATATATACCTGATGCTACCATTCCATGCAGTCAGCGCCTACCGAAAGATCGGGGCTCAGTGGATTTGGCCAGGGAATGCCATGCAGTGCTTTAAGTGGGATAAGAAATTGAGGGGGGGGTTCTAGCATGCCGTGATGCACATTTATGGTGGTGGGGCCTAAAAAAGGTCTCACGGACCCTCCAATCCAAAAGCCTTTAAAAGAGGTGGGGCCTAAATAATTAAGAGTGACCCAACAGACCCACCCGAGTTTTCATACTTAAAGTGAAAGTGAGTAAATTCTATTTTGAAATATATATTAAATGTACTTTGCATATTGACCAAAATAAATACATTCCTATATAAAATAGAACTTCAAATTAAAATGGATCACCGCACCACGAAATCCCATAGATCCTTCAAAAGAAATATGTATGTACTAATTGACATTATTGTAATGACAATACTTTAATATGATGTGTTGCAATAATCAAACCTGTTTGAAAAGAACCTAATTCTAAATGTATTTAACTGACGTTTTAATTATAAACATGAGTGATAGTGACATCCACAGTATGCTCAAACAGCTTTGTATTTACATTACTGCAAGGAAGAGAAAGTCAGTTGGGACAGCCCTGCAGAGCCTCAGCTCAAGGGCCATATTTGGAGACTGCCCAAGCTGAGCCCTGGCTAGCCCTGGCCCACTTGACCCCCTGGTTATAGTTTATTTATTTTTTTGCGTGCCTTTCATACAACTTTCAGACCCCTTGACCCGCCCGGTCACCATCTCGGGCTGATGAACTACAGCGGGGGCAGTGAGCACCAAAAGTAGGTTTGCTTGCAGTGAAGCCCTCCGCCCCATCGTAAAATGGTCTATGGTCTGGAGGGGAACCTCATCCGAATAAACACACACACATTGTTGCTCCGTGTAACCATTGCTCAGCCCTCCGAATATCAACAAAGGTTCTGGAAATAAAAGGCGCTAAAATTGGTCTGTCTAGAATTAACCAGATGTGACGACTATGTAGTAGTGATGTAATTGAATCTGTAGAGCACACCCTGTTACAGTAGTGAGAATCTTCAAATGATTAGATATAGATCTATTAAGGTCAAAGAAACATGAAATTATGGTAGCCCCTGATAAAGAATATCTCCTTATTGTTATCCAGAACCCATCAGAATAAATGACCAGCTACCATTTTGGCACCAGTGAAGAGAAGAATCTACAGCATTACACAGACGTTTAAAATGTTTGTCAATCATACTGTGATTAATATTTTGTGCAATGGTTGTTTTTCATGGTCTGAGCAGCACACTGACGTAAAGAAGGGACTACGCACAGAATCGCAAAATCTTTTCAATTATTGATTGCAGTATGTTGAAGTGGTGTACCTTTTTTGTATTTAAAAGGAAAAATAGCTGCTGACTGTTATAAAACATGTTTATACCGTGGAATAAATTCCTGTAAAAAAATAAATAAAGAAAGATATAGATATATTGAAGCTTTAAATAATGCTATTGATGAGATAGATATAGGTACCATGTGGAAAAGTTGAATGGACGCACATGATACTAATTGTATTTATTATTTATTTTATGGTGAAATGTTATATTAAAACTATGAATATTTTAGAAGAATTGTGTCAGACCTAATCCTACAAGAGTCCTTAAATCAATTGTGTTAGTTGTTGATTTATTTTGATTCTATTCTTTTACCTTGTATACTGTACTGGGATATTTGGTTTTAGACATAAGTATTCGATGGATTCTCTTTTTTTAAATGTTTAATGTTGCGATTTGTTCATATACAAAGCCAGTGTGGCTATATGTATTCTAAATAAAATGAAATTAAATATCAACTTTCTGATTTTGTGGAAGACTCAAATTTGTGGTGAAAATAGTTTCTTTAAAAAAAAAAAAAAACATACTTTGACTGTCTCGTTTGTAAAATATGGCTCCCCCAATGCAGATCGATGGGGAAATTGTAAAACATTTATTCTTGGGTCAGATTTATGGGCATTTGTATTTCCTCATGTAAGTCTAGAGTAAATAGCAGCTAACAGTACATGTATGCCTATTTTCTAATAAATACTGCTTTTAAATATACAGAATGAGGTCTAAGGTATCAACATTTCTAGTTCTTAATATAATAAATATAATATTTCCCCTTCGGAATAATAAAATAATTAGCCCTCCCCGTCGGGGAACCCCGGTCTCCCGCGTGACAGGCGGGGATACTGACCACTATACTAACGAGGAGCCATGCGATCTGAGTTCCATATCGGCTTCTTATACCAGCAAATCTTCAATGGAACAGAACATTTTGCTAGTCATAAATGACTGGCAAAGTGCAGCGTTACGAGAACATCTGTTAGAAGCCAATATAGAAGCACAGATTGCATGGCTCCTCGAATGAACTCCACAGTTGCCTGAGATTAATAGCCTGTTGCTAGGACATCATAGGAATTACTTTTTTCAGGTGTCATTGCAGTGCCTACTTCTCACACGCTCTATAAACCGATCAACGCGTGCGCAGGACTCTAACGGGGCCCTGTTTGCGTGTCAAGGCGCATGCGCGATTTCCACCCAATGCAAATACCTGTGTTGGCTGAGACGGGGGAGGGGGCGAATGGGGTGACGTCACGGGGGAGCCACAGAACTCTGTCCCTGAAAGAGACGGCCACACTGCAAGCAAGTTATCTGAAAGTACAACATATTCTGCGCTGCCATAATGAATATATTTAAGTGTCTTTATGTAATGAACGACATACTACAGCAGACTTTTACAAAATGGCCAGCCAGGTAACATCTGAACATTATCACAGTCATGTGCAATTGTTCAGAATGTATTAAGACCACAACAAACGCAATTAAACAAATATGCATAAAAATCGCAGCTGCCAAGTGAGCTGAGGACAAACACCTTGAGCTCGGCCAGTGTTTTTCCCTAGGATGGACCTGCAAATCTCAGCATGCAAAATTGAAAATCAATATTGTCCGAAAGCAGTGCTTTAAGTGGGCTAAAATTGAGGGGGGTCCTCATTTGGGGGTGTGGTTTGATTGATGGACATGATCTAGGTGGAGAAAAGACCTTGGATCAAGGATAGGGTGAACAGTTGCGAGAGGAAGTTACAGTTTAGAGACACTACATGTTTCCTGCAGATGTGACTGACAAAAGTGCCAGCCAGCCACAGCGGGATTTGTAGTTTGCGCGACACTGACACTTTGCAACTTCTGTCAGTCACAGCTACCTGACTTGATCATGGCGATGCGGCTGCAGCTACTGTCACAGGTTTCCCCCCTTCTCACCTGTCTATGTTGCCTGATGTCCTCTTTAGGTGGAGTCTTCTTTCGTATGGTTTGGGACTTAAATAAGCCCGCTCGGCCGTCCTCGGCTTCCAGATTACGTTCAGCTTCGATGTCCAGGATCACGGACACTCCAGGAGTATTCAAGAAGGAGTTGGGTGCACGCGGAAGCGGCACAGGGATTCCGGGAAGTTAGGAAAGAGGGAAGAAGTCGGGAGAAGGGAATCCAGGGGGCAGTGGATAGCAAGTAGCACTAGAGAAGGTTCGGAGCACACGTCCGATCACAGCTAGAAAAAACCCGGTCCACGAAGCGTTGGAAGATTGCCGGAGCATTAGAGAGTCCAAAGGGCATGACCAAGTATTCGTAATGACCAAAGGATGTTCTGAAGGCTGTCTTCCATTCGTCACCTTCTCTAATACGAATCAAGTGATAAGCACCCCTGAGATCCAATTTGGTGAATATTACGGCTCCTCTTACGGCTTCCAGGATATCCGAGATCAAGGGTAATGGATAACGATCCTTAAGGGTGCACTGATTAAGACCTCGATAATCAAGACAAGGTCTGAGTTCCTTGGTGTCTTTTTTTAGGAACAAAAAATAATGAAGCTCCAGCCGGAGGCTTGAAGGGCCTTTTTCTCTGGTTCAGACAGGATAAACATCCTTCCGAAGGGAATCACGGCTGAAGGTTTGGTTTCAATAGCACAGTCCTCAGGCCTATCGAGTGGTAGGGCTTGGACAATAGCAGAAGAGAACACATCGGTGTATTCCTGGTAGGTTTTAGGAACGTGGATGATGTTGGAGACCATAAGAGGATCTTGCTGAGTTATTGAATGTTCTTCTGATGTGGTCGGTGAAGGATCCTGGAGCAGACAATGGGACATGCAAAATTCGGAACCTAGGAACAGGGAACCAGCTGTCCAATTGATGTATGGGTTGTGTTTTTGTAGCCAGGGCATTCCCAAAACCATTGGGAGATGGGCAGATTTTATGATGTCAAACTTTATCCTTTCTCGGTGAGGGTTTATAGCAAGCTCAATTTCCTTAGTCTGAAGAGATATGGGTCCAGAAGAAAGAGGTCTTCCATCAAGTGCTTCTACAGGTTGCAGGACGTTCTGGGATTCGTAAGGAATATGATGTTTAAGGACCCATTCCTGATCTATGAATATTCCCATGGCCCCACAGTCCACTAGTGCCAGAATGGGGTAGGGTTCCTTCTTAGATGACGATAGAAAAGCCTGTAAGACTACCACAGAGTTTTGTCCAGGAAAGTTCAAGGATGGTATAGATGTGGAGCCTGCATCTCTCTCCCGAAACTGAGCTCCATCTAGGATCGGGAGCTGGCGTTTCCCGAACGCCGTGGAGGGGCTAAGGGACATTCTCTGACTAAATGCTTGTCCGAGGCACAGTACATGCATAAGCCAGTATGGATCCTTCTCAGCCTTTCTTGGGGAGATATGGGTCCACGGAAGGCCCCTAGCTGCATGGGTTCGGGTTCATTTGTAGGAACAGGAGAATCTTCGGAATTTGAAGGGCTCACAAGAGGATTTATTTGGATAGTTGACTTGGTCTTCCTTTTCTCTGCCTTTCTTTCCTGGATGCGGAAATCAATTTGTAGAGCAAGATCCATAAGTGCCTGGTAAGAACTAGGACGTGCTACCCTGGCTAATTCATCCTTAACATCTTCATTTAGCCCTCTTCGAAAGAGGGCGAAGCAAGCTTCAGAAGGCCAACCCGCTTCTTTAACCAATTGCTTGAATCGAGTTACGTAGGTGAGCATGTCCTGAGAGCCTTGCTGGAAATCGAGTAAACGTTCTTGAGCACTAAAGACCTGTTCTGGGCGGTCAAACATAGTCTTTAGTGCTTGAATGAATCCATCATAATCATCCAAAAGGGAATCTCCGGTGTTAACTAATGGTGTGGCCCAGGCTAAGGCATTCCCGGAGAGGTGAGAAATAATAAAGCCCACTTTAGCCCTGGGGGTGGAAAAATAATAAGGTTTAAAGGTAAAGTGGACCAAACAAGAATCCAGGAATCCTCAGAGGGTTTTTGCACAGCCGTCATATTTGTCAACAATGCTGCCCAATAGCACGCTGTCCTTTGAGGCAGAGTCGTGTGAAAGTACCAATTGTTTCAGCGCGGCGTTCTCCGCTTTCAAGTTCTGTACTTCGGTCGATAGTTCTTGCATGCCACGCATAAGATCCTGGATGGCCGCCTCCATGTCTGTATCGATTTCGGTCAGGTGGCATCTCAATCTGTCACAGGTTTCCCCCCTTCTCACCTGTCTATGTTGCCTGATGTCCTCTTTAGGTGGAGTCTTCTTTCGTATGGTTCGGGACTTAAATAAGCCCGCTCGGCCGTCCTCGGCTTCCAGATTACGTTCAGCTTCGATGTCCAGGATCACGGAAACTCCAGGAGTATTCAAGAAGGAGTTGGGGGCACGCGGAAGCGGCACAGGGATTCCGGGAAGTTAGGAAAGAGGGAAGAAGTCGGGAGAAGGGAATCCAGGGGCCAGGGGATAGCAAGTAGCACTAGAGAAGGTTCGGAGCACACGTCCGATCACAGCTGGTAGCAGCGTTGAGACGCGCAGGGCCGCGGGGGTGTGGCTTCTTTATAGAGGACGCTGCGTAGAACGTGAAGACTGGCGAGCAGCGTTCTGAGCTTGCCTCCATGTTGGTAGTATTATGGAGTGTAAGACCCGACGTGTCAGGGACCAGGAAGCCCAGAAGGGGCGAGTTCGAAGGTTCATGACAGCTACGGGGCCACTTTGAAAATTAATTCCAGGGCATCTTTTGGTTCCTAGCTCACCCCTGCCAGAGGCAACACGTTTATGGCACAAAATGGAGCAGCACATCACACACCAGTGATCCTCACAACCTGGATTCATGACACGGACCCCCCTACAAGGCATCAGTGGAATATCTCTATTTCAATGCTGAGTGACATGGCGCTCAGGGATGAGCTATCTAAAGCCATACAGGATTACTTGAGAAAAAAACCCACAGGGCTCACATCAATGGCCACCAGATGGGAGGCAATGAAAGCTGTCATTAGGGGAGAGTTGGTAGTTCCTCCAGCAGCCTATAAGAGAAACGACAACTAAAGATTAGAGAGCGTCTAGAGGTGAGGTCGCTCTGGCTGAACAGGCAAACAAGAAATGTTGGTCACCCAAAGCTTGCTGAGCGTTGCGTATCGCCTGTAACAAACTGGAAGCACATTACACGGAGGAGACAGTCCAAACTCTGCTATGCACAAAACAAAGTTATTATCCGAAAGGCAATAAAGCAAACAGTTCCTTGGGAGAAAGTTAGCAAAAGAGAGACTGGATTATTTGCTTAAAAGACTTGCAGGGTTATCCCAATATGCAGAAGATGTGAAATTACAACTGGCTACTTCACACCTGTTGAGAACATGGCAACTCCACAATGCACGCTGGCCCAACAGGAATGTTACACTTCCTAGCGTTTTATTGGGAGACAGGGAAGCCCTGGAGTCACCAATCGCCACCAAAGAGGTTGAATCAGTGATTAAAGCCTTAAAACCTAGAGCCCTGGGCCCGACGGATTCTCCCCTAAATTCTGTACAATTATCAAAACACTCCTCACAGGTCCTCTCACTGAGATCTTTAACTCTTTCCGAGAGACGGGCACTATAACCCCGTCTATGCAGGAAGCTATAACCATCTTGTTATTAAAACCTGGAAAAGAGTCAGGTGACTGTGCTTCGTACAGGGCGATTTCCTTGCTCAATATTGATGCAAGTATTGATTCCAAAATCCTGGCAAATAGACTAGAAAATGTTCTCCCCAAGGTTGTTGATGCCAAGCAGACAGACCTTATACTAGGAAGGAGCACTGGGGACAATTTTCGTAGGGTCATTAACTTGGTAGACATAGCAAAGTTCGAACATCGCAGTCTAGCCTTATTAACACTGGCCGCAACTGAAGCCTTTGATAGGGTAAATTGGGCATTTATGTGCCTGACCCTAGAGGCATTTTGACTTGGCCCAATATTCTCCAAAATGCTCCTTGAAAATTATAGTTCACTGAAAACCATTCTGAGGGTAAACAAAAACTTTTCGGCCCCCATTCGGCTTTCATGTGCTACCCATCAAGGGTGGCCGCTCTCCAAATTGATTTTTCCTTTAATTATGGAACCCCCAGCACAACGAATCACAGAAATTCCTCTATTGAAGGGATGACAGTGAAGGGCGACCAATATAATATATTTCTTTATGCGGATGACATAATGCTCTCCCTTCCTAACTGCCGATCCTCCTTAACGAAGGCTCTTACGGATTTGGAGCGTTTTGGACAAGTGGCAGTCTTTGCCGTTTATTATCCCAAGTCAGGTTCCCTAGAGGTTGGGCTATCCGTAGCAGAGATTAGTGCTCTTCAATGCATTTAACCATTGGAATGGAGCACCACATCAACCAAATACCTAGGGGTACACATAGTAGCAAACCCAAAGGACTTATATGCAGCTAATTTCCCCCGTCGTTTTGGTGACTTGGAATCTGGCCTCAAGAGATGGACAACCCGAGAGATCTCACTCATGGGGAGGATCACGGCATACAAAATGAGCCTGCTCCCTAGATTGCTGTGTCTATGTTCGGCTCTCCCAGTGGGGATCCCCCTGAAAGCACTCCTTCAGCTACAAAGACCTAACTGGGTTTATCTGAAATAGGGGAAAACCACCAATAGCAAAGAAGGTGATGATGGGCGATGCCAAATGGGGAGGGATGGGTGACCTCAATCTGTGCAACTATTATGCCGCAGCACAACTGGCGAATATGCTGACTTGGTACAACCCCACAAACCCCCCGAAATAGGTCTCTATTGAACAATCCAAGCCCCCCCCCCCTCTCAGCTCCTTGCCACATATTGCACAGACTGGGGGTAAGAACTGGACAGACCTTCTCTCGTCCACTAGAACCACATTGAGAATTTGGCAGTGGGCATTAAAAAGAAAAGGGACCCACAAGGGAGTAAGCCCTCTCCCCAGTCATTCAAAATCCGAACTTCTCCCCAGGCCTTTGCCCGGCTAATTTCAAATACTGGATTCGGGGAGGGCTGCACAAGGTCTCATAACTCTACGAGAATGGCGCAGCGCTCACCTCTGAAAAATGCAAAGATAGGTTTGCCCTGAAGGAATCGGACAGATTTTCCTACGCACCAATCCGCCACTGGATTGCCCGCCCACTCACCAAGCTAGGGGCCACATGGGAACGTACCCCCTAGAACTCATGCTGCAGGATGGCCCTGAAGGTGGAGACATTTTGAGTCTATATAAGCTACTGCAAGAAGACATGTTGACCCTCC
This sequence comes from Ambystoma mexicanum, assembly GCF_040938575.1. Lineage (NCBI taxonomy): Eukaryota > Metazoa > Chordata > Amphibia > Caudata > Ambystomatidae > Ambystoma > Ambystoma mexicanum. The sequence goes on from NC_090932.1 coordinate 1,558,249,845, forward strand.
AACCTAAATACATGGCACTTTGGGAGGCCGACTTGGGCCATCCCATTGAAGACCAAACATGGGTGGAAATCTGGTCTAGGATCAAAGCAGCCTCCAGATGTGTGACAAATAAAGAATGTACACTCAAATTATTATACAGGTGGTACCTCCCGCCAGAATGTCTGTACCACTTTGAGAAGTCACTGGACCCGACATGCTGGAGGAAATGTGGGATGCGGGGTTCATTTTTTCACATGTTGTTGGATTATCCACTGGCACGCTCCTTCTGAGATTCGGTAATCAAGGCAATTGAGGCCATTACCAAGGTAACCCTACCTATGGAACCGGAAGTAATAATGCTGGGGACTCCAATCCCAGAGATATACCCTAGAACTGGTCCTGCTGCAACGCTAATCACCCAACTCCTCCTAGCTGCGGAAATCACATGAAGGACAGTTGCTACCACTCTGGTGGGTTTAGATCTGGGGCATTCTGGTAGCAGAAAAGGTCACAGCAGCTAAGAAGGGCACTTGTCATCGCTTCACCAACGTTTGGTCAGCAATTTTGGATTATGAGCAGGACTGACCAGCACAGACATTTCAACGACAGTTGGTGAAACTCTTTCTAAGGACTGCCTAGTGCTCTTCACCCCCCCATCCCAGGACAGTAGGAAAACATTCCCACCTGGGGATGACGGCTGGAGGAGCTGGGGTGGACGAGGAAGGAGAGAAGGAGGGAAGGGGGGAGAGTGATGCCTGAAGCTACTTTATAGCAATACTGATGCCATGTTCTACCACTGTATGATTGATGGATAATCTGACAGTTTAAATAAAGTTATTAAAAAAAAGAAATGAGAATGAGGTGTGCAATCTGCAGTTTGTATGTCTGATGTGGTAACAAGGCTGCGGCGGTGCCATGTGGGCACGCAGCAGCGAAGTAACATCTGAACATTATCACAGTCATATCCGTCCTGGAATCTGCTGTGTTGAAATGTAACAGTTGTTTGCTGGATCATTGTGGACGTGCTGTTTGAAGGTGTTTGCTGAAGTGCCTCTCCCCCCATGAGTTTTGCCATCTTTGGGCTGCCTCTAGCAAATCTCTGAAGATTGTCCCTGACTGTACCCTAAGCAAATACACTGAGGATCTTACTACGTGCGCCAGGATATTCAAAAACTTGTTTTTATCCTTTAGAAACAGGTGCATTTACCTGACAGATAACCTGTCAGGTAAATGCACCCTTAAATTGGCCAAGACCAGGAAAGATTGGATCTGTTTTACGGAGGTCGGAGTTGGCCAGGATAGTATGGATTTAACCTTGGATTTATCCATGCCTATGCCATCTGGGCTAAGGACAAATCCTAGATAGTAAACAGTGGAAACATGAAAAAGGCATTTCTCTGGTTTTGCTAGAAGCTTGTGTTCACGTAGCCATTGTAACACTGATTTAACATGTTCTTCATGCTTGAGAGGATCCTTAGAGAATATCAAAATATCGTCCAAGTAGACGATGACGAAAAGAAATAGCATATCCGAAAACACCCGGTCCATGAAGCGTTGGAAGATTGCCGGAGCATTAGAGAGTCCAAAGGGCATGACCAAGTATTCGTAATGACCAAAGGATGTTCTGAAGGCTGTCTTCCATTCGTCACCTTCTCTAATACGAATCAAGTGATAAGCACCCCTGAGATCCAATTTGCTGAATATTTCGGCTCCTCTTACGGCTTCCAGGATATCCGAGATCAAGGGTAATGGATAACGATCCTTAAGGGTGCACTGATTAAGACCTCGATAATCAAGACAAGGTCTGAGTTCCTTGGTGTCTTTTTTTAGGAACAAAAAATAATGCAGCTCCAGCCGGAGGCTTGAAGGGCCTTTTTCTCTGGTTCAGACAGGATAAACATCCTTCCAAAGGGAATCACGGCTGAAGGTTCGGTTTCAATAGCACAGTCCTCAGGCCTATCGAGTGGTAGGGCTTGGACAATAGCAGAAGAGAACACATCGGTGTATTCCTGGTAGGTTTTAGGAACGTGGATGATGTTGGAGACCATAAGAGGATCTTGCTGAGTTATTGAATGTTCTTCTGATGTTGTCGGTGAAGGATCCTGGAGCAGACAATGGGACATGCAAAATTCGGAACCTAGGAACAGGGAACCAGCTGTCCAATTGATGTATGGGTTGTGTTTTTGTAGCCAGGGCATTCCCAAAACCATTGGGAAATGGGCAGATTTTATGATGTCAAACTTTATCCTTTCTCGGTGAGGGTTTATAGCAAGCTCAATTTCCTTAGTCTGAAGGGATATGGGTCCAGAAGAAAGAGGTCTTCCATCAATTGCTTCTACAGGTTGCAGGACGTTCCGGGATTCGTAAGGAATATGATGTTTACGGACCCATTCCTGATCTATGAATATTCCCATGGCCCCACAGTCCACTAGTGCCAGAATGGGGTAGGGTTCCTTCTTAGATGACGATAGAAAAGCCTTTAAGACTACCACAGAGTTTTGTCCAGGAAAGTTCAAGGATGGTATAGATGTGGAGCCTGCATCTCTCTCCCGAAACTGAGCTCCATCTAGGATCGGGAACTGGCGTTTCCCGAACGCCGTGGAGGGGCTATGGGACATTCTCTGACTAAATGCTTGTCCGAGGCACAGTACATGCATAAGCCAGTATGGATCCTTCTAAGCCTTTCTTGGTGAGATATGGGTCCACGGAAGGCCCCTAGCTGCATGGGTTCAGGTTCATTTGTAGGAACAGGAGAATCTTCGGAATTTGAAGGGCTCACAAGAGGATTTATTTGGATGGTTGACTTGGTCTTCCTTTTCTCTGCCTTTCTTTCCTGGATGCGGAAATCAATTTGTAGAGCAAGATCCATAAGTGCCTGGTAAGAACTAGGACGTGCTACCCTGGCTAATTCATCCTTAACATCTTCATTTAGCCCTCTTCGAAAGAGGGTGAAGCAAGCTTCAGAAGGCCAACCCGCTTCTTTAGCCAATTGCTTGAATCGAGTTACGTAGGTGAGCATGTCCTGAGAGCCTTGCTGGAAATCGAGTAAACGTTCTTGAGCATTAAAGACCTGTTCTGGGCTGTCAAACATAGTCTTTAGTGCTTGAATGAATCCATCATAATCATCCAAAAGGGAATCTCCGGTGTTAACTAATGGTGTGGCCCAGGCTAAGGCATTCCCGGAGAGGTGAGAAATAATAAAGCCCACTTTAGCCCTGGGGGTGGAAAAATAATAAGGTTTAAAGGTAAAGTGGACCAAACAAGAATCCAGGAATCCTCAGAGGGTTTTTGCACAGCCGTCATATTTGTCAACAATGCTGCCCAATAGCACGCTGTCCTTTGAGGCAGAGTCGCGTGAAAGTACCAATTGTTTCAGCGCGGCATTCTCCGCTTTCAAGTTCTGTACTTCGGTCGATAGTTCTTGCATGCCACGCATAAGATCCTGGATGGCCGCCTCCATGTCTGTATCGATTTCGGTCAGGTGGCGTCTCAATCTGTCACAGGTTTCCCCCCTTCTCACCTTTCTATGTTGCCTGATGTCCTCTTTAGGTGGAGTCTTCTTCCGTATGGTTCGGGACTTAAATAAGCCTGCTCGGCCGTCCTCGGCTTCCAGATTACGTTCAGCTTCGATGTCCAGGATCACGGAAACTCCAGGAGTATTCAAGAAGGAGTTGGGGGCACGCGGAAGCGGCACAGGGATTCCGGGAAGTTATGAAAGAGGGAAGAAGTCGGGGGAAGGGAATCCAGGGGCCAGGGGATAGCAAGTAGCACTAGAGAAGGTTCGGAGCACACGTCTGATCACAGCTAGTAGCAGCGTTGAGACGCGCAGGGCCACGGGGGTGTGGCTTCTTTATATTGACGCTGAGTAGAACACGAAGACTGGCGAGCAGCGTTTTGAGCTTGCCGCCATGTTGGTAGTATTATGGAGTGTAAGGCCCGATGTGTCAGGGACCAGGAAGCTCAGAAGGGGCGAGTTCGATGGTTCATGACAGCTAAGGGGCCACTTTGAAAATTAATTCCAGGGCATCTTTTGGTTCCTAGCTCACCCCTGCCAGAGGCAACACGTTTATGGCACAAAATGGAGCAACACATCACACACCAGTGATCCTCACAACCTGGATTCATGACACGGACCCCCCTACAAGGCATCGGCGTAATATCTCTATTTCAATGCTGAGTGACATGGCGCTCAGGGATGAGCTATCTAAAGCCATACAGGATTACGTGAGAAAAAAAACCCACAAGGCTCACATCAATGGCCACCAGATGGGAGGCAATGAAAGCTGTCATTAGGGGAGAGTTGGTAGTTCCTCCAGCAGCCTATAAGAGAAACGACAACTAAAGATTAGAGAGCGTCTAGAGGTGAGATCGCCGTGGCTGAACAGACAATCAAGAAATGTTGGTCACCCAAAGCTTGCTGAGCGTTGCGTATCGCCTGTAACAAACTGGAAGCACATTACACGGAGGAGACAGCCCAAACTCTGCTATGCACAAAACAAAGTTATTATCCGAAAGGCAATAAAGCAAACAGTTCCTTGGGAGAAAGTTAGCAAAAGTCAAAGGCAGAGACTGGATTATTTGCTTAAAAGACTTGCAGGGTTATCCCAGTATGCAGAAGATGTGAAATTACAACTGGCTACTTCACACCTGTTGAGAACATGGCAACTCCACAATGCACGCTGGCCCAACAGGAATGTTACACTTCCTAGGGTTTTATTGGGAGACAGGGAAGCCCTGGAGTCACCAATCGCCACCAAAGAGGTTGAATCAGTGATTAAAGGCTTAAAACCTAGAGCCCTTGGCCCGATGGATTCTCCCCTAAATTCTATACAATTATCAAAACACTCCTCACGGGTCCTCTCACAGAGATCTTCAACTCTTTCCGAGAGACGGGCACTATAACCCCGTCTATGCAGGAAGCTATAACCATCTTGTTATTAAAACCTGGAAAAGAGTCAGGTGACTGTGCTTCGTACAGGGCGATTTCCTTGCTCAATATTGATGCAAGTATTTATTCCAAAATCCTGGCAAATAGACTAGAAAATGTTCTCCCCAAGGTTGTTGATGCCAAGCAGACAGGCTTTATACTGGGAAGGAGCACTGGGGACAATTTTCGTAGGGTCATCAACTTGGTAGACATAGCAAAGTTCGAACATCGCAGTCTCCCTTATTAACACTGGCCGCAACTGAAGCCTTTGATAGGGTAAATTGGGCATTCATGTGCCTGACCCTATAGGCATTTTGACTTGGCCCAATATTCTCCAAAATGCTCCTTGAAAATTATAGTTCACTGAAAACCATTCTGAGGGTAAACAAAAACCTTTCGGCCCCCATTCGGCTTTCATGTGGTACCCATCAAGGGTGGCCGCTCTCCCCATTGATGTTTCCTTTAATTATGGAACCCTAGCCCAACGAATCACAGAAATTCCTCCATTGAAGGGATGACAGTGAAGGGCGACCAATATAATATATTTCTTTATGCGGATGAGATAATGCTCTCCCTTCCTAAATGCCGATCCTCCTTAACGAAGGCTCTTACGGTTTTGGAGCGTTTTGGACAAGTGGCAGTCTTTGCCGTTTATTATCCCTAGTCAGGATCCCTATAGGTTGGGCTATCCGTAGAAGAGATTAGTGCTCTTCAATGCATTTACCCATTGGAATGGAGCACCACATCAACCAAATACCTAGGGGTACACATAGTAGCAAACCCAAAGGATTTATATGCAGCTAATTTCCCCCGTCGTTTTGGTGACTTGGAATCTGGCATCAAGAGATGGACAACCCGAGAGATCTCACTCATGGGGAGGATCACGTCATACAAAATGAGCCTGCTCCCTAGATTGCTGTGTCTATGTTCAGCTCTCCCAGTGGGGATCCCCCTGAAAGCACTCCTTCAGCTACAAAGACCTGACTGGGTTTATCTGAAATAGGGGAAAACCACCAATAGCAAAGAAGGTGATGATGGGCGATGCCAAATGGGGAGGGATGGGTGTCCTCAATCTGTGCAACTATTATGCCGCAGCACAACTGGCGAATATGCTGACTTGGTACAACCCCACAAACCCCCCGAAATAGGTCTCTATTGAACAATCCAAGGCCCTCCCCCCTCTCAGCTCCTTGCCACATATTGCACAGACTGGGGGTAAGAACTGGACAGACCTTCTCTCGTCCACTAGAACCACATTGAGAATTTGGCAGTGGGCATTAAAAAGAAAAGGGACCCACAAGGGAGTACGCCCTCTCCCCAGTCTTTCAAAATCCGAACTTCTCCCCAGGCCTTTGCCCGGCTAATTTCAAATACTGGATTCGGGGAGGGTTGCACAAGGTCTCATAACTCTACGAGAATGGCGCAGCGCTCACCTTTGAAAAATGCAAAGATCGGTTTGCCCTGAAGGAATCGGACAGATTTTCCAACGCACCAATCCGCCACTGGATTGCCCGCCCACTCACAAAGCTAGGGGCCACACGGGAACGTACCCCCTAGAACTCATGCTGCAGGATGGCCCTGAAGGTGGAGACATTTTGAGTCTATATAAGCTACTGCAAGAAGACATGTTGACCCTCCAACCTAAATACATGGCACTTTGGGAGGCCGACTTGGGCCATCCCATTGAAGACCAAACATGGGTGGAAATCTGGTCTAGGATCAAAGCAGCCTCCAGATGTGTGACAAATAAAGAATGTACACTCAAATTGTTATACAGGTGGTACCTCCCGCCAGAATGTCTGTACCACTTTGAGAAGTCACTGGACCCGACATGCTGGAGGAAATGTGGGATGCGGGGTTCATTTTTTCACATGTTGTTGGATTATCCACTGGCACGCTCCTTCTGAGATTCGGTAATCAAGGCAATTGAGGCCATTACCAAGGTAACCCTACCTATGGAACCGGAAGTAATAATGCTGGGGACTCCAATCCCAGAGATATACCCTAGAACTGGTCCTGCTGCAACGCTAATCACCCAACTCCTCCTAGCTGCGGAAATCACATGAAGGACAGTTGCTACCACTCTGGTGGGTTTAGATCTGGGGCATTCTGGTAGCAGAAAAGGTCACAGCAGCTAAGAAGGGTACTTGTCATCGCTTCACCAACGTTTGGTCAGCAATTTTGGATTATGAGCAGGACTGACCAGCACAGACATTTCAACGACAGTTGGTGAAACTCTTTCTAAGGACTGCCTAGTGCTCTTCACCCCCACATCCCAGGACAGTAGGAAAACATTCCCACCTGGGGATGACGGCTGGAGGAGCTGGGGTGGACGAGGAAGGAGAGAAGGAGGGAAGGGGGGAGAGTGATGTCTGAAGCTACTGTATAGCAATACTGATGCCATGTTCTACCACTGTATGATTGATGGATAATCTGACAGTTTAAATAAAGTTATTAAAAAAAAGAAATGAGAATGAGGTGTGCAATCTGCAGTTTGTATGTCTGATGTGGTAACAAGGCTGCGGCGGTGCCATGGGGCACGCAGCAGCGAAGTAACATCTGAACATTATCACAGTCATATCCGTCCTGGAATCTGCTGTGTTGAAATGTAACAGATGTTTGCTGGATCATTGTGGACGTGCTGTTTGAAGGTGTTTGCTGAAGTGCCTCTCCCCCCATGAGTTTTGCCATCTTTGGGCTGCCTCTAGCAAATCTCTGAAGATTGTCCCTGACTGTACCCTAAGCAAATACACTGAGGATCTTACTACGTGCGCCAGGATATTCAAAAACTTGTTTTTATCCTTTAGAAACAGGTGCATTTACCTGACAGGCAACCTTCTGTCTGTGGATTTTCAAACCTGCCACTTAAAGTTGCTACAACCTGGATAACTAGAGACTGATCCATGTCCTCCCAGAAGCCTCAAATTATGACAGGGTTCTTGGACACCTAGGTCAAAGCACTGATTTTGCATTGGAAAATTGAATGGCACAGCAGAGCTACTAAAGCAAGGGTCAGCAACCTTTGGATCCCCAGATGTTCTGGATTACAGCTCCCTTCAGCCCTATGGAGCCAACTTAGTGATGAGAAATCATGGGAGTTGTAGTCCAGAACATTGAACGAGCCCCGGGTTACAGAACGCTGTACATAAGGCATTGGATCCACTCATTGATTTAAGCACTGTTAGGGAGAATTCTCATTCATGGCTAATTTCCCTCACCTAGTGAGTCCCTCAGAAGCTTTGCTGGATTTTGGGGGTTTATTTTTTTCCACCTGGTAAGAGTGTGAGCCTGTTTCCCACTCTTACATGTCTTTTGCCATGTGTATTTCTACTTTTTTGTGTGATCTTTGGCTCTGGAGCCACACCACTCCATGAGCCCCAGTTTTTGTGTGTGTTCCACAGCACCTTCAGTGCATTAACACCAGGTTGTCTTTGAGACTTCACACTGACTCCATTTTTCTGGGGCTGACTACTGTCCCCCAGAAACCTGTAAAGTTGCCATTAACTTTAGGTAGTCACTTTAAACTACAGACCCAGTACACCCCATCTTTCATGGAGTATGTGAAAGGGTTAATTTCTACCCTTTTTTGTCTGTGCCTCTCTGAGCTTTATTTTGCTCTTTTAACATTTAGACTTGGCTGGTGGCAGTGGTATCTACCCTAACTTTTCTACCACGATTATACTATATAAACGTGATACTGTTCCAGGCTATTGTATTAGGCTCGTACATAAACCCGCTTACCCAAATCATTTTAATTTCGGCTCCGGTCGAGTTTAGTCGCCATTTCTTTTTGTTAAAGTCCTTTGTGTGTTTTACTGTGTGCGGCAAACCAGGTTTGCCTTCTTTGTTCACTGTCTTTTGGCGGGCTTCTAATAAGAAGCTCTTCTTTGGCGCCTGGGTGTCTAGGCGGGCTGAATGTGAGGGAGGGGTGTAGTCACCCCCTGCACAGGGTCTCCTTGGAGACCCAAGGCGCACTTTGTATTGATTGGCTGAGGTGGTTGTCCGGGCCGGACAACCCCCCTGCTGAGTGATTGACAGCCAGGCTGTGTGAATGGGGGATTTTCGCATAGAAGGCAGGACTCCTGCGCTGGAAGTCAGAGTCGCCACTGGAATTGCAAGGAACTGAAGAGAAGCAGAGAAGAAGACGGCTGCTGCAACTCCCAAATCCCAATGAAGTCCTGCTGCAGTCCTGAGCTATCTACCCTTCAACGACAAGAGAAGATCCTCCAGTCCGGAGTCTTCTTCCCTTGAGCCTGGTGGGATCAACCAGCTCACCTTCCACAGCCAGAGGATCCTCTTCGTGGTCAAAATCACTGCACACTGCTGTAGTGGTCCGGATAGCCATCTGAAGAGCCTCTCCTGTTTTAAAGGAGCAAACATTTGTTTCAACGTTGTTTCGACTCTGCTGGTATCATCCCTGGGTAGTGCAGATCGCTCCAGACGTCCTCTTTCTTGTCCCCACGACTGAAGCTCCAGGAACCGTGAGTCTACAGGAACTACCAGGAACAACTGCTGTGGCACCAGTTCTTCTTCATACGAATAAGGTACTGTGTCCGACTTCGAGGAACTAGGGTGAACCCTTTTCTCCTCACTAAAGACTTGTCCTTTTCTTCCTTCCCTCTTATAACTTTTGCCTCCTCTTCTGACAATATCTAAGTACTCCTGGCAATCTCGAATCGTGAACTGTTCTAACCGTGTGATCCTCGGCAACAGGAACCCTGTTCCACTTGACACTGGAGCAGGCCTATTGACTTTTATCTTCTTGTTAGAAAATGCCCTCTGATTCTCTCTGCCTTGACAAAAGTATTGCCTATGATTTTTATCCCCAACTCTCTTGTGTTAATTCATGTGCTAAGTGTGTTTGACTACGGTCACATTTATTTCCGCGGGTACACTTATCTTTAGTAAGACTGAACTTTTATTACTGTCAAAAAGTGATCGCATATGTACTCCCGGTAACGTCTTTGTTTCATAACACCGGTCTGTCAAATCCTAAGCTACTTACCTTGAATTGTTCTGCACAAGGGGAATTGGTTGTGTGTAGTGTATTTGAAGTGTGGTTTTATTTTACTAGAAGTGAAGTTTTTTGTGAACAGATGGTTTCAAAATAAATGTAATTATATTTTTTAGCACAAAATAGACAGTAGTTGTTTTATTAAAAAATATTTATTTCTAGGTCTGAGTACCTAATGATAGCTTTCTTGCCCTGTGTGTGAATAACTCATACCCCCATAGTGTCGCACACCCGTGCCTAGTTAGCGATGGTGTGCCGCCTACAAAGGTATGGGAATCCTTGCCCTCAACTCTCTCACTACTTTCCTCAGTCTAAATATTAGATGCACATTACGTGGGGGTTGGTGTCTTCATTTATTATTACCGCCCTCAGTCTATGTGTTTTATGGTTAAGATAAAATTGGTTTGACCAAGAGGGTCAAATAAACCGCTAAAGTGAAACAGCTAAAACAGAATTGTTCTATCAATCAATAAGATGACTTAGTATTATTTTGATAGGGTTAAAATGATGTGATATAGTTCTTAGAGCCCATTCCTCAAACTGCTGTAGGGTCTCGGAGTTGCGGTCATCAACCTAGCAACTCTTAAAAATAGTCAACCGGTTTTGGCGGTCCTTGTAACTAGCCGCTTTCTTCAGGACGGAGAATCTTGCATTCTCATTGACAAAATGATTTCTTCACATGTCTCCACATCTTGGAGGGTTTTGAGAGGTGCTTTGGGTTACCCACGGGCGTTTTTACTTGTGTCCCGATCCCTGTTGGGTTACAAAAAATGAACAGAGGGGGATTGTAAGTGCGGGATGTTCTGGATTAATAATCAATTTTAGGAACAACCATGCAGGTCAAGGGGTATTACCTGTGGTTACACTTTCTGTTCTCTGGTCGTGGCGGATGCCCCTATGTTCTTGGTGACTTCCTGCGTCAACAACCTGAAGAACAGATAACTTGGTATGTCTTATACTGTACCAACTGTTATACAGACTAGTTGTCAGTGCTTAAATGTGCAGGTTCTGTTCATATTCTGCTGTAATACTTGTAAAGTAGAAACGTCTCAGGTTCTGTGGCTGTTGGGTCTGCATGCTGGATACTTAATTTGTCCAGTCTTCTCCTTGAATTGTTATCGGGTACCTCTGTAGAGTAAAGGCCAAAATAGGAACATTTACTGTTGAATCTTAGAGACTACGAGGTCACAACACATGCAATAACAAACACGAGTGAGTGTTTATTCTGATTACAACATTTTGTGCGTGTTGAGTTCCCGTAAATTTAATTAACTACACTGGTGCCTGACTGTTGTACCAAACAGAATTACACTCACTAGTGACTAAAAGCTATGAGCTATACATTTCGTACATGTAACAAGATGGATTATATGAATGGGCACAGCCTAATGAAACTTGGATGTTGCCCAATGATTCTCATTGTAGCTAGCGTTGTGCATTTCAGTGTGCGTATCGCTCGCTGTCCGATGGATATTTATAAGTAAATTGAGCCTAGTGCTGCTCAATTAGAGTCCATTGCAGCGCCCATGTTGCACGAGCGATACAGGATATTGGACAGAGCATGTGTGCTCTGGCCAACGGTTCAAATTACTACACGTGTTGCAGCTTATGGTCTCTTACCTGCTACACGCTAGATGTTGTCTCTCGCGAACGGGCTGCTGTAGACTGGCTGCGCTAACGCCCGCCATCTTGATTTTCGTGTATATGAGCCGTAGCCATTTGTGGTCACGTGCGAGTGCGGAACTACAAGTTTCCACAGAGGTGATGGGAAATGTAGTTGCCTCGATGCCGTCAGCCACAATGGTGTTCGTATATATTTACCGAATCAATACATGATAGCGTGTGGTTAGGGGGCTACAAGTGTAGCTCAGTCGTGGTGAAGATTATAGTTCAAAGGGGCCAACTGTGTGAATGAACCGCACATGAACCAGAAATGTGATAGAAATTGTTACACATGGCTAAAAAAGCCCTGTGTCTTTTAATAGGGCTAACTTTTATTATATACATATAAGATTACTTTGGGCAGTATAGGTACACACATCAGTACCGTTATTCGATATGTTTGCAAAGGCTGTGCTTAGGTACTGTATATAACGCACTATGGAGGTGTTGCACATATATACCCAAGGTAGGCAAAACCTTGTATATATAGGTAGAGCTAATGATGGTAATCTTATTATCGTGAGTGCACCCATATGAGGTGCCGCTAATTTTTCTGCATCCTATGGTGTGTAATAGACTTCTGAATTTAAAATCATTTCGGTGCAAGTGGCTGGTATCTAAAGGGTGCGCCAAGATAAGTGCTCTCTTATGGTTAGGTGTCTCTCAGTCTACTGATAATCTCGATGTAGAATGATAGTGATCATTGCACAGCCAAGGTTTGCCAACAGATATCTTCATTTAAGCCGATCTTATGGCTTTGATGTCTGTAAATCCACATTTGTTCTCTTCGTAATAGCGATGCTGCTGTATTGACTCCTCTTTTAGGTAATATCACTTTCTCTAAAATTGTCCATGCTATTTCATTTTCTGAGTGTCCTTTTCTCCTATAATGCTCCACTAGTGGGGCAGTACATCTTTTTGTTCTGATGTTAGATCTGTGTTCACAGTTACGGGTTTTTATAGTTCTTGTAGTCATTCCGATGTACCTCATATTGCATGGACAGAGGATTTGGTACACCACATTGGTTGCATTGCAATTTGTGAACATCCTCTGAAAACAAAACCTCCAGAGACCAATACCCTCTGGAACACACCAAGAATGGTGGGACATGCCCTCTGTGGGAACTGCTCAGTGTGCCAACTCATGAAACGTACAACCACAGTAGACATCGGGTGGAAATACCTGTGGGAACAAAGGACATTCACAAATTTTAAAAGACACAGGGCTTTTTTAGCCATGTGTAACAATTTCTATCACATTTCTGGTTCATATGCGGCTCATTCACACAGTTGGCCCCTTTGAACTATAATCTCCACCACGACTGAGCTACACTTGTAGCCCCCTACCCACACGTGATTATGTATTGATTTGGTAAATATATACGAACACCATTGTGGCTGACGGCAGCGAGGCAACTACATTTCCCATCACCTAACAATTCAAGAAGAAGACTGGACAAATTAAGTATCCAGCATCCAGACCCAACAGCCACAGAACCTGAGACGTTTCTACTTTACAGGTATTACAGCAGAATATGAACAGAACCTGTACATTTAAGCACTGACAACTAGTCTGTATAATAGTTGGTACAGTATAAGACATACCAAGTTATCTGTTCTTCAGGTTGTTGACGCAGGAAGTCACCAAGAACATAGGGGCATCCGCCACGACCAGAGAACAGAAAGTGTAACCACAGGTAATACCCCTTGACCTGCATGGTTGTTCCTAAAACTGATTATTAATCCAGAACATCCCGCACTTACAATCCCCCTCTGTCCATTTTTTGTAACCCAACAGGGATCGGGACACAAGTAAAAACGCCCGTGGGTAACCCAAAGCACCTCTCAAAACCCTCCAAGATGTGGAGAGATGTGAAGAAATCATTTTGTCAATGAGAATGCAAGATTATCCGTCCTGAAGAAAGCGGCTAGTTACAAGGACCGCCAAAACCGGTTGACTATTTTTAAGAGTTGCTAGGTTGATGACCGCAACTCCGAGACCCTACAGCAGTTTGAGGAATGGGCTCTAAGAACTATATCACATCATTGTAACCCTATCAAAATAATACAAAGTCATCTTATTGATTGATAGAACAATTCTGTTTTAGCTGTTTCACTTTAGTGGTTTATTTGACCCTCTTGGTCAAACCACTTTATCTGAACCATAAGACACATAGGGCCTCATCACGAGCTTGGCGGTAACCCTTAAATCTGGCGGTCGCGCTATTACCACCGGATTTAAGGGTCCGCCAAATCAGGGCTTCAGCGGATTTCTCCCCAGCTCTAAGCTGGGGAGAAATCCGCTGAAAATTCGCGCTATTACTGCCGGCGGATTTCCCGCCGGCGGTAAGAGCGCGAAAATTCCCCATTGAGCCCAATGGGGAATGGGGCATTCCCGAATGGGCTCAGTGGGGAATGGGTAATTCAATTACCGGCAAACCTGTGATCCGACGCTAATAGCGCAGGGGGTTTGGCGGTAGGGCTAATACCGCTGGCGGTAATACCACCGGCGTTACTGCCCAACTCGTGATGAGGCCCATAGACTGGAGGCAGTAATAATAAATGAAGACACCGACCCTCACGTAATGTGCACCTATTATTTAGACTGAGGAAACTAGTGAGAGAGTTGAAGGCAAGGATTCCCATACCTTTGTAGGCGGCACACCATCGCCAACTAGGCACGGGTGTGTGACAATATGGGGGTATGGGTTATTCACACACAGGGCAAGAAAGCTATCATTAGGAACTGAGACCTAGGAATAAATATGTTTTAATAAAACAACTACTATCTATTTTGTGCTATAACTGTTTGGGCAAAGACAGATAGTGGAAGCCCAGTGACTCCACTGTCATTACTTATATTTTTTAACCAGAAACCCTGAGTCAGTGTTTGCTTGAGTCACAGTAATTGTAGTCCTTTGTGAAATCTCTACTACTGCTCCTTTGCTCTTGAGATAAGTCTGGCTTTTCAGTCACTGCTACCACTCTTTCTGTGTAGTACAGGCTTGTACCAAAGGTGAACTTGTATTACCACTTGTAGTCTTAACTCTGTGCAGTGGTCCCTAAGGGCACTGCATAGGATTCTGCCTAACATTGGTGTACACCCGTGGGATTTTTGAGTATAGTGATTACACTTAGAGTACTGCTATTACCTAGGGTCAACTAACCACGAGGCTAAACACCACTAATTCTGTTAACTGAAAAATCATGTCAAGTATGGAAAACTACAGTGAAGAGAGTCTATAAAACTGCACTGCTGAGGTTTTGAGAACCATGTGTAGAGAACAGAGACTCCCTGGTAAAGGAAAGAAATCTGAACTGGTTGCTACATTATTGGGAAAACAAAGTCTGGAGAGTGGGTCAGAAGGGCCTACCCCTCCAGCACATGTGGATAATGATGATTCTGATTCTGAGAGTGTTGGTTTAGAAGAAGTAGATGAATCTTTGTTAGGAGATCCTACCACTCCCTTACCTGCTCAGAAACCACAACCTTTGTCCACAGGGACCCCAACAGGTCCTACACTCACTCCTGAATTTATTGCACTTGAGAAAATGAGACGGGAATTAGAAGTGCAACGTTTTGAGGCACAAACTGCCATGAAACATCAAGAGTTAAGACTCAGGGAAGTGGAGATGGCTCATGCTTTAGAGATGAAGAAATTGTCTTTGGAAAATGTTTCTCTCCCAGAATATACTAGGATTTCCAGCCCTAAGAGACCCTGTATGCCAAAGGAAATGATTGGAATGTATGAGACTTAACTTGATGTTTTGGATTGGTTAGCAATGTTTGAGTATAATCATGGGATTCAGGGTATCACAGGGAATCAGTTGATTCCTTGGCTTTTCTCTAGGCTTCCCCCTGTTGCAAGTGATGCTGTAATGGAGTTGGGGGAGGAGGATAAGCAGGGTTATGAATGTGTGAAGCTAGCTTTAATAGCTAGATTTGGGAAGACCCCTTCCCAGTACCTTAAGGGGTTTAGGACCCTCAAAAAGCATGATGGTACCCCTTGGGCTACCTGGGTGTGTGAATGTTTGAAAAACTTAGATGGTTGGGTTAAGGGTTACAAAGTGAACACTTATGAAGGTTTGAAGAATTGTGTTATGTTGGAGTCTATTTATGATGCCTGCTCTTCTGAGCTTAGGCAGCACTTGGCTGATTCAAAGGAAATAGATCCTAAGAAGTTAGCTAAGGCTGCTGACTTGTGGGTTGCCAACAGGGCTACTCACAAGGATTTTGGGGCAACCCAGAAGAAGGATGAGGGAAAGCAGCCAAAGAAAGATAACAAGGAGAATTCCAATAATTCCAATCCAAACGAGGGCCACAAACACAACCAGGGTAAGCCACAGGGGAAACGGACTCAGGCTAGTGTACCATCTGGTGCCAAACCAGATGGAGGTCAGAACAACCCTCATTCAGTAAAGCATTTGGGAAATGTTTTGTTTGTGGGTCAACTGACCATGTGAAAGGGGATCCCAGATGTAAGGCTAAACCTTCAGGGGTCCACACTGTCTCCTTAGCCTCCTCTCAGGTGGAAGAAGTACCTATAGCCAGTAGGAACTTTCAGTTACTAGCTGATGAGGCCATGAGAGTCTCGGCTAGTATTTCTTTAGTGCCCTTGGGTCTTTGGGAACAACAGAACATAGACGTTTATAACTCAATCCCAGATAATACTAAAGAGTATTATAAAGATAGTGTTCTTGTGAATGGTCAGGAGACACCTGCCATCAGAGACACTGGAGCCAGCATAACTGTGGTTGATGAATGTTTTTTCAAGGTAGAGGATGTTGCTAAGGTACCCAAACACCTAACCAAGTTAGCTGGAGGCCCTGTACAAATGGTTCCCCAGTTACCAGCTCTCATTCAGTGTAATGACTGTCAGAATACCTGTTAGTGTGCAAAGTGACGTACCTGGGAGAGTGCTGTTGGGTAATGACCTGAAAACACTTGGAGTTGTGTCTATTACCCCAAGACCTCCCAGCAAAAGGAAGCAGGAGCTTACAAGGTCTGCTAGGGAGAGAACCTTGAGAGACTCTCCTGGGGATTTGATAGAAGAGACTATCACCCCAAGTCCACAGGACCTACTGCTATTGCAAGTAAAAATGAGACAAAGGGGAAACCCAAGTCTACCAGCAAGAACCCAGCAAGCACTCCTGTGCCTACAAGGACATCGCCAAGACTGTCAAAATCACACCTGTGACTCCTCCACCAGCTGAAGCTGAGTGTGAGGTTCGACCCTGTTTGGTTCAACTAGATACTGAGGAATCAGATCTAGAAGAAGATCCTACTCTGGTTGGAGATCTTGACCCTGTTGACCATCCTGAGCTGCAGTCTTTCCTGGCGGAAGGTGGACCCAAAAGGGCAGACTTCAGCAGAGGACAAAGAGAGTGTCCTACTCTTGAGGGCATTCACCTACAGGCAGCTTCTCAGCTCGATGGGGAAGAGCCTGGGAAGTATGGGTTGCACTTGGAAGATGGCCTCTTCTACAGTGAACCAACTGAGTCAACCCCTGGGGACTACAAAAGACTCGTAGTACCTCTAGAGAACCATCTCCAGTTCCTACAGTTAGCCCACGAGATACCTTTGTCTGGTTACTTAGGTTTTAAGAAAACCAGGCAAAGGCTCTCTCTTTTCTTCTACTGGCCTTAGATGGGTTCAGAAGTAGACAAATTCTGTAGGAGCTGTCACACTTGCCAAACCTCTGTCAAAAGTAGAGCAAAGAATGTGGCACCCTTGGTGCCTCTCCCAGTGGTGGGAGTTCCTTTTGAGAGGGTTGGGGTTCACATTGTTGGTCCTCTTGACCCTCCCACATATTCAGGTAACAGGTTTATCCTGGTTGTAGTAGACCATGCTACTAGGTATCCTGAAGCAATACCTATGAGAACTGTTATGGCTCTCGCTGTGGCTAAGGCCCTATTTGGTATTTTTACCAGGGTAGGTTTTCCTAAGGAAGTGATATCTGACAGGGGATCAAGTTTTATGTCCCACCACATGTAAGCCATGTGGAAAACCTGTAGAGTCACAAGTTCTCTACTGCCTACCATCCACAAACAAATGGACTGGGGGAGAGGTTTAACTTAACTATGAAGAGCATGATAGGTGCTTTAGAAGAACCCCTTAAAAGAAAATGGGACCTTCTACTGCTATGCCTACTCTTTGCATATAGAGAAGTCCCTCAGGAGGGAGTAGGTTACAGTCCCTTTGAACGTCTCTATGGCCATCCAGTGAGAGGACCATTGGCTCTGATTAAGGATGGGTTGTAAAGTGCTCCTTCCCCTAAGCCAGTCAGAGAGACTGACTATGTGATAGGTCTCCGGAGGAGAATGTCATACATGATGGCAGAGACAAGTGATAACTTGAGGGCTGGTCAAGCTCTGGTCAAACATTGGCATGAGCAGAAGGCTAACATGGTTGAGTTTACTCAAGACCAGCTCGTTCTTGTGATGGTGCCCACAAGGCAGAGGGCCTTGCAGGACAAATGGATAGGACCCTTCAACGTTGTGGGTAAACTTGGAGAGGTGAACTATCTGGTGGACTTAGGCAATCCTAAGGAGGCTCCCAGAGTCTTTCACACCAACCGTTTAAAGGCTTATGTCTCTAGACCTGACATAGGAGCTTTGCTTCTAGCTTCAGCTCAAGAAGAGGAGGAGAGTGCACCTCTGCCTGACCTCTTCAGAGGCTTACCTTTAGATGAGCAAGTGGAAGGAGTTAATCTCTCTTCCAGTCTCACTTCTGACTAGCAGGGTGAGTGCAAGTTACTGTTAAATCAGTTTGCCTCCCTGTTCTCACTTTCACCAGGCTTGACCCCTTGGGGCCAGCATGATATCCTCACTGGTGACTGTTTGCCTGTGAAAAGCAGGGGTACAGAATGTCAGACAATGTAAGAACCCATATAAGGAATGAGGTCAACAAGATGCTCGATCTCAGGGAAATAGAGCCCTGTAGTAGTCCATGGTCTAGCCCAGTTGTGCTTGTACCAAAGGTAGGATACAAACAGATGAGATTATGTGTGGACTACAGAGCTCTAAATACAGTCACAAAGACTGATGCCCATCCTTTACCTAGGACAGATGAGCTGGTGGATAAACTTGGTGCAGCCAAGTACCTCAGCACATTTGACCTAACGTCAGGCTATTTGCAAATAGCCCTGACAGACCATGCCAGGGAGAAAACTGCATTCTCCACCCCAGCAGGCCTCTACCAATTTAAGGTAATGCCTTTTGGACTAAATAATGCACCTACTACATTTCAGAGGATGGTCAATCAAGTTCTGAATGGGATGGAGGACTTCTGCATGGCATACTGGAATGACATTGAAGTGTTCAGCCCTAAATGGAAAGTACATATTGATCAAATAGGATATGTGTTGCAGGCTCTTGAAAAGGCCCATCCGACCATAAAGGCAAGCAAATGTCAAATTGACCAGAGTAAAGTGGTCTACCTTGGACATGAGGTAGGAGGGGGTGAGATAAGGCCATTGCCTAGCAAAGTACAAGCTGTACAGAACTGGGCCACTGTTACGCTCACCTGGTTCCCACAGGGGCGTCGATCGGACCCGGACAGCTGCGGTCTCCACCAACGTGATGCGTAGTGAAGAGATGACAGTCTGGACTGGCCCGCCTAATCTTGTCTGCTGGACTCGTAGAAGTATTCTCCTGCAAGTGGAGAAAGGGATTTAGCACCCGTGGACTTTAGTGATGGCCCCCCCAACTGTTCTCGTTCTCCCCACTAATCACCTCCGATATCCCCTCTTGGTAACCTCACCTTATGTTTTTAAATGATGAGCTCTCCATCCTGCATGGCATGCAGGGGCGCGTAGATACCAGTTACTTCACTGGTTTGAAGGTACTGGAGGAGTTCCGGAGGAATATTGACTCCAGTGTCTATAAAGTTCAAAGAGTTCAATATGTCCGATGTTCACTCTTGTTCCATTCCCTCGTTAGGTTGCAGCTGGGTCCAAAAGAATATTGCCCGGAGGCAGCTGATGGTGTTCAGGTAAGAGTCTGTATTACCAAACACTGTCCGGTAAAAGTTGCATGAGTTTAACTTGCTGTTTTCTCTCCCTTTATAGGTGCGGCATAGAAAGATGCAGCAAATTAAAGGATAATACCTCCGGTGGTAAGCAGGTAAGCCTATGGTGGAAAAGAGATTGTCTTTGTCGGTTTTCTCGGCTCACCTTGTTATTCCTTTTGTTTTCCCCACAGGTGTTGGGTTTCGATGAAGAAAGTGATGGAGGCAGCGCTGAGTTGAAAGATGCGGTGGACTGGTGAGTATAACGGGGCGCTGCTGCTGGCGAAGCGATGCGTGCTGAAATAATGTCCTTTCCAGGCTCGGAGATGTGCTGGGTCCGGAATCAGGTAATCAAATCATGTCCGTGATCTAACCTCTTCTCCTTTCTTTTCCTTTTGTCTAGGAGCTCCGGATTCAAGGTGGGCGTGGCAGAAGACTGGATGCTGACTTGCAGACACAGTGAGCGTTACGCTGCTGGATGCAGATAACACGAAGCATGAGCTGCTGTTCGGGCATGGTTTAAATAGCCTGCAAAGTAGTCCCAGGTAAGAAGTTCCCCAGAACCACAACCGAGTAAAAAATAGTCCCTGTAATAAAATAGTCCCATCCAGGCCTCACGTTGGCTTGGACTCATTTGCAGCATGGTCTGCATAAGGTAAATAAAGTCTATGAGCCTGGCGCCTATGGCGCCAGGACTGATTTCTATGATGAGCCTGGCGCCTAAGGCGCCTTAGGCGCCAGGACTGAATCCAAACAGCCCCCAGCAGGGGCTGTTGGGGTTTTAATGAGTATCTGGATGCCTGCTCCCGGGGCTGATGGACTCGATCCGGATGCCCGGGGGTAGGCATCATGACAGCACTTCCCCACAAGGCCCCTCCTAAAGTTGTTCTTCCCCTTGGCCCTGGCTTGTCTGTGAAGTCCCGATGGAATTTTTTCACCAATCGAGGAGCATGAACGTGGTCACTAGGTTCCCATGACCTTTCTTGTGGTCCGTAACCCTTGCAGTCAATTCAATAAAAAAGTCTTGATTTAACCATTTTAGTGTCCAGGATGTTTTTTACCTCGAATTCAGGTTCTCCATCTATTAGGATGGGGTCAGGTGGTTTGATTAATCTTGTCCCGGGTTGAACTGGTTTTAGAAGTGAAACATGAAAGACAGGATGAATCCACATATTAGAGGGTAATTCTAATTTGACGGCCACCGGGTTGATAATGGCCTTAATGGTGTAAGGTCCCAAATATCTAGGATTAAAAGTCTGAGTTCCTTTCAGAGGTATATGTCTTGTAGCCAGCCAAACTTGGTCTCCGATTCGATATGGTGGGGTCTCACTTCTATGTTGATCAGCATTTTTCTTGTATTTCTCTTTTGCTTGTTTCAAATGTTTTGTTGCCTCTTTAAAAGCTTGTGTAATAGTAGAATGCAGATGAGTTACTGCCGGTATTTCTAAATGCTGGGGCGAATCGAGTTCTGAGGTTCGAGGATGATCTCCATATATGGTATAAAAGGGGCTTTGTCCGGTTCCTGAATGTACAGAGTTATTGTATGCGTATTCAGAAATCCATAAAATGTCCTTCCAATTACTTTCGGTTTGGTGGAGCATGCAACGTAGGTATTGTTCAAGAGTCTGGTTGGTTCTCTCCGTCTGACCATCGGTTTGGGGATGGTGACTGGTTCATAACCTTATGTTGATTTGTGCCAATTGATAACACTTCCGCCAAAATTGCGAAATGAACTGACTACCTCGGTCAGAGATCAATACGGAAGGAAATCCATGTATTCGAACAATATTTTCGAGAAATTCCTTGGCCAAGATTGAAGCAGAAGGTAATCCTTTTAAAGGAATAAAGTGGGCCATCTTGTAAAAAAGATCCACAATAACTAGAATGGTGTTGAATCCATTACATGGCGGTAGATCTGTAATAAAGTCTAAAGACAAAGTGTGCCATGGTGTGGATGGAATATCTAAAGGTTGTAAAAGACCAGCTGGTTTCTTCTTTTGACTTTTGTTCTGGGCGCAGATGCCACAAGACAGTCCAAATGACTTTACATCTTTTCGCCAGGTGGGCCACCAGAATTGTCTTTTAATTTTAGCTTCAGTTTTTGCAATACCTGGGTACCCTTCCATCAGAGCTTCATGGTAATTGGAGATGACTTGTTCTTGTAGTTCCTTGTGTGGTAGAAATAGACGCCCTTGATAGTAAGGTAGGTCATTGACAACTGAATAATCTGGGCCCTTTTTAACCCAGTCCTGCAGGGCTGCTGAATCGAAAAGTTGTTGGATCTTTAAATTAATATCTTCTAAGATCTGTAGAGTAGTTATCCCAAGAATTCTTTGTTCAGGAATTATAGGCACCGGTTCCGGGTTCGAATATGCTTCTCCCATCCCAATTCGGGATAAAGCGTCTGCCTTACCATTCTTACAACATGGTCGATAAGTGATCACGAAATCGAATTCGGCAAGGAATAAAGCCCATCGAAGTTGACGCGATGATTGGGCCTCAGCTGTTTTTAAATACTGCAAGTTCCTGTGATCGGTGATTACAGTAATGGTATGCCTGGCACCGAGAAGATAATGCAGCCAAGCCTTGAAGGCGGATTTGATGGGTAACAACTCTTTATCGGTAACCGCATAGTTTAATTCAGGGGCCGAGAATTTTCTGGACCAAAATGCTTCTGGATGAAGTTGACCGGTTTCCGGATCCTTCTGGGACAGGACAGCCCCCATGGCTAAACTGGATGCATCGGTTTCAACTATGTATGGGAGCTCGGGCGTGGATGCTTTAAGACAGGTGCCGACGTGAATTTCAATTTCAGTTCTTGGAAGGCTTTTTCAGCCTCTTCGGTCCAGAAGAAGCGTTTGTTTTTTCGCAAAAGTGCTGTGATGGGGTGTACAACATATGAGAAGTCAGGAATAAATCTGCGGTAGAAATTAGCAAATCCAAGCATGCTTTGCACCCCTTTAACTGAACTCAGTGATGGCCACTTGAGAATTGCGTCCACCTTTCGAGAGTCCATTCGGACTCCTTTTGGAGTCAGGATAAATCCAAGGAATTCAACTTCTGTAGCATGAAAAACACATTTTTCCAATTTTGCATATAACTTGTGCTGGCGTAGTTTCTCAAGGACTGCACGAACGTGCTTAACATGGTCTGATTCTGAGGAGGAATACACTAGAATATTGTCTATGTATACGAAAACACAGACGTCAATGAGTTCACAAAGGACATCGTTCATAAAATACTGGAAGGCTGCTGGTGCATTGCACAACCCGAAGGGCATCACCTGATATTCGAATAATCCGTACTTGGTGCGAAAAGCGGTCTTCCATTCGTCGCCCTTCTTTCCATGTACCAGATGATATGCCCCTCTGAGATCTTATTTATTGTAGATGCAAGTATCCTTTACTTCGTCTAGTAGTTCGGGAATCAGAGGCAATGGAAATCGGTTCTTCACCGTGATCTGGTTTAATGCGCGGTAGTCTATGCACGTTCTGAGGTCACCTTCCTTTTTGTGCACGAAGAATAAAGCTGAAGATGCGGGGACTTAGATGGACGAATGAAGCCATTAGCAAGGTATTGGTCCAAGTATTGTCGTAGGTGACGGTTTTTGGGTTCCGTAAGGGCGTAGATCCTACTGCATGTAGGTTGTGCACCGGGTATGAGGTCGATTTGACAATCGTATGATCTATGAGGTGGTAAGGTGTTTGCCTGTTCTTTTTGGAAAACATCCTGGAATTCTTGATTTTCCTGAGGTAACTGCATGACTGGATTAGTGACTGTGGCCATGCTTTTGTTCAAGGTTTTTTCGGGGTAACAGGTGTGTGCACACTCCGGGAAGGTTACTCTCTTCTCTCGCCAATCAATACAAGGATTATGTGTTTCCAACAAAGGTATCCCCAGTATTATTTGGAACTGCAGGGCTTTGATTAAGTCAAACACAATAGTCTCTCGATGCCCATCTTGACCCAACAGTGTCATCTCTGTGGTGGAATGAGTTACAGGCCCAGAGGCAATTTCAGTTCCATCAACTGTGGTGATAACATCCGAAGTGGTCTTATTGCAGAGAGGTAGATTCATCCTAGAAGCCAATTCGTGGTCCACATAGTTTCCTACGGCCCCGCTATCAATGTATGCCCTAACTGCGTGCATACGTTATGGCTTCCTTGGATCAATAAGGACCATTGGTATGATTAGGTGCGAGGTCTGAGTGTCCTTCTTTAAGCTCGGCAAGCGGACCTCTACGCTTGTCGGGCGTGTTTGTTTCCCGAATCAGGCTCTGTTTGATTTCTATCAGCAACTCCGACTACTTTCTTGGATGGTTTTATAGGGCAATCTCGTAGAAAATGTCCTGAGGCCCCACAGTACAGACACAACTGCATCTGTCGTCTCCTTTCTTTTTCTTTTTGAGTTAAGGGTCCCCTAACCACCCCGATCTGCATTGGTTCTGATGCATCTGTTCCTTTGGGAGTAACATTGGGTTTAACCAATACCCGATTCTCGAACTTAGCTCAATCAGCTTTTCTATTCTGATCTCGGTGGTCTAGCTCGACCACTAAGTCTATATATTCTGCGCAATCCTGAGGTGGGTTCACAACTTGGGCCAAAACATCTTTGAGTTCACCCCGAAGTCCACGATGAAATAATGTAATTCGCTTTACCACTGGCCAGCCGGTTTCCACCACCAACCTATTGAAGGTTGCTATTTAAGTTAGCAGGTCCTGGTTTCCTTGTCGTAGGGATAGAAGTTCGTTATCCAGGGCCCGTCCCTGTGAATGTCTGGCGAATAGTCTTTCCATGCTCAATTGAAAACCCTCAAAATCCCGAAGAAGAGAGTCATCCTAGTTGACTAATGGAATTGAACAATCCGCTTTGCTGCCACTAAGGTATGACAGTACAAAGGTTACTTTGGCTTGGTCGTTTGGAAAAGCTCCTGGTCTGCATAAAAAGTGCAAGCGGCATTGGTTCATGAACACAGCAAACCTTTTCGGGTCCCCAGCAAAGCGTTCGGGTGGAGCTAAAGGAATGCTCCCTGGTAGAACCACTTGCACAGGGCTGCTCGATGAAACGGGGTCGAATTCCCCCCAAGTCCAGGTAGTGGTGTTTGCCCGGCTTGGTTTTGCAGCAGTTGTCTGGCAAGATCATCAGTGCGCTCCTTTGACACAATCAGTTCTCTCCTGAGGGCATTAGTTTCTTGGCGCGCGGAGTGCACTTCTGCCCTAAGTTCTCCTAACAATTGGGCTAGTTGGTCGGTTTCTGAGGTCTCCATTACGCCCGGGTGGGGATTTGTATATAGGCTTTGTGTTCTGTTACGCTCACCTAGTTTCCACAGGGGCGTCAATCGGACCCGGACAGCTGCGGTCTCCACCAACATGATGCGTAGTGAAGCGATGACAGTCTGGACTGGCCCACCTAATCTTGTCTGCTGGACTCGTAGAAGTATTCTCCTGTAAGTGGAGAAAGGGATTTAGCCACCCGTGGACTTTAGTGCTGGCCCCCCCAACTGTCCTCGTTCTCCCCACTAATCACCTCCGATATCCCCTCTTGGTAACCTCACCTTATGTTTTTAAATGATGAGCTCTCCATCCTGCATGGCATGCAGGGGCGCGTAGATACCAGTTACTTCACTGGTTTGAAGGTACTGGAGGAGTTCCGGAGGAATATTGACTCCAGTGTCTATAAAGTTCAAAGAGTTCAATATGTCCGATGTTCACTCTTGTTCCATTCCCTCGTTAGGTTGCAGCTGGGTCCAAAAGAATATTGCCTGGAGGCAGCTGATGGTGTTCAGGTAAGAGTCTGTATTACCAAACACTGTCTGGTAAAAGTTGCATGAGTTTAACTTGCTGTTTTCTCTCCCTTTATAGGTGCGGCATAGAAAGATGCGGCGAATTAAAGGATAATACCTCCGGTGGTAAAGCAGGTAAGCCTATGGTGCCAAACAGATTGTCTTTGTCAGTTTTCTCGGCTCACCTTGTTATTCCTTTTGTTTTCCACCCCCAGGTGCTGGGTTTCGACGAAGAAAATGATGGAGGCAGCGTCGAGTTGAAAGATGCGGTGGACTGGTGAGTATAGTAGTCCCAGGTAAGAAGTTCCCCAGAACCACACCCGAGTAAAAAATAGTCCCTGTAATAAAATAGTCCCATCCAGGCCTCACGTTGGCTTGGACTCATTTGCAGCATGGTCTGCATAAGGTAAGTAAAGTCTATGAGCCTGGCGCCCATGGCGCCAGGACTGATTTCTATGATGAGCCTGGCGCCTAAGGCGCCAGGACTGAATCCAAACAGCCCCCAGCAGGGGCTGTTGGGGTTTTAATGAG
Organism: Ambystoma mexicanum; assembly: GCF_040938575.1. Lineage (NCBI taxonomy): Eukaryota > Metazoa > Chordata > Amphibia > Caudata > Ambystomatidae > Ambystoma > Ambystoma mexicanum. The sequence continues at coordinate 1,558,275,748 of NC_090932.1, forward strand.
TATCTGGATGCCTGCACCCGGGGCTGATGGACTCGATCCGGATGCCCGGGGGGTAGGCATCATGACAGCCACACCTACTACTCAAACCCAAGTGAGAGCCTTCTTAGGTCTCACTGCGTATTACAGGAACTTCATAGAGAACTATGAGACCATAGCTTCTCCCTTGAATGTGATCTCCTCTCCAAAATTCCCTAAAAAGGTTAGATGGAATGAGGAGTGCACTCAAGCCTTTAAAGGTCTGAAGAAAGCCCTTTGTCAAGCTCTAGTCCTAAGAGCTCTTGACTACCACCAACCCTTCATTGTACAAACTGATGCTTCTAATGCAGGTGTAGGTGCAGTCCTTAGTCAGATGGATGAGAAAGGTAGGGAACATCCCATTTGTTTCATCAGCAGGAAGTTAAAGGATCCTGAGACAAGGTGGGCAACCATAGAACGCAAATGCTTTGCTATTGTGTGGGCACTGAAGAAGTTTAGACCATACTTGTATGGATCTACTTTTGTTATTCAGACTGACCACCAACCCTTGAGATGGCTGATGCAAATGAAAGGGGAAAACCCTAAACTACTAAGATGGTCAATCTTCCTGCAAGGGTGTGATTTTACCATTGAGCACAGAGCAGGAAGTCACCACCAAAATGCTGATGGTCTCTCTAGGATGTTTATAACCGACTGGAGCTATGAGATCCATCTAGGAGTGGATTAAATCCTCCTTTCCCTTAGTCTGGGGGAGAGGGGGGCAGTGTTAGGGAGAATTCTCATTTATGGCTAATTTCCCTTACCTAGTGAGTCCCTCAGCAGCTTTGCTGGATTTCGAGGGTTTGTTTTTTCAACCTGGTAAGAGTGTGAGCCTGTTTCCCACTCTTACATGTGTTTTGCCTTGTGTATGTCTACTTTTTGTGTGATCATGGGCTCTGGAGCCACACCACTCCATGATCCCCAGTTTTTCTGTGTGTTACATAGCACCTTCAGTTCAGTAACACTGGGTTGTCTTTGAGACCACTGACTCCATTTTTCTGGGGCTGACTACTGTCCCCCAGAACCCTATAACGTTGCCATTAACTTTAGGTAGTCACTTTAAACTACAGACCCAGTACACCCCATCTTTCATGGAGTATTGTAAAGGGTTAAGTCCTACCCCTTTTTTGTCTGTGCCTCTCTGAGCTTTATTTTGATCTTTTAACATTTATACTTGGCTGGTGGCAGTGGTATCTACCCTAACTTTTCTACCGCGATTATACTAAATAAACGTGGTACTGTTCCAGGCTATTGTATTAGCCTCGAACATAAACCCACTTGCCCAAATACTTTTTATTTCAGGCTCCGGTCGGGTTTAGTCACCATTTATTTTTGTAAAAGTCCTTCTTGTGTTTTACTTTGCGCGTCAAATCAGGTTTGCCTTCTTTGTTCACCGTCTTTTGGCGGGCTTCTACGAAGAAGCTCTCCTTTGGCATCTGGGTGTCTAGGTGGGCTGAATGTGAGGGAGGGGTGTAGTCACCCCCTACTCAGGGTCTTGGAGACCCAAGTTGCACTTTGTATTTATTGGCTGAAGTGGTTGTCCGGGCCGGACAACGCCCCTGCTGAGTGATTGACAGCCAGGATGTGTGAATGGGGGATTTTCGCATAAAAGCCAGGACTCTTAGGCTGGAAGTCAGAGTCGCCACTGGAACTGCAAGGAACCGAAGGGAAGCAGAGAAGAAGACGGCTGCTGCAACTCCTGAGTCCCGGTGAAGCCCTGCTGCAGTCCTGAGCTATCTACCCTTCAACGACAAGAGAAGATCCAGTCCCGAGTCTTCTTCCCTTGAGCCTGGTGGGATCAACCAGCTCACCTTGTGTTGTGCCCTATGGTCGCATATAGACCACTCTATTGTGTTGTGCCCTATGGTCGCATATAGACCACTCTATTGTGTTGTGCCCTATGGTCACATTTAGACCACACTATTGTGTTGTGCCTTATGGTTGCACCGATGTCCTTCATCCGCCAATCCTCTGCACGGCGCATCGCCCCTAGCACACACATTATGCTACTTTGCCTTACCGTGATCATGTTCCCCTTCTGTGTCATGCAAAGTAATATACTTTGCAACGGTAACAGCTACATAACCCATAAAAATGGACTAGCTAGACCCGCCTGCCCAAGACATTACCCTATCGTCTGCCCCACACCATTCCTGCCCACTACTCCAGCCTTCCTCCCGGTCTCACAATTTGCTTATCCTACCCATGACCACGCACAGCATTACGATGTCCTAGACAATAAGAGTGCAGATAGATCCATGCAGAACCCTACCGACATTAGAGCACCCTGCCCCACCCATCATCACAGCCCCTCCACGATGACCGACCTTACTGTCTCTCAAGCAACCACCCTTATCCCTACCGATCGCAACAATAGACTTGGTGCCAGAATCCACCACAAAACTAGCAAACGCCCAGCTAAACTACCCAACAAAACTAACAAGTACACTATAACCCCCATCAACTCTACCCTCCATACACTAAAAGGAGCTCTTCTAAATGTTAGATCACTAGTCGCCCATTCCATAGAAGTCGCCGACATCATTCTGACTAACAACCTAGACTTCCTTGCTATGACAGAAACTTGGTTACATGTGGCTGCGGGACCATCCCTTACCCTAGCCATCCCTGACAACTACACTATCCTCAGAGTAGACAGACCTAACGCTCGAGGAGGTGGTGTAGCCCTCATCTTTAAGTCCTCACTTGATATCAGACTAGGCTCCTCTCCTCTACTCAAATCATGTGAACACCTTACAGTTAAACTACAAACCTCCCCGAAGAGTACTATCACTATGCACCTAATCTACAGACCCCCGGGTCCACCTGGCTCATTTGAGGAAGATATCACCTCCCTAGTAGCCGAAAGCTCCAAACCTTCAGCACAAATGATTATACTGGGAGACTTCAATCTCGGGTTTAATGACCCTCTTGACACCCCTGCCATTGCCCTGGCCACGGCATTAGAGGAGCATGGCCTCCTTCAACTCTGCTCCAAACCCACCCACTCGAAAGGCAGAATCCTTGACTGGGTAACCGCCCTCAATTGCAACATCACCCTAAAGGACCCTGTACAGCTCATCTGGACGGATCACCAGTTCCTCCCCCTTGACATTAATATCAACAACCTAGTGCACAAATGGCCAATTATTGCTCCGGTCTGCCTAACTACGAAAAAGAGCAACATCACAGCTGAAGCCTTAATGCCTCTGGTGACCCCCATTCTGAACGCCCTACCAACTACAACTGACTTAAACTCGCTGGTCAACGCCTATAATGACTCCATGGCTAAAGCTATCGACACCATTGCCCCATTAAAAATGCGCAAAGGGAAACCTAAAGCGCACCTGAATACGTGGTACACCCCAGAGCTCAAACTTCTCCGACTACAAAAAAGCAAACTTGAATCACTATGGAAATCGGTGCCTTCAGTAGACAATAGAACCAAACTTACCAATATCTCCACCCTCTACAAAAATGAGATCACACGTGCTAAGAAAGAATCTCTTAATTCCAGGATCTCACAGGCAGGCTCCAGCACAAAAGAGCTCTTTAACATCTTAAAGGAATTAGAAAACCCCACTCCTCCCGAAGATACCTGCACAAAGGATAAACCTTGGTGCACAGGGATCCAGAATGCCCTTGCCAACAAAATTTCAGGGCTCCAAACTAAAATTGGAAACAAACGGCAACAGCTCACTCATGACCCCACCTCCAGACCCACCCATCCCCCACTCACCGCCACTAGCTCAGGCTTCACCTTCAAAAAGGTTACCATACCTGAAGTACAAAAAATTATAGCATCCTTGAAACCCTCGAACTTAAGGGGGACAGTTGCCCCGCACAGATTATCAAGGATGCTGCCAGGGATCTCTCCCCCTTCATCACCAAATTAATAAACTTGTCTTTTTCTAACAACATGGTCCCAAGTAATCTGAAACAATCCTGGGTCCTACCCTTGCTAAAAAAACAGACCCTCGACCCAGACATACCCACAAATTATAGACCCATTACCACTGTCCCATTTTTACTAAAGATTCTTGACAGAGTGGCCTATTTACAAATTCAGGATTACCTTGAAACTAACCTATTACTAGGTACTCGCCAATCTGGCTTTCGTCCCCAACATGGGACGGAAACCGCCCTTGTTGATCTCAAGAGCCAGATAGACGAAATCAAAGATAAAGGGAGGGCTGTCATCCTGCTTCTCCTCGACCTCTCCGCTGCCTTTGACCTGGTTGACCACAAAATCTTGTGCAACCACTTATCATCGGCAGCACACTTCTCCCACTCGGCGGTCACATGGATCCAATCCTTCCTGGACAACAGGACCATGCGAGTCTTCTCACCCATAGCAGCAGCCGACCCTATTCCCATTACCTGCGGTGTCCCACAAGGATCTTGTGTTTCACCGACTTTGTATAATATATTTACAAAACCCCTATTCGATAAACTGGACCATCTGGGTGTCACCTACACCAACTACGCAGATGACACCCAGATACTCCTCACTTTATCAGGCAACTACAACGCGGATGCCAACAGGATCGGTGAAGTCTTTTCCATCATTCAGGCATGGATGGCCACACATGGCCTCTGCCTGAACGATGACAAGACTGAACTGCTCCTTGTCGGCTCACCCAACACTATCCGGAATCTCATCCCTAGCTACTCTAGCTTCATCATTGACGGCAACACCATTCCCACTGCCAAAAGTGTAAAAACTCTGGGTTTCTATCTCGACACTAACACCAACTTCGCCAAACAAATTAATATGACCGCCTCAGCCACTGCTTACACTGGGAAACTAATCAGAGCCTGCAGACCTTTGATATCCCCCAACAATTGCCTTACTCTAGCCAGAGCACTTATACAATCCAAACTGGATTATTGCAACAGCCTGTATGTAGGTGCCAATAAAACGGTTGTCAATAAACTGCAAGTTCTACAAAACAATGCACTCCGTGCCGCCCTTAATATTCCCAGAAGAGAACATATCTCAGCCACAAGAATCACATGCAAATGGCTCTCCATCCAACAAAAAATAGACCTAAAAACTATCTGCCTCACCTACAAAGCTCTTAACCACCTGGCCCCACCTTATTTAACCGATAAATTCACCTTAAAACAGAATATTAGAACCACCAGATCCTCTAATACACTACAACTGAGAGTGCCCAAATACTCCCTAAAAAGAGCCGGTGGATCCAGCTTCCCAGTACTAGCCTCACAATTATGGAACACTATTCCATTGGACATCAAATCTACCCCTACATTTCAACCTTTCAGAACTAAGATCATCACCTGGTTACTCAACAAATAACTAGCACTAGATGTATGTATGTATCCGCTACGATGTTACTAATTCTACTATAACTGCTTTCATAACTGCTTTTGTAACTATACATATGCTGCACAAATGTACAAATGTTCTTACCTATGCCTGTAACCTGATGCTTAAGCGCCCATATACCTCTGGGTCAGGAGCGCTATACAAAATAAATAAACAAACAAACAAACCTTCCACAGCCAGAGGATCCTCTTCGTGGTCAAAATCGCTGCACACTGCTGTAGTGGTCCGAATAGCCATCTGAAGAGCCTCTCCTGTTTTAAAGGAGCGCACCTTTTATTCAACGTTGTTTCCCTGCTGTTGGTCTCATCCCTGGGTAGTGCAGATCGCTCCAGATGTCCTCCTTCTTTTCCCCACGACTGAAGCTCCAGGAACCATGAGTCTGCAGGAACTACCAGGAACAACTGCCGGGGCACCAGCTCTTCTTCATACGAATAAGGTACTGTGTCTGACTTCGAGGAACTAGGGTGAACCCTTTTCTCCTCACTAAAGGCTTGTCCTTTTCTTCCTTCCCTCTTATAACTTTTGCAGCCTTTTCTGACAATATCTAAGTACTCCTGGCAACCTTGAATCGTGAACTATCTGACTGTGTGATACTTGACAACAGGAACCCCTTTCCATCTAACACTGGCGCGGGCCTATTGACTTTTATCCTTGGGTTAGAATGTGTTCTCTGATTCTATCTGCCTTGACAAAAGTATTGCCTATGATTTTTGCCCCCAGCTTTCTTGTGGAAACTCAGGTGGTAAGTGTGTTTTTACCCTGGTAACATTTCTTCCTCGGTAACGCATATCTTTAGTAAGACTGAACTGTCATTACTGTCAAAAAGTGATTGCATATGTATTTCCGGTAACATCTTTTGTTTCATAACACCGGTCTGTCAAACCATAAGGTACTTACATTGAGTTGTTCTGCACAAGGGGAATTGGTTATGTGTATTGTATTTGAAGTGTGATTTTTATATTAATAGAAGTGAAGTGTTTTACAAACAGATGGTTTAAAATAAATGTACTTTTACTTTTTAACCAAAAACCTTGAGTCAGTGTTTGCTTGAGTCACAGTAATTGTAGTCCTTTGTGTAATCTCTACTACTGCACATTTACTCTTGAGATAAGTCTGGCTGCTCCGCTACTGCTAACACTTTAACAGTGTAGTACAGGCTTGTACCAAAGGTGAACTTGTATTACCACTTGTAGTCTTAACTCTGTGCAGTGGTCCCTAAGGGCACTGCATAAGATTCTGCCTAACACGCACCATCCTTTACCACATACAATGTGGTGCTTGCAGTTCAGGTACAAGTGAACAGCTGCTTTTAAATATCAAAAAGTAAATTACACATCTCGGTAACAGATGAGATGAAAATTGAAAAAATGGGTTTTCAAGAGTTATATATTTGTGTGTATACCTTACTATGGTTTGTGAACTTTTCAAGCTATCTTTTATAAACATAGAAAAATAAGATATAATATAAAATGTAACATAAGATATTTCTATGTTTATAAAAGATGGCTTGAAAAGTCCACAAACCATAGTAAGAAATGCACACAATCCCTTTTATGGCAAAACGTGTACAATTGTGACCCCTCCTCTCCCCCTAACCCCCTCCATCTTGAGAGACTATAAATACCAGCGCACAGAGCCTCCAGCTTCACCGACAGACAAAGATGCCTCGGGCTCTTTGATCTGTGCGCTGCAGAGCAGATTAGATCACCGAGCCTGAGGTGTCTTTGTCCGTCGGTGAAGTTGGGGGCTCGGTGATCACTGAGACGGAAGTGTTTTTGTCCGTCAAAGAAGCTGCATGCCTGGTGATCTAATCTGCTCTGTGCACTGCAGAGCAAATTAGATCACAGAGCCCCCAGGTTCACCGAGGGCATGCCTGCCTAACCTCCGGGTTTAGCCCGGAGACTCTGGGTTTTCACGCTCTTCTCCAAGTCTCCGGTGATGAGCGGTTTTCCACCACAGGCCCAGAATTGATGCGAAAGACTGTTTACATTCAATGGAACACTGAGGGCAGCAGAAAGGATGCTGTTTTGTTTTGGGGAGTTGTGTTTGTTAAGGTTTCTAGTCGGATTGGGGTGTGGAGGCCCCAGCAGAGCTTTGCTCCTGCTCCTACCAACTGCCTCAACACCCTGTGCACACAATGCAGCTCCCTCCCACTGATGAGCAGCTGCGCTCACTGTGCACTGTGCACTGGCTTTTCAAACACTGCTCTGATCCCCAGTGTGGGGCTCACTCACGTGTGAAAGGTAGTGCATTCCGCTTCTTGTGGGGGCTGGTAACATGATTCAATTCAGCCGGCTCAGTTTTACCACATTGTTCTTTACCTCTATTGCCGGCTGCCGCAGTCCTTAAGTCATTCCCGGCTGCTGCCGGAGACGGGCCCATTAAAAACATCACTGGTCCTGCGCAAGTGTCTAGGCCCACACAGCGCCCGCTATGGACCACAGTGCTTCTAAACCCGTTGAAAGACCAGGCCTTGATTCAAAGATTTTTTTGCTGGCAAAATCGGCTGTATTCCACCCCACTATACGCCTTCACTCTTGGAACATACCGGTACTCGAATTGTAAAGACGCCAGAAAAGTGCTTACTAGCTTCGCTCTCTTCTATGTTGTTAAGTCTGGCAGAAATGGGCAAAACTCTGGCTTCTGCTTCATTGGAGCGTATATTTGTAGCCTCAAACTCCCATGCAGATTCCAGCTATGAGGCCCAGACCTTATTTTCGAGTAGTCGTCGGGCTGCACCGTCGATCCTTCAGAAAGATGACACTCTACCGCGTTCTACCTTGGCAGACCGCTTGTCTCGTGACATTGCACTGCTAGAGAGGCAGTTAGCGTCCTACCAAAAATCCAAAATCTATTAACATCTTAGGCACTCGACAGTTAGGCTACAGGGATCGTCACGGAAACAGAAACCGCCATGCTCCACTTAAAGTCTACTCTAGCTGGCATAGCAGATAAAAATCAAGCTGCATTGTTGAGGCTGCTCAACCTCTCCGCAGCCTTCCATCTTGTTGATCATAGCGTGCTAGTGCCAAGGCTCGAAGAGATCGCAAATTGCTCCAGACTGGCATCCAAATGGAAAGCGTCCTTCTTGGGCCCTCGCATGGTAAGGGTCTGTGTGGGTAATAATCACTCCATCTCTCATACCTGTCGCCTCTGCTTTTCAATTTGTATATACGCCCACTACTGGATCTCCTAAATGAATTAGGTGTTCAATATACAAACTACGCAGACGACACTCAGATTGTCATCCAGCTGAGCAGTCACTATAAAAATGATGCTGAAACTATCAATACCATCTATAAAGCCATCCAGGACTGGATGGCCTACAACTCCTTGGCCCTGAATAACAATAAAACAGAGCTCATGATAGTATCCTCTAAGAACACCCGAAACAAGCTAGCCACAGACAATGCCAACTTCACTATTGTGGACAATGTCATCATGGTCCTAAGGAAAGTTAAAACATTAGGCGTCGTTCTAGATGCCGAACTATCCATGAAGCCCCACGTCTCCAGCATTCGATCTAGCTGTGGACTGATTAATAAGCAAATACACTATATTCGGCCATTCATAAAAACTGAAAACTGTGTACTTCTAGATTAGATTATTGTAACAGCCTACTGTCCGGCACCACCGCTGCCAACATACAATCTTTGCAGGTGGCTGTGTGCACCATCTTTAACTAATCGCGCCGCACTCAAATTTCCACCTACAGAAAGAAGCTACATTGGCTTCCGGTAAAACACAGAATAACACATAAAGTGTTAACAATGACACACAAGTGTGCGTCCTTAAGCAGTCCCTCATATTTTTCAGAACGCATCAAAGTCAAGACAAGTGACAGGACCCTTCGTTCCTCTACTGCTACAGTACTTGCTTCCCCCAGATTCAAAATCCCTAAATTTAGAGGTACCACTCTTGATTTCCAGGGTCCTCTCCTATGGAATGTACTTCCACTTGCAATAAGCCAGGTTCAAAACTACCCTCTTTTTAAAAGAGCTATAAAGACTCACCCTTTTAACATAGAGTAATCTTACGACCTCTCCACACTTCCTCTGCTTCAGTCTTTTAATGTTTTGTTTGTCTTGTTTTCATTTTCTGTGCGCTCTGAGGCCCATGGCCATGTGGCACGTAACAAGAATCAAAATAAATAAATGAAATAAAATAGAAACACTTGTGTACAGGCGCATTATTAATGCCACATCATATCATGCAGTGCACACTAGCACACCCCACTGCACTGCACCGCCCACCAAAATGTAGGCACAAAACCATTAAAACACTAATGACCCATCATTGGCGGTTTCTGCGCTACATTCTGATAGGACGGGCTGCAAAGGGAACTTAACTGTTCAGCATTGAGAGCATTGCTTGCGGCACGTGTGTGTGCCGTGGGCGGACGCAGCACTGCAGACAGTACAGAGAGAGTAGCCCAGCTAAGGTAGGGTTAAGGGAGGGCAAAAAGGGGGAGGCAGGATTTCAGAGGGAGCCACTGGATAAACCCACGCACCGAAGAGAGCTCACCTCTGCTATGTGATGTACTTGACAACAGTGTGGCCTGGAGTTTCCATCTGAAATTGTGGAAGAGGGTCTGTGGTTATTTGAAATATAGCCCGGCACCCTGCTAATGAGTGGCATATATACCTGATGCTACCATTCCATGCAGTCAGCGCCTACCGAAAGATCGGGGCTCAGTGGATTTGGCCAGGGAATGCCATGCAGTGCTTTAAGTGGGATAAGAAATTGAGGGGGGGTTCTAGCATGCCGTGATGCACATTTATGGTGGTGGGGCCTAAAAAAGGTCTCACGGACCCTCCAATCCCAAAGCCTTTAAAAGAGGTGGGGCCTAAGTAATTAAGAGTGACCCAACAGACCCACCCGAGTTTTCATACTTAAAGTGAAAGTGAGTAAATTCTATTTTGAAATATATATTAAATGTACTTTGCATATTGACCAAAATAAATACATTCCTATATAAAATAGAACTTCAAATTAAAATGGATCACCGCACCACGAAATCCCATAGATCCTTCAAAAGAAATATGTATGTACTAATTGACATTATTGTAATGACAATACTTTAATATGATGTGTTGCAATAATCAAACCTGTTTGAAAAGAACCTAATTCTAATTGTATTTAACTGACGTTTTAATTATAAACATGAGTGATAGTGACATCCACAGTATGCTCAAACAGCTTTGTATTTACATTACTGCAAGGAAGAGAAAGTCAGTTGGGACAGCCCTGCAGAGCCTCAGCTCAAGGGCCATATTTGGAGACTGCCCAAGCTGAGCCCTGGCTAGCCCTGGCCCACTTGACCCCCTGGTTATAGTTTATTTCTTTTTTTGCGTGCCTTTCATACAACTTTCAGACCCCTTGACCCGCCCGGTCACCATCTCGGGCTGATGAACTACAGCGGGGGCAGTGAGCACCAAAAGTAGGTTTGCTTGCAGTGAAGTCCTCCCCATCGTAAAATGGTCTATGGTCTGGAGGGGAACCTCATCCGAATAAACACACACACATTGTTGCTCCGTGTAACCATTGCTCAGCCCTCCGAATATCAACAAAGGTTCTGGAAATAAAAGGCGCTAAAATTGGTCTGTCTAGAATTAACCAGATGTGACGACTATGTAGTAGTGATGTAATTGAATCTGTAGAGCACACCCTGTTACAGTAGTGAGAATCTTCAAATGATTAGATATAGATCTATTAAGGTCAAAGAAACATGAAATTATGGTAGCCCCTGATAAAGAATATCTCCTTATTGTTATCCAGAACCCATCAGAATAAATGACCAGCTACCATTTTGGCACCAGTGAAGAGAAGAATCTACAGCATTACACAGACGTTTAAAATGTTTGTCAATCATTCTGTGATTAATATTTTGTGCAATGGTTGTTTTTCATGGTCTGAGCAGCACACTGACGTAAAGAAGGGACTAGGCACAGAATCGCAAAATCTTTTCAATTATTGATTGCAGTATGTTGAAGTGGTGTACCTTTTTTGTATTTAAAAGGATAAATAGCTGCTGACTGTTATAAAACATGTTTATACCGTGGAATAAATTCCTGTAAAAAAATAAATAAAAAAAGATATAGATATATTGAAGCTTTAAATAATGCTATTGATGAGATAGATATAGGTACCATGTGGAAAAGTTGAATGGACGCACATGATACTAATTGTATTTATTATTTATTTTATGGTGAAATGTTATATTAAAACTATGAATATTTTAGAAGAATTGTGTCAGACCTAATCCTACAAGAGTCCTTAAATCAATTGTGTTAGTTGTTCATTTATTATGATTCTATTCTTTTACCTTGTATACTGTACTGGTATATTTGGTTTTAGACATAAGTATTCGATGGATTCTCTTTTTTTAAATGTTTAATGTTGCGATTTGTTCATATACAAAGCCAGTGTGGCTATATGTATTCTAAATAAAATGAAATTAAATATCAACTTTCTGATTTTGTGGAAGACTCAAATTTGTGGTGAAAATAGTTTCTTTAAAAAAAAAAAAAAACATACTTTGACTGTCTCGTTTGTAAAATATGGCTCACCCCAATGCAGATCGATGGGGAAATTGTAAAACATTTATTCTTGGGTCAGATTTATGGGCATTTGTATTTCCTCATGTAAGTCTAGAGTAAATAGCAGCTAACAGTACATGTATGCCTATTTTCTAATAAATACTGCTTTTAAACATACAGAATGAGGTCTAAGGTATCAACATTTCTAGTTCTTAATATAATAAATACAATATTTCCCCTTCGGAATAATAAAAATAATTAGCCCTCCCCGTCGGGGAATTGAACCCCGGTCTCCCGCGTGACAGGCGGGGATACTGACCACTATACTAACGAGGAGCCATGCGATCTGTGCTTCCATATCGGCTTCTTATACCAACAAATCTTCAATGGAACAGAACATTCTGCTAGTCATAAGTGACTGGCAAAGTGCGGCGTTACGAGAACATCTGTTAGAAGCCAATATAGAAGCACAGATTGCATGGCTCCTCGAATGAACTCCACAGTTGCCTGAGATTAATAGCCTGTTGCTAGGACAACATAGGAATTACTTTTTTCAGGTGTCATTGCAGTGCCTACTTCTCACACGCTCTATAAACCGATCAACGCGTGCGCAGGACTCTAACGCTGCCCTGTTTGCGTGTCAAGGCGCATGCGCGATTTCCACCCAATGCAAATACCGGTGTTGGCTGAGACGGGGGAGGGGGCGAATGGGGTGACGTCACGGGGGAGCCACAGAACTCTGTCCCTGAAAGAGACGGCCACACTGCAAGCAAGTTATCTGAAAGTAGAACATATACTGCGCTGCCATAATGAATATATTTAGGTGTCTTTATGTAATGGGCGACATACTACAGCAGACTTTTACAAAATGGCCAGCCAGGTAACATCTGAACATTATCAGTCATGTGCAATTGTTCGGAATGTATTAAGACCACAACAAACGCAATTAAACAAATATGCATAAAAATCGCAGCTGCCAAGTGAGCTGAGGACAAACACTTTGAGCTCGCCCAGTGTTTTTCCCTAGGATGGACCTGCAAATCTCAGCATGCAAAATTGAAAATCAATATTGTCTGAAAGCAGTGCTTTAAGTGGGCTAAAATTGAGGGGGGTCCTCATTTGGGGGTGTGGTTTGATTGATGGACATGATCTAGGTGGAGAAAAGACCTTGGATCAAGGATAGGGTGAACAGTTGCGAGAGGAAGTTACAGTTTAGAGACACTACATGTTTCCTGCAGATGTGACTGACAAAAGTGCCAGCCAGCCACAGCGGGATTTGTAGTTTGCGCGACACTGACACTTTGCAACTTCTGTCAGTCACAGCTACCTGACTTGATCATGGCGATGCGGCTGCAGCTACTGTCACAGGTTTCCCTCCTTCTCACCTGTCTATGTTGCCTGATGTCCTCTTTAGGTGGATTCTTCTTTCGTATGGTTCGGGACTTAAATAAGCCCGCTCGGCCGTCCTCGGCTTCCAGATTACGTTCAGCTTCGATGTCCAGGATCACGGAAACTCCAGAAGTATTCAAGAAGGAGTTGGGTGCACGCGGAAGCGGCACAGGGATTCCGGGAAGTTAGGAAAGAGGGAAGAAGTCGGGAGAAGGGAATCCAGGGGGCAGTGGATAGCAAGAAGCACTAGAGAAGGTTCGGAGCACACGTCCGATCACAGCTAGTAGCAGCGTTGAGACGCGCGGGGCCGCAGGGGTGTGGCTTCTTTATAGAGGACGCTGCGTAGAACGTGAAGACTGGCGAGCAGCGTTCTGAGCTTGCTGCCATGTTGGTAGTATTATGGAGTGTAAGGCCCGACGTGTCAGGGACCAGGAGGCCCAGAAGGGGCGAGTTGGATGGTTCATTACAGCATGCCTCCTCCGGAAACTCGTTCCACCGGGTTTGCCCGGGTTTATAAGATGGAATCTTCTGAGTAGCCTGGGGGTATTTAGATTTGAGATAGGTTCCCAAGTGCGTTCACTTGGGGGATATCCTTTCCATTCCACCAGGTACTGGAGTTTGCCATGTCTATATCTAGAATCGCAAATCCTGGAGATCTCATACTCCAGTTGGTCATTGATGAGTACTGGTTTGGGGCGAAGGTTAGTTCGAGAGGTCTGAACATACGGCTTGATTAAGGACGTGTGAAATACTGGGTGGATTTTCTTCCAGGAGTCTGGAAGCTTGAGTCGGTAGGCCACTGGGTTGATGATTTCCTTTATAAGGAATGGTCCATAATATAGAGGAGCCATTTTATTTGGTCGCAAATGCCGTGGTAGCCGTTTCGAGGATAGCCAAAACTTATCCCCTATTGTGTAGGAGGGGCTTGGTCTTCGTTTGGAGTCCGCATACAGTTTGGTCTGGGCCTTGGCCTTTTCTAATTGTTCTTTGGCTTCTCTTTGAACATTAATGAGCATTTCCATCCAGGAATCGACTGTTGGAACTGGTGTGGGATGAGGAAGGATGGAGGGTAGAACCGAAGGGTGGAATCCTTGGCTACAGAAAAAAGGACTGGTCTTAATAGCAGAGTGGTCCGAATTATTATAGGCGAATTCTGTCACTGGTATTAAGAGGGACCAATCGTCCTGGAGCTTGGTAGTGAAGCAACGGAGGTATTGTTCCAAGGTTTGGTTTACGCGCTCTGTGGCTCTGTTGGTTTGGGGATGATATCCTGAGGAAAGAGCGTATTGGATTCCTAGTATTTGGCAAAAATGTTTCCAGAACCGAGAAATGTATTGGGGCCCTCTGTCTGGTATGATCTTGGAAGGAAGTCCATGCAGTCGGAATATGTGTTCCAGGAAAATTCCAGCAAGTTCTGACGAGGATGGCAGTTTAAACAGAGGTATAAAATGGGCCACATGGGTGAACAAATCAATGGTGACCATGATGGTTGTGTATCCCCTGGAAGGTGGTAATTCCACAATGAAGTCTGTTGCTATGAATTCCTAAGGCCTTGTTGGAAGTGGAGGTTGCTGCAATAGACCCGCTGGTCTCTTGTTGTCATGTTTGTTTTGATTACAGACAGAGCATGCCTGGATATACCTTTGTACATCAGCTTTCACTCCATGCCACCAAAATTGCCTTTGTATTAATCAGAGGGTATTGGTAATACCACGATGCCCGGAAGTAAAGAGTATTGTGACAGCGATTTATTATCCTTTGCTGTAGTTTTTGTGTTGGGATTTAGAGGTACCACTCTTGATTTCCAGGGTCCTCTCCTATGGAATGTACTTCCACTTGCAATAAGCCAGGTTCAAAACTACCCTCTTTTTAAAAGAGCTATAAAGACTCACCCTTTTAACATAGAGTAATCTTACGACCTCTCCACACTTCCTCTGCTTCAGTCTTTTAATGTTTTGTTTGTCTTGTTTTCATTTTCTGTGCGCTCTGAGGCCCATGGCCATGTGGCACGTAACAAGAATCAAAATAAATAAATGAAATAAAATAGAAACACTTGTGTACAGGCGCATTATTAATGCCACATCATATCATGCAGTGCACACTAGCACACCCCACTGCACTGCACCGCCCACCAAAATGTAGGCACAAAACCATTAAAACACTAATGACCCATCATTGGCGGTTTCTGCGCTACATTCTGATAGGACGGGCTGCAAAGGGAACTTAACTGTTCAGCATTGAGAGCATTGCTTGCGGCACGTGTGTGTGCCGTGGGCGGACGCAGCACTGCAGACAGTACAGAGAGAGTAGCCCAGCTAAGGTAGGGTTAAGGGAGGGCAAAAAGGGGGAGGCAGGATTTCAGAGGGAGCCACTGGATAAACCCACGCACCGAAGAGAGCTCACCTCTGCTATGTGATGTACTTGACAACAGTGTGGCCTGGAGTTTCCATCTGAAATTGTGGAAGAGGGTCTGTGGTTATTTGAAATATAGCCCGGCACCCTGCTAATGAGTGGCATATATACCTGATGCTACCATTCCATGCAGTCAGCGCCTACCGAAAGATCGGGGCTCAGTGGATTTGGCCAGGGAATGCCATGCAGTGCTTTAAGTGGGATAAGAAATTGAGGGGGGGTTCTAGCATGCCGTGATGCACATTTATGGTGGTGGGGCCTAAAAAAGGTCTCACGGACCCTCCAATCCCAAAGCCTTTAAAAGAGGTGGGGCCTAAGTAATTAAGAGTGACCCAACAGACCCACCCGAGTTTTCATACTTAAAGTGAAAGTGAGTAAATTCTATTTTGAAATATATATTAAATGTACTTTGCATATTGACCAAAATAAATACATTCCTATATAAAATAGAACTTCAAATTAAAATGGATCACCGCACCACGAAATCCCATAGATCCTTCAAAAGAAATATGTATGTACTAATTGACATTATTGTAATGACAATACTTTAATATGATGTGTTGCAATAATCAAACCTGTTTGAAAAGAACCTAATTCTAATTGTATTTAACTGACGTTTTAATTATAAACATGAGTGATAGTGACATCCACAGTATGCTCAAACAGCTTTGTATTTACATTACTGCAAGGAAGAGAAAGTCAGTTGGGACAGCCCTGCAGAGCCTCAGCTCAAGGGCCATATTTGGAGACTGCCCAAGCTGAGCCCTGGCTAGCCCTGGCCCACTTGACCCCCTGGTTATAGTTTATTTCTTTTTTTGCGTGCCTTTCATACAACTTTCAGACCCCTTGACCCGCCCGGTCACCATCTCGGGCTGATGAACTACAGCGGGGGCAGTGAGCACCAAAAGTAGGTTTGCTTGCAGTGAAGCCCTCCCCCATCGTAAAATGGTCTATGGTCTGGAGGGGAACCTCATCCGAATAAACACACACACATTGTTGCTCCGTGTAACCATTGCTCAGCCCTCCGAATATCAACAAAGGTTCTGGAAATAAAAGGCGCTAAAATTGGTCTGTCTAGAATTAACCAGATGTGACGACTATGTAGTAGTGATGTAATTGAATCTGTAGAGCACACCCTGTTACAGTAGTGAGAATCTTCAAATGATTAGATATAGATCTATTAAGGTCAAAGAAACATGAAATTATGGTAGCCCCTGATAAAGAATATCTCCTTATTGTTATCCAGAACCCATCAGAATAAATGACCAGCTACCATTTTGGCACCAGTGAAGAGAAGAATCTACAGCATTACACAGACGTTTAAAATGTTTGTCAATCATTCTGTGATTAATATTTTGTGCAATGGTTGTTTTTCATGGTCTGAGCAGCACACTGACGTAAAGAAGGGACTAGGCACAGAATCGCAAAATCTTTTCAATTATTGATTGCAGTATGTTGAAGTGGTGTACCTTTTTTGTATTTAAAAGGATAAATAGCTGCTGACTGTTATAAAACATGTTTATACCGTGGAATAAATTCCTGTAAAAAAATAAATAAAAAAAGATATAGATATATTGAAGCTTTAAATAATGCTATTGATGAGATAGATATAGGTACCATGTGGAAAAGTTGAATGGACGCACATGATACTAATTGTATTTATTATTTATTTTATGGTGAAATGTTATATTAAAACTATGAATATTTTAGAAGAATTGTGTCAGACCTAATCCTACAAGAGTCCTTAAATCAATTGTGTTAGTTGTTCATTTATTATGATTCTATTCTTTTACCTTGTATACTGTACTGGTATATTTGGTTTTAGACATAAGTATTCGATGGATTCTCTTTTTTTAAATGTTTAATGTTGCGATTTGTTCATATACAAAGCCAGTGTGGCTATATGTATTCTAAATAAAATGAAATTAAATATCAACTTTCTGATTTTGTGGAAGACTCAAATTTGTGGTGAAAATAGTTTCTTTAAAAAAAAAAAAAAACATACTTTGACTGTCTCGTTTGTAAAATATGGCTCACCCCAATGCAGATCGATGGGGAAATTGTAAAACATTTATTCTTGGGTCAGATTTATGGGCATTTGTATTTCCTCATGTAAGTCTAGAGTAAATAGCAGCTAACAGTACATGTATGCCTATTTTCTAATAAATACTGCTTTTAAACATACAGAATGAGGTCTAAGGTATCAACATTTCTAGTTCTTAATATAATAAATACAATATTTCCCCTTCGGAATAATAAAAATAATTAGCCCTCCCCGTCGGGGAATTGAACCCCGGTCTCCCGCGTGACAGGCGGGGATACTGACCACTATACTAACGAGGAGCCATGCGATCTGTGCTTCCATATCGGCTTCTTATACCAACAAATCTTCAATGGAACAGAACATTCTGCTAGTCATAAGTGACTGGCAAAGTGCGGCGTTACGAGAACATCTGTTAGAAGCCAATATAGAAGCACAGATTGCATGGCTCCTCGAATGAACTCCACAGTTGCCTGAGATTAATAGCCTGTTGCTAGGACAACATAGGAATTACTTTTTTCAGGTGTCATTGCAGTGCCTACTTCTCACACGCTCTATAAACCGATCAACGCGTGCGCAGGACTCTAACGCTGCCCTGTTTGCGTGTCAAGGCGCATGCGCGATTTCCACCCAATGCAAATACCGGTGTTGGCTGAGACGGGGGAGGGGGCGAATGGGGTGACGTCACGGGGGAGCCACAGAACTCTGTCCCTGAAAGAGACGGCCACACTGCAAGCAAGTTATCTGAAAGTAGAACATATACTGCGCTGCCATAATGAATATATTTAGGTGTCTTTATGTAATGGGCGACATACTACAGCAGACTTTTACAAAATGGCCAGCCAGGTAACATCTGAACATTATCAGTCATGTGCAATTGTTCGGAATGTATTAAGACCACAACAAACGCAATTAAACAAATATGCATAAAAATCGCAGCTGCCAAGTGAGCTGAGGACAAACACTTTGAGCTCGCCCAGTGTTTTTCCCTAGGATGGACCTGCAAATCTCAGCATGCAAAATTGAAAATCAATATTGTCTGAAAGCAGTGCTTTAAGTGGGCTAAAATTGAGGGGGGTCCTCATTTGGGGGTGTGGTTTGATTGATGGACATGATCTAGGTGGAGAAAAGACCTTGGATCAAGGATAGGGTGAACAGTTGCGAGAGGAAGTTACAGTTTAGAGACACTACATGTTTCCTGCAGATGTGACTGACAAAAGTGCCAGCCAGCCACAGCGGGATTTGTAGTTTGCGCGACACTGACACTTTGCAACTTCTGTCAGTCACAGCTACCTGACTTGATCATGGCGATGCGGCTGCAGCTACTGTCACAGGTTTCCCTCCTTCTCACCTGTCTATGTTGCCTGATGTCCTCTTTAGGTGGATTCTTCTTTCGTATGGTTCGGGACTTAAATAAGCCCGCTCGGCCGTCCTCGGCTTCCAGATTACGTTCAGCTTCGATGTCCAGGATCACGGAAACTCCAGAAGTATTCAAGAAGGAGTTGGGTGCACGCGGAAGCGGCACAGGGATTCCGGGAAGTTAGGAAAGAGGGAAGAAGTCGGGAGAAGGGAATCCAGGGGGCAGTGGATAGCAAGAAGCACTAGAGAAGGTTCGGAGCACACGTCCGATCACAGCTAGTAGCAGCGTTGAGACGCGCGGGGCCGCAGGGGTGTGGCTTCTTTATAGAGGACGCTGCGTAGAACGTGAAGACTGGCGAGCAGCGTTCTGAGCTTGCTGCCATGTTGGTAGTATTATGGAGTGTAAGGCCCGACGTGTCAGGGACCAGGAGGCCCAGAAGGGGCGAGTTGGATGGTTCATTACAGCATGCCTCCTCCGGAAACTCGTTCCACCGGGTTTGCCCGGGTTTATAAGATGGAATCTTCTGAGTAGCCTGGGGGTATTTAGATTTGAGATAGGTTCCCAAGTGCGTTCACTTGGGGGATATCCTTTCCATTCCACCAGGTACTGGAGTTTGCCATGTCTATATCTAGAATCGCAAATCCTGGAGATCTCATACTCCAGTTGGTCATTGATGAGTACTGGTTTGGGGCGAAGGTTAGTTCGAGAGGTCTGAACATACGGCTTGATTAAGGACGTGTGAAATACTGGGTGGATTTTCTTCCAGGAGTCTGGAAGCTTGAGTCGGTAGGCCACTGGGTTGATGATTTCCTTTATAAGGAATGGTCCATAATATAGAGGAGCCATTTTATTTGGTCGCAAATGCCGTGGTAGCCGTTTCGAGGATAGCCAAAACTTATCCCCTATTGTGTAGGAGGGGCTTGGTCTTCGTTTGGAGTCCGCATACAGTTTGGTCTGGGCCTTGGCCTTTTCTAATTGTTCTTTGGCTTCTCTTTGAACATTAATGAGCATTTCCATCCAGGAATCGACTGTTGGAACTGGTGTGGGATGAGGAAGGATGGAGGGTAGAACCGAAGGGTGGAATCCTTGGCTACAGAAAAAAGGACTGGTCTTAATAGCAGAGTGGTCCGAATTATTATAGGCGAATTCTGTCACTGGTATTAAGAGGGACCAATCGTCCTGGAGCTTGGTAGTGAAGCAACGGAGGTATTGTTCCAAGGTTTGGTTTACGCGCTCTGTGGCTCTGTTGGTTTGGGGATGATATCCTGAGGAAAGAGCGTATTGGATTCCTAGTATTTGGCAAAAATGTTTCCAGAACCGAGAAATGTATTGGGGCCCTCTGTCTGGTATGATCTTGGAAGGAAGTCCATGCAGTCGGAATATGTGTTCCAGGAAAATTCCAGCAAGTTCTGACGAGGATGGCAGTTTAAACAGAGGTATAAAATGGGCCACATGGGTGAACAAATCAATGGTGACCATGATGGTTGTGTATCCCCTGGAAGGTGGTAATTCCACAATGAAGTCTGTTGCTATGAATTCCTAAGGCCTTGTTGGAAGTGGAGGTTGCTGCAATAGACCCGCTGGTCTCTTGTTGTCATGTTTGTTTTGATTACAGACAGAGCATGCCTGGATATACCTTTGTACATCAGCTTTCACTCCATGCCACCAAAATTGCCTTTGTATTAATCAGAGGGTATTGGTAATACCACGATGCCCGGAAGTAAAGAGTATTGTGACAGCGATTTATTATCCTTTGCTGTAGTTTTTGTGTTGGGATGACCAAAGCATTGTCTTTGAACAAGTATCCATCTTTGGTCTTCAGTTTACACTGGTTCTTGTCCGAGATATCTTTCCAGATTTCAGAGGATTGAGTCTGACTGCGGACTTCATCTAGAAGGCTGGTCACCTGGGCTACAATTATTGTGTTGGGAAACATCTTGGGAAATGTTCGGTCATCAGGAGGTTCATAGTCAGGGCTCCGAGACAAGGCGTCGGCAATTACGTTTTGTGTTCCCGGAACATGGTGAATTTGGAACTGGTATTGAGAAAAGAAGAACGCCCAACGGGCCTGACGGCTGTTCCTGCATTCCAGGGCCTGTAACACTTGGAGATTTCGATGGTCCGTCTGAACCTGGACAGGATGTTTAGCTCCTAGAAGTAAATGACGGAACTCGGTGAAGGCTTGACGAATGGCTAGAAGTTCCTTTTCTAAGACTGAGTAATGAGTTTCACTGGAGGTCAATGTCCGTGAAAGATAGGCAATAGGATGTTCCAGCCCGTCATCTAGTTCCTGTTTCAGAACTGCTCCAATGGCATAGTTAGAGGCATCTGTTTCCACTGGGAATGGTCGATTTATATCAGGTTGAACCAGGATGGGGGCTTGTGTAAATTCTGTTTTCAGGCGTTGGAAGGCCTTCTCTTGGGCTGAGGTCCAATGATAGGGAGTATCTTTCTTCAACAAGGAGATGATCGGTTGAACAATCTCGGAGAAAGATGGTATAAACTTCCGATAGAAATTGGCCAAGCCCAGGAAAGATTGGATCTGTTTTACGGAGGTCGGAGTTGGCCAGGATAGTATGGCTTTAACCTTGGATTGACCCATGCCTATGCCATCTGGGCTACGGACAAATCCTAGATAGTGAACAGTGGAAACATGAAAAAGGCATTTCTCGGGTTTTGTTAGAAGCTTGTGTTCACGTAGCCATTGTAACACTGATTTAACATGTTCTTCATGCTTGAGAGGATCCTTAGAGAATATCAAAATATCGTCCAAGTAGACGATGACGAAAAGAAATAGCATATCCGAAAACACCCGGTCCACGAAGCGTTGGAAGATTGCCGGAGCATTAGAGAGTCCAAAGGGCATGACCAAGTATTCTTAATGACCAAAGGGTGTTCTGAAGGCTGTCTTCCATTCGTCACCTTCTCTAATACGAATCAAGTGATAAGCACCCCTGAGATCCAATTTGGTGAATATTACGGCTCCTCTTACGGCTTCCAGGATATCCGAGATCAAGGGTAATGGATAACGATCCTTAAGGGTGCACTGATTAAGACCTCGATAATCAAGACAAGGTCTGAGTTCCTTGGTGTCTTTTTTTAGGAACAAAAAATAATGAAGCTCCAGCCGGAGGCTTGAAGGGCCTTTTTCTCTGGTTCAGACAGGATAAACATCCTTCCGAAGGGAATCACGGCTGAAGGTTCGGTTTCAATAGCACAGTCCTCAGGCCTATCGAGTGGTAGGGCTTGGACAATAGCAGAAGAGAACACATCGGCGTATTCCTGGTAGGTTTTAGGAACGTGGATGATGTTGGAGACCATAAGAGGATCTTGCTGAGTTATTGAATGTTCTTCTGATGTTGTCGGTGAAGGATCCTGGAGCAGACAATGGGACATGCAAAATTCGGAACCTAGGAACAGGGAACCAGCTGTCCAATTGATGTATGGGTTGTGTTTTTGTAGCCAGGGCATTCCCAAAACCATTGGGTAATGGGCAGATTTTATGATGTCAAACTTTATCCTTTCTCGGTGAGGGTTTATAGCAAGCTCAATTTCCTTAGTCTGAAGGGATATGGGTCCAGAAGAAAGAGGTCTTCCATCAATTGCTTCTACAGGTTGCAGGACGTTCCGGGATTCGTAAGGAATATGATGTTTAAGGACCCATTCCTGATCTATGAATATTCCCATGGCCCCACAGTCCACTAGTGCCAGAATGGGGTAGGATTCCTTCTTAGATGACGATAGAAAAGCCTGTAAGACTACCACAGAGTTTTGTCCAGGAGAGTTCAAGGATGGTATAGATGTGGAGCCCGCATCTCTCTCCCGAAACTGAGCTCCATCTAGGATCGGGAGCTGGCGTTTACCGAACGCCGTGGAGGGGCTAAGGGACATTCTCTGACTAAATGCTTGTCTGAGGCACAGTACATGCATAAGCCAGTATGGATCCTTCTCAGCCTTTCTTGGGGAGATATGGGTCCACGGAAGGCCCCTAGCTGCATGGGTTCGGGTTCATTTGTAGGAACAGGAGAATCTTCGGATTTTGAAGGGCTCACAAGAGGATTTTTTTTGATGGTTGACTTGGTCTTCCTTTTCTCTGCCTTTCTTTCCTGGATGCGGAAATCAATTTGTAGAGCAAGATCCATAAGTGCCTGGTAAGAACTAGGACATGCTACTCTGGCTAATTCATCCTTAACATCTTCATTTAGCCCTCTTCGAAAGAGGGTGAAGCAAGCTTCAGAAGGCCAACCCGCTTCTTTAGCCAATTGCTTGAATCGAGTTACGTAGGTGAGCATGTCCTGAGAGCCTTGCTGGAAATCGAGTAAACGTTCTTGAGCACTAAAGACCTGTTCTGAGCGGTCAAACATAGTCTTTAGTGCTTGAATGAATCCATCATAATCATCCAAAAGGGAATCTCCGGTGTTAACTAATGGTGTGGCCCAGGCTAAGGCATTCCCGGAGAGGTGAGAAATAATAAAGCCCACTTTAGCCCTGGGGGTGGAAAAATAATAAGGTATAAAGGTAAAGTGGACCAAACAAGAATCCAGGAATCCTCAGAGGGTTTTTGCACAGCCGTCATATTTGTCAACAATTCTGCCCAATAGCACGCTGTCCTTTGAGGCAGAGTCGCGTGAAAGTACCAATTGTTTCAGCGCGGCGTTCTCCGCTTTCAAGTTCTGTACTTCGGTCGATAGTTCTTGCATGCCACGCATAAGATCCTGGATGGCCGCCTCCATGTCTGTATCGATTTCGGTCAGGTGGCGTCTCAATCTGTCACAGGTTTCCCCCCTTCTCACCTGTCTATGTTGCATGATGTCCTCTTTAGGTGGAGTCTTCTTTCGTATGGTTCGGGACTTAAATAAGCCCGCTCGGCCGTCCTCGGCTTCCAGATTATGTTCAGCTTCGATGTCCAGGATCACGGAAACTCCAGGAGTATTCAAGAAGGAGTTGGGGGCACGCGGGAGCGGCACAGGGATTCCGGGAAGTTAGGAAAGAGGGAAGAAGTCGGGAGAAGGGAATCCAGGGGCCAGGGGATAGCAAGTAGCACTAGAGAAGGTTCGGAGCACACGTCCGATCACAGCTAGTAGCAGCATTGAAACGCGCAGGGCCGCGGGGGTGTGGCTTCTTTATAGAGGACGCTGCGTAGAACGTGAAGACTGGCGAGCAGCGTTCTGAGCTTGCCACCATGTTGGTAGTATTATGGAGTGTAAGGCCCGACGTGTCAGGGACCAGGAAGCCCAGAAGGGGCAAGTTCGATGGTTCATGACAGCTACGGGGCCACTTTGAAAATTAATTCCAGGGCATCTTTTGGTTCCCAGCTCACCCCTGCCAGAGGCAACACGTTTATGGCACAAAATGGAGCAACACATCACACACCAGTGATCCTCACAACCTGGATTCATGACACGGACCCCCCTACAAGGCATCGGTGGAATATCTCTATTTCAATGCTGAGTGACATGGCGCTCAGGGATGAGCTATCTAAAGCCATACAGGATTACATGAGAAAAAAACCCACAGGGCTCACATCAATGGCCACCAGATGGGAGGCAATGAAAGCTGTCATTAGGGGAGAGTTGGTAGTTCCTCCAGCAGCCTATAAGAGAAACGACAACTAAAGATTAGAGAGCGTCTAGAGGTGAGGTCGCTCTGGCTGAACAGACAAACAAGAAATGTTGGTCACCCAAAGCTTGCTGAGCGTTGCGTATCGCCTGTAACAAACTGGAAGCACATTACACGGAGGAGACAGCCCAAACTCTGCTATGCACAAAACAAAGTTATTATCCGAAAGGCAATAAAGCAAACAGTTCCTTGGGAGAAAGTTAGCAAAAGAGAGACTGGATTATTTGCTTAAAAGACTTGCAGGGTTATCCCAATATGCAGAAGATGTGAAATTACAACTGGCTACTTCACACCTGTTGAGAACATGGCAACTCCACAATGCACGCTGGCCCCACAGGAATGTTACACTTCCTAGCGTTTTATTGGGAGACAGGGAAGCCCTGGAGTCACCAATCGCCACCAAAGAGGTTGAATCAGTGATTAAAGCCTTAAAACCTAGAGCCCTGGGCCCGATGGATTCTCCCCTAAATTCTGTACAATTATCAAAACACTCCTCACGGGTCCTCTCACTGAGATCTTTAACTCTTTCCGAGAGACGGGCACTATAACCCCGTCTATGCAGGAAGCTATAACCATCTTGTTATTAAAACCTGGAAAAGAGTCAGATGACTGTGCTTCGTACAGGGCGATTTCCTTGCTCAATTTTGATGCAAGTATTTATTCCAAAATCCTGGCAAATAGACTAGAAAATGTTCTCCCCAAGGTTGTTGATGCCAAGCAGACAGACTTTATACTGGGAAGGAGCACTGGGGACAATTTTCGTAGGGTCATCAACTTGGTAGACATAGCAAAGTTCGAACATCGCAGTCTAGCCTTATTAACACTGGCCGCAACTGAAGCCTTTGATAGGGTAAATTGGGCATTTATGTGCCTGACCCTAGAGGCATTTTGACTTGGCCCAATATTCTCCAAAATGCTCCTTGAAAATTATAGTTCACTGAAAACCATTCTGAGGGTAAACAAAAACTTTTCGGCCCCCATTCCGCTTTCATGTGCTACCCATCAAGGGTGGCCGCTCTCCCCATTGATTTTTCCTTTAATTATGGAACCCCTAGCCCAACGAATCACAGAAATTCCTCCATTGAAGGGATGACAGTGAAGGGCGACCAATATAATATATTTCTTTATGCGGATGACATAATGCTCTCCCTTCCTAACTGCCGATCCTCCTTAACGAAGGCACTTACGGATTTGGAGCGTTTTGGACAAGTGGCAGTCTTTGCCGTTCATTATCCCAAGTCAGGATCCCTAGAGGTTGGGCTATCCGTAGAAGAGATTAGTGCTCTTCAATGCATTTACCCATTGGAATGGAGCACCACATCAACCAAATACCTAGGGGTACACATAGTAGCAAACCCAAAGGACTTATATGCAGCTAATTTCCCCCGTCGTTTTGGTGACTTGGAATCTGGCCTTAAGAGATGGACAACCCGAGAGATCTCACTCATGGGGAGGATCACGGCATACAAAATGAGCCTGCTCCCTAGATTGCTGTGTCTATGTTCGGCTCTCCCAGTGGGGATCCCCCTGAAAGCACTCCTTCAGCTACAAAGACCTGACTGGGTTTATCTGAAATAGGGGAAAACCACCAATAGCAAAGAAGGTGATGATGGGTGATGCCAAATGGGGAGGGATGGGTGTCCTCAATCTGTGCAACTATTATGCCGCAGCACAACTGGCGAATATGCTGACTTGGTACCACCCCACAAACTCCCGAAATAGGTCTCTATTGAACAATCCAAGGCCCTCCCCCCTCTCAGCTCCTTGCCACATATTGCACAGACTGGGGGCAAGAACTGGACAGACCTTCTCTCGTCCACTAGAACCTCATTGAGAATTTGGCAGTGGGCATTAAAAAGTAAAGGGACCCACAAGGGAGTAAGCCCTCTCCCCAGTCTTTCAAAATCCGAACTTCTCCCCAGGCCTTTGCCCGGCTAATTTCAAATACTGGATTCGGGGAGGGCTGCACAAGGTCTCATAACTCTACGAGAATGGCGCAGCGCTCACCTTTGAAAAATGCAAAGATAGGTTTGCCCTGAAGGAATCGGACAGATGCTCCTACGCACCAATCCGCCACTGGATTGCCCGCCCACTCACCAAGCTAGGGGCCACACGGGAACGTACCCCCTAGAACTCATGCTGCAGGATGGCCCTGAAGGTGGAGACATTTTGAGTCTATATAAGCTACTGCAAGAAGACATGTTGACCCTCCAACCTAAATACATGGCACTTTGGGAGGCCGACTTGGGCCATCCCATTGAAGACCAAACATGGGTGGAAATCTGGTCTAGGATCAAAGCAGCCTCCAGATGTGTGACAAATAAAGAATGTACACTCAAATTGTTATACAGGTGGTACCTCCCGCCAGAATGTCTGTACCACTTTGAGAAGTCACTGGACCCGACATGCTGGAGGAAATGTGGGATGCGGGGTTCATTTTTTCACATGTTGTTGGATTATCCACTGGCACGCTCCTTCTGAGATTCGGTAATCAAGGCAATTGAGGCCATTACCAAGGTAACCCTACCTATGGAACCGGAAGTAATAATGCTGGGGACTCCAATCCCAGAGATATACCCTAGAACTGGTCCTGCTGCAACGCTAATCACCCAGCTCCTCCTAGCTGCGGAAATCACATGAAGGACAGTTGCTACCACTCTGGTGGGTTTAGATCTGGGGCATTCTGGTAGCAGAAAAGGTCACAGAAGCTAAGAAGGGCACTTGTCATTGCTTCACCAACGTTTGGTCAGCAATTTTGGATTATGAGCAGGACTGACCAGCACAGACATTTCAACGACAGTTGGTGAAACTCTTTCTAAGGACTGCCTAGTGCTCTTCACCCCCCCCATCCCAGGACAGTAGGAAAACATTCCCACCTGGGGATGACGGCTGGAGGAGCTGGGGTGGACGAGGAAGGAGTGAAGGAGGGAAGGGGGGAGAGTGATGCCTGAAGCTACTGTATAGCAATACTGATGCCATGTTCTACCACTGTATGATTGATGGATAATCTGACAGTTTAAATAAAGTTACTAAAAAAAATAAATGAGAATGAGGTGTGCAATCTGCAGTTTGTATGTCTGATGTGGTAACAAGGCTGCGGCGGTGCCATGTGGGCACGCAGCAGCGAAGTAACATCTGAACATTATCACAGGCATATCCGTCCTGGAATCTGCTGTGTTGAAATGTAACAGTTGTTTGCTGGATCATTGTGGACGTGCTGTTTGAAGGTGTTTGCTGAAGTGCCTCTCCCTCCATGAGTTTTGCCATCTTTGAGCTGCCTCTAGCAAATCTCTGAAGATTGTCCCTGACTGTACCATAAGCAAATACACTGAGGATCTTACTACGTGCGCCAGGATATTCAAAAACTTGTTTTTATCCTTTAGAAACAGGTGCATTTACCTGACAGGCAACCTGTCAGGTAAATGCACCCTGAAATTGGCCAAGCCCAGGAAAGATTGGATCTGTTTTACGGAGGTCGGAGTTGGCCAGGATAGTATGGCTTTAACCTTGGATTGATCCATGCCTATGCCATCTGGGCTAAGGACAAATGCTAGATAGTGAACAGTGGAAACATGAAAAAGGCATTTCTCGGGTTTTTCTAGAAGCTTGTGTTCACGTAGCCGTTGTAACACTGATTTAACATGTTCTTCATGCTTGAGAGGATCCTTAGAGAATATCAAAATATCGTCCAAGTAGACGATGACGAAAAGAAATAGCATATCCGAAAACACCCGGTCCATGAAGCGTTGGAAGATTGCCGGAGCATTAGAGAGTCCAAAGGGCATGACCAAGTATTCGTAATGACCAAAGGGTGTTCTGAAGGCTGTCTTCCATTCGTCACCTTCTCTAATATGAATCAAGTGATAAGCACCCCTGAGATCCAATTTGGTGAATATTACGGCTCCTCTTACGGCTTCCAGGATATCCGAGATCAAGGGTAATGGATAACGAACCTTAAGGGTGCACTGATTAAGACCTCGATAATCAAGACAAGGTCTGAGTTCCTTGGTGTCTTTTTTTAGGAACAAAAAATAATGAAGCTCCAGCCGGAGGCTTGAAGGGCCTTTTTCTCTGGTTCAGACAGGATAAACATCCTTCCGAGGGGAATCACGGCAGAAGGTTCGGTTTCAATAGCACAGTCCTCAGGCCTATCGAGTGGTAGGTCTTGGACAATAGCAGAAGAGAACACATCGGTGTATTCCTGGTAGGTTTTAGGAACGTGGATGATGTGGAGACCATAAGAGGATCTTGCTGAGTTATTGAATGTTCTTCTGATGTTGTCGGTGAAGGATCCTGGAGCAGACAATGGGACATGCAAAATTCGGAACCTAGGAACAGGGAACCAGCTGTCCAATTGACGTATGGGTTGTGTTTTTGTAGCCAGGGCATTCCCAAAACCATTGGGTAATGGGCAGATTTTATGATGTCAAACTTTATCCTTTCTCGGTGAGGGTTTATAGCAAGCTCAATTTCCTTAGTCTGAAGGGATATGGGTCCAGAAGAAAGAGGTCTTCCATCAATTGCTTCTACAGGTTGCAGGACGTTCCGGGATTCGTAAGGAATATGATGTTTAAGGACCCATTCCTGATCTATGAATATTCCCATGGCCCCACAGTCCACTAGTGCCAGAATGGGGTAGGGTTCCTTCTTAGATGACGATAGAAAAGCCTGTAAGACTACCACAGAGTTTTGTCCAGGAAAGTTCAAGGATGGTATAGATGTGGAGCCTGCATCTCTCTCCCGAAACTGAGCTCCATCTAGGATCGGGAGCTGGCGTTTCCCGAACGCCGTGGAGGGGCTAAGGGACATTCTCTGACTAAATGCTTGTCCGAGGCACAGTACATGCATAAGCCAGTATGGATCCTTCTCAGCCTTTCTTGGGGAGATATGGGTCCACGGAAGGCCCCTAGCTGCATGGGTTCGGGTTCATTTGTAGGAACAGGAGAATCTTCGGATTTTGAAGGGCTCACAAGAGGATTTTTTTGGATGGTTGACTTGGTCTTCCTTTTCTCTGCCTTTCTTTCCTGGATGCGGAAATCAATTTGTAGAGCAAGATCCATAAGTGCCTGGTAAGAACTAGGACGTGCTACCCTGGCTAATTCATCCTTAACATCTTCATTTAGCCCTCTTCGAAAGAGGGTGAAGCAAGCTTCAGAAGGCCAACCCGCTTCTTTAGCCAATTGCTTGAATCGAGTTACGTAGGTGAGCATGTCCTGAGAGCCTTGCTGGAAATCGAGTAAACGTTCTTGAGCACTAAGGACCTGTTCTGAGCGGTCAAACATAGTCTTTAGTGCTTGAATGAATCCATCGTAATCATCCAAAAGGGAATCTCCGGTGTTAACTAATGGTGTGGCCCAGGCTAAGGCATTCCCGGAGAGCTGAGAAATAATAAAGCCCACTTTAGCCCTGTGGGTGGAAAAATAATAAGGTATAAAGGTAAAGTGGACCAAACAAGAATCCAGGAATCCCCAGAGGGTTTTTGCACAGCCGTCATATTTGTCAACAATGCTGCCCAATAGCACGCTGTCCTTTGAGGCAGAGTCGCGTGAAAGTACCAATTGTTTCAGCGCTGCGTTCTCCGCTTTCAAGTTCTGTACTTCGGTCGATAGTTCTTGCATGCCACGCATAAGATCCTGGATGGCCGCCTCCATGTCTGTATCGATTTCGGTCAGGTGGCGTCTCAATCTGTCACAGGTTTCCCCCCTTCTCACCTGTCTATGTTGCCTGATGTCCTCTTTAGGTGGAGTCTTCTTTCGTATGGTTCGGGACTTAAATAAGCCCGCTCGGCCGTCCTCGGCTTCCAGATTACGTTCAGCTTCGATGTCCAGGATCACGGAAACTCCAGGAGTATTCAAGAAGGAGTTGGGGGCACGCGGAAGCGGCACAGGGATTCCGGGAAGTTAGGAAAGAGGGAAGAAGTCGGGAGAAGGGAATCGAGGGGCCAGGGGATAGCAAGTAGCACTAGAGAAGGTTCGGAGCACACGTCCGATCACAGCTAGTAGCAGCATTGAAACGCGCAGGGCCGCGGGGGTGTGGCTTCTTTATAGAGGACGCTGCGTAGAACGTGAAGACTGGCGAGCAGCGTTCTGAGCTTGCCACCATGTTGGTAGTATTATGGAGTGTAAGGCCCGACGTGTCAGGGACCAGGAAGCCCAGAAGGGGCAAGTTCGATGGTTCATGACAGCTACGGGGCCACTTTGAAAATTAATTCCAGGGCATCTTTTGGTTCCTAGCACACCCCTGCCAGAGGCAACCCGTTTATGGCACAAAATGGAGCAACACATCACACACCAGTGATCCTCACAACCTGGATTCATGACACGAACCCCCCTACAAGGCATCGGTGGAATATCTCTATTTCAATGCTGAGTGACATGCCGCTCAGGGATGAGCTATCTAAAGCCATACAGGATTACTTGAGAAAAAAACCCACAGGGCTCACATCAATGGCCACCAGATGGGAGGCAATGAAAGCTGTCATTAGGGGAGAGTTGGTAGTTCCTCCAGCAGCCTATAAGAGAAACGACAACTAAAGATTAGAGAGCGTCTGGAGGTGAGGTCGCCGTGGCTGAACAGACAAACAAGAAATGTTGGTCACCCAAAGCTTGCTGAGCGTTGCGTATCGCCTGTAACAAACTGGAAGCACATTACACGGAGGAGACAGCCCAAACTCTGCTATGCACAAAACAAAGTTATTATCCGAAAGGCAATAAAGCAAACAGTTCCTTGGGAGAAAGTTAGCAAAAGTCAAAGGGAGAGATTGGATTATTTGCTTAAAAGACTTGCAGGGTTATCCCAATATGCAGAAGATGTGAAATTACAACTGGCTACTTCACACCTGTTGAGAACATGGCAACTCCACAATGCATGCTGGCCCAACAGGAATGTTACACTTCCTAGCGTTTTATTGGGAGACAGGGAAGCCCTGGAGTCACCAATCGCCACCAAAGAGGTTGAATCAGTGATTAAAGCCTTAAAACCTAGAGCCCTGGGCCCGATGGATTCTCCCCTAAATTCTATACAATTATCAAAACACTCCTCACGGGTCCTCTCATTGAGATCTTTAACTCTTTCTGAGAGACGGGCACTATAACCCCGTCTATGCAGGAAGCTATAACCATCTTGTTATTAAAACCTGGAAAAGAGTCAGGTGACTATGCTTCGTACAGGGCGATTTCCTTGCTCAATATTGATGCAAGTATTTATTCCAAAATCCTGGCAAATAGACTAGAAAATGTTCTCCCCAAGGTTGTTGATGCCAAGCAGACATGCTTTATACTGGGAAGGAGCACTGGGGACAATTTTCGTAGGGTCATCAACTTGGTAGACATAGCAAAGTTCGAACATCGCAGTCTAGCCTTATTAACACTGGCCGCAACTGAAGCCTTTGATAGGGTAAATTGGGCATTTATGTGCCCGGCCCTAGAGGCATTTTGACTTGGCCCAATATTCTCCAAAATGCTCCTTGAAAATTATAGTTCACTGAAAACCATTCTGAGGGTAAACAAAAACTTTTCGGCCCCTATTCGGCTTTCATGTGGTACCCATCAAGGGTGGCCGCTCTCCCCATTGATTTTTCCTTTAATTATGGAACCCCTACCCCAACGAATCACAGAAATTCCTCCATTGAAGGGATGACAGTGAAGGGCGACCAATATAATATATTTCTTTATGCGGATGAGATAATGCTCTCCCTTCCTAACTGCCGATCCTCCTTAACGAAGGCTCTTACGGTTTTGGAGTGTTTTGGACAAGTGGCAGTCTTTGCCGTTTATTATCCCAAGTCAGGATCCCTAGAGGTTGGGCTATCCGTAGAAGAGATTAGTGCTCTTCAATGCATTTACCCATTGGAATGGAGCACCACATCAACCAAATACCTAGGGGTGCACATAGTAGCAAACCCAAAGGACTTATATGCAGCTAATTTCCCCCGTCGTTTTGGTGACTTGGAATCTGGCCTCAAGAGATGGACAACCCGAGAGATCTCACTCATGGGGAGGATCACGGCATACAAAATGAGCTTGCTCCCTAGATTGCTGTGTCTATGTTCGGCTCTCCCAGTGGGGATCCCCCTGAAAGCACTCCTTCAGCTACAAAGACCTGACTGGGTTTATCTGAAATAGGGGAAAACCACCAACAGCAAAGAAGGTGATGATGGGCGATGCCAAATGGGGAGGGATGGGTGTCCTCAATCTGTGCAACTATTATGCCGCAGCACAACTGGCGAATATGCTGACTTGGTACCACCCCACAAACCCCCGAAATAGGTCTCTATTGAACAATCCAAGGCCCTCCCCCCTCTCAGCTCCTTGCCACATATTGCACAGACTGGGGGTAAGAACTGGACAGACCTTCTCTCGTCCACTAGAACCACATTGAGAATTTGGCAGTGGGCATTAAAAAGAAATGGGACCCACAAGGGAGTAAGCCCTCTCCCCAGTCTTTCAAAATCCGAACTTCTCCCCAGGCCTTTGCCCGGCTAATTTCAAATACTGGATTCGGGGAGGGCTGCACAAGGTCTCATAACTCTACGAGAATGGCGCAGCGCTTACCTTTGAAAAATGCAAAGATAGGTTTGCCCTGAAGGAATCGGACAGATTTTCCTACGCACCAATCCGCCACTGGATTGCCCGCCCACTCAACAAGCTAGGGGCCACACGGGAACATACCCCCTAGAACTCATGCTGCAGGATGGCCCTGAAGGTGGAGACATTTTGAGTCTATATAAGCTACTGCAAGAAGACATGTTGACCCTCCAACCTAAATACATGGCACTTTGGGAGGCCGACTTGGGCCATCCCATTGAAGACCAAACATGGGTGGAAATCTGGTCTAGGATCAAAGCAGCCTCCAGATGTGTGACAAATAAAGAATGTACACTCAAATTGTTATACAGGTGGTACCTCCCGCCAGAATGTCTGTACCACTTTGAGAAGTCACTGGACCCGACATGCTGGAGAAAATGTGGGATGCGGGGTTCATTTTTTCACATGTTGTTGGATTATCCACTGGCACGCTCCTTCTGAGATTCGGTAATCAAGGCAATTGAGGCCATTACCAAGGTAACCCTACTTATGGAACCGGAAGTAATAATGCTGGGGACTCCAATCCCAGAGATATACCCTATAACTGGTCCTGCTGCAACGCTAATCACCCAACTCCTCCTAGCTGCGGAAATCACATGAAGGACAGTTGCTACCACTCTGGTGGGTTTAGATCTGGGGCATTCTGGTAGCAGAAAAGGTCACAGCAGCTAAGAAGGGCACTTGTCATCGCTTCACCAACGTTTGGTCAGCAATTTTGGATTATGAGCAGGACTGACCAGCACAGACATTTCAACGACAGTTGGTGAAACTCTTTCTAAGGACTGCCTAGTGCTCTTCACCCCCCCCATCCCAGGACAGTAGGAAAACATTCCCACCTGAGGATGACGGCTGGAGGAGCTGGGGTGGACGAGGAAGGAGAGAAGGAGGGAAGGGGGGAGAGTGATGCCTGAAGCTACTGTATAGCAATACTGATGCCATGTTCTACCACTGTATGATTGATGGATAATCTGACAGTTTAAATAAAGTTATTAAAAAAAAGAAATGAGAATGAGGTGTTCAATCTGCAGTTTGTATGTCTGATGTGGTAACAAGGCTGCGGCGGTGCCATGTGGGCACGC
Organism: Ambystoma mexicanum; assembly: GCF_040938575.1. Lineage (NCBI taxonomy): Eukaryota > Metazoa > Chordata > Amphibia > Caudata > Ambystomatidae > Ambystoma > Ambystoma mexicanum. The sequence continues at coordinate 1,558,310,140 of NC_090932.1, forward strand.
AGCAGCGAAGTAACATCTGAACATTATCACAGTCATATCCGTCCTGGAATCTGCTGTGTTGAAATGTAACAGTTGTTTGCTGGATCATTGTGGACGTGCTGTTTGAAGGTGTTTGCTGAAGTGCCTCTCCCCCCATGAGTTTTGCCATCTTTGGGCTGCCTCTAGCAAATCTCTGAAGATTGTCCCTGACTGTACCCTAAGCAAATACACTGAGGATCTTACTAGGTGCGCCAGGATATTCAAAAACTTGTTTTTATCCTTTAGAAACAGGTGCATTTACCTGACAGGCAACCTGTCAGGTAAATGCACCCTGAAATTGGCCAAGCCCAGGAAAGATTGGATCTGTTTTACAGAGGTCGGAGTTGGCCAGGATAGTATGGCTTTAACCTTGGATTGCTCCATGCCTATGCCATCTGGGCTAAGGACAAATCCTAGATAGTGAACAGTGGAAACATGAAAAAGGCATTTCTCGGGTTTTGCTAGAAGCTTGTGTTCACGTAGCCGTTGTAACACTGATTTAACATGTTCTTCATGCTTGAGAGGATCCTTAGAGAATATCAAAATATCGTCCAAGTAGACGATGACGAAAAGAAATAGCATATCCGAAAACACCCGGTCCATGAAGCGTTGGAAGATTGCCGGAGCATTAGAGAGTCCAAAGGGCATGACCAAGTATTCGTAATGACCAAAGGGTGTTCTGAAGGCTGTCTTCCATTCGTCACCTTCTCTAATACGAATCAAGTGATAAGCACCCCTGAGATCCAATTTGGTGAATATTACGGCTCCTCTTACGGCTTCCAGGATATCCGAGATCAAGGGTAATGGATAACGATCCTTAAGGGTGCACTGATTAAGACCTCGATAATCAAGACAAGGTCTGAGTTCCTTGGTGTCTTTTTTTAGGAATAAAAAATAATGAAGCTCCAGCTTGAGGCTTGAAGGGGATTTTTCTCTGGTTCAGACAGGATAAACATCCTTCCGAAGGGAATCACGGCTGAAGGTTCGGTTTCAATAGCACAGTCCTCAGGCCTATCGAGTGGTAGGGCTTGGACAATAGCAGAAGAGAACACATCGGCGTATTCCTGGTAGGTTTTAGGAACGTGGATGATGTTGGAGACCATAAGAGGATCTTGCTGAGTTATTGAATGTTCTTCTGATGTTGTCGGTGAAGGATCCTGGAGCAGACAATGGGACATGCAAAATTCGGAACCTATGAACAGGGAACCAGCTGTCCAATTGATGTATGGGTTGTGTTTTTGTAGCCAGGGCATTCCCAAAACCATTGGGTAATGGGCAGATTTTATGATGTCAAACTTTATCCTTTCAAGGTGAGGGTTTATAGCAAGCTCAATTTCCTTAGTCTGAAGGGATATGGGTCCAGAAGAAAGAGGTCTTCCATCAATTGCTTCTACAGGTTGCAGGACGTTCCGGGATTCGTAAGGAATATGATGTTTAAGGACCCATTCCTGATCTATGAATATTCCCATGGCCCCACAGTCCACTAGTGCCAGAATGGGGTAGGATTCCTTCTTAGATGACGATAGAAAAGCCTGTAAGACTACCACAGAGTTTTGTCCAGGAAAGTTCAAGGATGGAATAGATGTGGAGCCTGCATCTCTCTCCCGAAACTGAGCTCCATCTAGGATCGGGAGCTGGCGTTTCCCGAACGCTGTGGAGGGGCTAAGGGACATTCTCTGACTAAATGCTTGTCCGAGGCACAGTACATGCATAAGCCAGTATGGATCCTTCTCATCCTTTCTTGGGGAGATATGGGTCCACGGAAGGCCCCTAGCTGCATGGGTTTGGGGTTCATTTGTAGGAACAGGAGAATCTTCGGATTTTGAAGGGCTCACAAGAGGATTTTTTTGGATGGTTGACTTGGTCTTCCTTTTCTCTGCCTTTCTTTCCTCTATGCAGAAATCAATTTGTAGAGCAAGATCCATAAGTGCCTGGTAAGAACTTGGACGTGCTACCCTGGCTAATTCATCCTTAACATCTTCATTTAGCCCTCTTCGAAAGAGGGTGAAGCAAGCTTCAGAAGGCCAACCCGCTTCTTTAGCCAATTGCTTGAATCGAGTTACGTAGGTGAGCATGTCCTGAGAGCCTTGCTGGAAATCGAGTAAACGTTCTTGAGCACTAAAGACCTGTTCTGGGCGGTCAAACATAGTCTTTAGTGCTTGAATGAATCCATCATAATCATCCAAAAGGGAATCTCCGGTGTTAACTAATGGTGTGGCCCAGGCTAAGGCATTCCCGGAGAGGTGAGAAATAATAAAGCCCACTTTAGCCCTGGGGGTGGAAAAATAATAAGGTTTAAAGGTAAAGTGGACCAAACAAGAATCCAGGAATCCTCAGAGGGTTTTTGCACAGCCGTCATATTTGTCAACAATGCTGCCCAATAGCACGCTGTCCTTTGAGGCAGAGTCGCATGAAAGTACCAATTGTTTCAGCGTGGCGTTCTCCGCTTTCAAGTTCTGTACTTCGGTCGATAGTTCTTGCATGCCACGCATAAGATCCTGGATGGCCGCCTCCATGTCTGTATCGATTTCGGTCAGGTGGCGTCTCAATCTGTCACAGGTTTCCCCCCTTCTCACCTGTCTATGTTGCCTGATGTCCTCTTTAGGTGGATTCTTCTTTCGTATGGTTCGGGACTTAAATAAGCCCGCTCGGCCGTCCTCGGCTTCCAGATTACGTTCAGCTTCGATGTCCAGGATCACGGAAACTCCAGGAGTATTCAAGAAGGAGTTGGGGGCACGCGGAAGCGGCACAGGGATTCCGGGAAGTTAGGAAAGAGGGAAGAAGTCGGGAGAAGGGAATCCAGGGGCCAGGGGATAGCAAGTAGCACTAGAGAAGGTTCGGAGCACACGTCCGATCACAGCTGGTAGCAGCGTTGAGACGCGCAGGGCCGCGGGAGTGTGGCTTCTTTATAGAGGACGCTGCGTAGAACGTGAAGACTGGCGAGCAGCGTTCTGAGCTTGCCGCCATGTTGGTAGTATTATGGAGTGTAAGACCCGACGTGTCTGGGACCAGGAAGCCCAGAAGGGGCGAGTTGGAAGGTTCATGACATCTACGGGGCCACTTTGAAAATTAATTCCAGGGCATCTTTTGGTTCCTAGCTCACCCCTGCCAGAGGCAACACGTTTATGGTACAAAATGGAGCAGCACATCACACACCAGTGATCCTCACAACCTGGATTCATGACACGGACCCCCCTACAAGGCATCGGTGGAATATCTCTATTTCAATGCTGAGTGACATGGCGCTCAGGGATGAGCTATCTAAAGCCATACAGGATTACTTGAGAAAAAAACCCACAGGGCTGACATCAATGGCCACCAGATGGGAGGCAATGAAAGCTGTCATTAGGGGAGAGTTGGTAGTTCCTCCAGCAGCCTATAAGAGAAACGACAACTAAAGATTAGAGAGCGTCTAGAGGTGAGGTCGCTCTGGCTGAACAGACAAACAAGAAATGTTGGTCACCCAAAGCTTGCTGAGCGTTGCGTATCGCCTGTAACAAACTGGAAGCACATTACACGGAGGAGACAGCCCAAACTCTGCTATGCACAAAACAAAGTTATTATCCGAAAGGCAATAAAGCAAACAGTTCCTTGGGAGAAAGTTAGCAAAAGAGAGAATGGATTATTTGCTTAAAAGACTTGCAGGGTTATCCCAATATGCAGAAGATGTGAAATTACAACTGGCTTCTTCACACCTGTTGAGAACATGGCAACTCCACAATGCACGCTGGCCCCACAGGAATGTTACACTTCCTAGCGTTTTATTGGGAGACAGGGAAGCCCTGGAGTCACCAATCGCCACCAAAGAGGTTGAATCAGTGATTAAAGCCTTAAAACCTAGAGCCCTGGGCCCGATGGATTCTCCCCTAAATTCTGTACAATTATCAAAACACTCCTCACGGGTCCTCTCACTGAGATCTTTAACTCTTTCCGAGAGACGGGCACTATAACCCCGTCTATGCAGGAAGCTATAACCATCTTGTTATTAAAACCTGGAAAAGAGTCAGATGACTGTGCTTCGTACAGGGCGATTTCCTTGCTCAATATTGATGCAAGTATTTATTCCAAAATCCTGGCAAATAGACTAGAAAATGTTCTCCCCAAGGTTGTTGATGCCAAGCAGACAGACTTTATACTGGGAAGGAGCACTGGGGACAATTTCCGTAGGGTCATCAACTTGGTAGACATAGCAAAGTTGGAACATCGCAGTCTAGCCTTATTAACACTGGCCGCAACTGAAGCCTTTGATAGGGTAAATTGGGCATTTATGTGCCTGACCCTAGAGGCATTTTGACTTGGCCCAATATTCTCCAAAATGCTCCTTGAAAATTATAGTTCACTGAAAACCATTCTGAGGGTAAACAAAAACTTTTCGGCCCCCATTCCGCTTTCATGTGCTACCCATCAAGGGTGGCCGCTCTCCCCATTGATTTTTCCTTTAATTATGGAACCCCTAGCCCAACGAATCACAGAAATTCCTCCATTGAAGGGATGACAGTGAAGGGCGACCAATATAATATATTTCTTTATGCGGATGACATAATGCTCTCCCTTCCTAACTGCCGATCCTCCTTAACGAAGGCACTTACGGATTTGGAGCGTTTTGGACAAGTGGCAGTCTTTGCCGTTCATTATCCCAAGTCAGGATCCCTAGAGGTTGGGCTATCCGTAGAAGAGATTAGTGCTCTTCAATGCATTTACCCATTGGAATGGAGCACCACATCAACCAAATACCTAGGGGTACACATAGTAGCAAACCCAAAGGACTTATATGCAGCTAATTTCCCCCGTCGTTTTGGTGACTTGGAATCTGGCCTTAAGAGATGGACAACCCGAGAGATCTCACTCATGGGGAGGATCACGGCATACAAAATGAGCCTGCTCCCTAGATTGCTGTGTCTATGTTCGGCTCTCCCAGTGGGGATCCCCCTGAAAGCACTCCTTCAGCTACAAAGACCTGACTGGGTTTATCTGAAATAGGGGAAAACCACCAATAGCAAAGAAGGTGATGATGGGCGATGCCAAATGGGGAGGGATGGGTGTCCTCAATCTGTGCAACTATTATGCCGCAGCACAACTGGCGAATATGCTGACTTGGTACCACCCCACAAACTCCCGAAATAGGTCTCTATTGAACAATCCAAGGCCCTCCCCCCTCTCAGCTCCTTGCCACATATTGCACAGACTGGGGGCAAGAACTGGACACACCTTCTCTCGTCCACTAGAACCACATTGAGAATTTGGCAGTGGGCATTAAAAAGAAAAGGGACCCACAAGGGAGTAAGCCCTCTCCCCAGTCTTTCAAAATCCGAACTTCTCCCCAGGCCTTTGCCCGGCTAATTTCAAATACTGGATTCGGGGAGGGCTGCACAAGGTCTCATAACTCTACGAGAATGGCGCAGCGCTCACCTTTGAAAAATGCAAAGATAGGTTTGCCCTGAAGGAATCGGACAGATGTTCCTACGCACCAATCCGCCACTGGATTGCCCGCCCACTCACCAAGCTAGGGGCCACACGGGAACGTACCCCCTAGAACTCATGCTGCAGGATGGCCCTGAAGGTGGAGACATTTTGAGTCTATATAAGCTACTGCAAGAAGACATGTTGACCCTCCAACCTAAATACATGGCACTTTGGGAGGCCGACTTGGGCCATCCCATTGAAGACCAAACATGGGTGGAAATCTGGTCTAGGATCAAAGCAGCCTCCAGATGTGTGACAAATAAAGAATGTACACTCAAATTGTTATACAGGTGGTACCTCCCGCCAGAATGTCTGTACCACTTTGAGAAGTCACTGGACCCGACATGCTGGAGGAAATGTGGGATGCGGGGTTCATTTTTTCACATGTTGTTGGATTATCCACTGGCACGCTCCTTCTGAGATTCGGTAATCAAGGCAATTGAGGCCATTACCAAGGTAACCCTACCTATGGAACCGGAAGTAATAATGCTGGGGACTCCAATCCCAGAGATATACCCTAGAACTGGTCCTGCTGCAACGCTAATCACCCAACTCCTCCTAGCTGCGGAAATCACATGAAGGACAGTTGCTACCACTCTGGTGGGTTTAGATCTGGGGCATTCTGGTAGCAGAAAAGGTCACAGCAGCTAAGAAGGGCACTTGTCATCGCTTCACCAACGTTTGGTCAGCAATTTTGGATTATGAGCAGGACTGACCAGCACAGACATTTCAACGACAGTTGGTGAAACTCTTTCTAAGGACTGCCTAGTGCTCTTCACCCCCCCATCCCAGGACAGTAGGAAAACATTCCCACCTGGGGATGACGGCTGGAGGAGCTGGGGTGGACGAGGAAGCAGAGAAGGAGGGAAGGGGGGAGAGTGATGCCTGAAGCTACTGTATAGCAATACTGATGCCATGTTCTACCACTGTATGATTGATGGATAATCTGGCAGTTTAAATAAAGTTATTAAAAAAAAGAAATGAGAATGAGGTGTGCAATCTGCAGTGTGTATGTCTGATGTGGTAACAAGGCTGCGGCGGTGCCATGTGGGCACGCAGCAGCGAAGTAACATCTGAACATTATCACAGTCATATCCGTCCTGGAATCTGCTGTGTTGAAATGTAACAGTTGTTTGCTGGATCATTGTGGACGTGCTGTTTGAAGGTGTTTGCTGAAGTGCCTCTCCCTCCATGAGTTTTGCCATCTTTGGGCTGCCTCTAGCAAATCTCTGAAGATTGTCCCTGACTGTACCCTAAGCAAATACACTGAGGATCTTACTACGTGCGCCAGGATATTCAAAAACTTGTTTTTATCCTTTAGAAACAGGTGCATTTACCTGACAGGCAACCTGTCAGGTAAATGCACCCTGAAATTGGCCAAGCCCAGGAAAGATTGGATCTGTTTTACGGAGGTCAGAGTTGGCCAGGATAGTATGGCTTTAACCTTGGATTGATCCATGCCTATGCCATCTGGGCTAAGGACAAATCCAAGATAGTGAACAGTGGAAACATGAAAAAGGCATTTCTCGGGTTTTGCTAGAAGCTTGTGTTCACGTAGCCGTTGTAACACTGATTTAACATGTTCTTCATGCTTGAGAGGATCCTTAGAGAATATCAAAATATCGTCCAAGTAGACGATGACGAAAAGAAATAGCATATCCGAAAACACCCGGTCCATGAAGCGTTGGAAGATTGCCGGAGCATTAGAGAGTCCAAAGGGCATGACCAAGTATTCGTAATGACCAAAGGGTGTTCTGAAGGCTGTCTTCCATTCGTCACCTTCTCTAATACGAATCAAGTGATAAGCACCCCTGAGATCCAATTTGGTGAATATTACGGCTCCTCTTACGGCTTCCAGGATATCCGAGATCAAGGGTAATGGATAACGAACCTTAAGGGTGCACTGATTAAGACCTCGATAATCAAGACAAGGTCTGAGTTCCTTGGTGTCTTTTTTTAGGAACAAAAAATAATGAAGCTCCAGCCGGAGGCTTGAAGGGCCTTTTTCTCTGGTTCAGACAGGATAAACATCCTTCCGAGGGGAATCACGGCAGAAGGTTCGGTTTCAATAGCACAGTCCTCAGTCCTATCGAGTGGTAGGTCTTGGACAATAGCAGAAGAGAACACATCGGTGTATTCCTGGTAGGTTTTAGGAACGTGGATGATGTTGAGACCATAAGAGGATCTTGCTGAGTTATTGAATGTTCTTCTGATGTTGTCGGTGAAGGATCCTGGAGCAGACAATGGGACATGCAAAATTCGGAACCTAGGAACAGGGAACCAGCTGTCCAATTGATGTATGGGTTGTGTTTTTGTAGCCAGGGCATTCCCAAAACCATTGGGTAATGGGCAGATTTTATGATGTCAAACTTTATCCTTTCTCGGTGAGGGTTTATAGCAAGCTCAATTTCCTTAGTCTGAAGGGATATGGGTCCAGAAGAAAGAGGTCTTCCATCAATTGCTTCTACAGGTTGCAGGACGTTCCGGGATTCGTAAGGAATATGATGTTTAAGGACCCATTCCTGATCTATGAATATTCCCATGGCCCCACAGTCCACTAGTGCCAGAATGGGGTAGGGTTCCTTCTTAGATGACGATAGAAAAGCCTGTAAGACTACCACAGAGTTTTGTCCAGGAAAGTTCAAGGATGGTATAGATGTGGAGCCTGCATCTCTCTCCCGAAACTGAGCTCCATCTAGGATCGGGAGCTGGCGTTTCCCGAACGCCGTGGAGGGGCTAAGGGACATTCTCTGACTAAATGCTTGTCCGAGGCACAGTACATGCATAAGCCAGTATGGATCCTTCTCAGCCTTTCTTGGGGAGATATGGGTCCACGGAAGGCCCCTAGCTGCATGGGTTTGGGTTCATTTGTAGGAACAGGAGAATCTTTGGAATTTGAAGGGCTCACAAGAGGATTTATTTGGATGGTTGAGTTGGTCTTCCTTTTCTCTGCCTTTCTTTCCTGGATGCGGAAATCAATTTGTAGAGCAAGATCCATAAGTGCCTGGTAAGAACTAGGACGTGCTACCCTGGCTAATTCATCCTTAACATCTTCAATTAGCCCTCTTCGAAAGAGGGTGAAGCAAGCTTCAGAAGGCCAACCCGCTTCTTTAGCCAATTGCTTGAATCGAGTTACGTAGGTGAGCATGTCCTGAGAGCCTTGCTGGAAATCGAGTAAACGTTCTTGAGGACTAAAGACCTGTTCTGGGCGGTCAAACATAGTCTTTAGTGCTTGAATGAATCCATCATAATCATCCAAAAGGGAATCTCCGGTGTTAACTAATGGTGTGGCCCAGGCTAAGGCATTCCCGGAGAGGTGAGAAATAATAAAGCCCACTTTAGCCCTGGGGGTGGAAAAATAATAAGGTTTAAAGGTAAAGTGGACCAAACAAGAATCCAGGAATCCTCAGAGGGTTTTTGCACAGCCGTCATATTTGTCAACAATGCTGCCCAATAGCACGCTGTCCTTTGAGGCAGAGTCGCGTGAAAGTACCAATTGTTTCAGCGTGGCGTTCTCCGCTTTCAAGTTCTGTACTTCGGTCGATAGTTCTTGCATGCCACGCATAAGATCCTGGATGGCCGCCTCCATGTCTGTATCGATTTCGGTCAGGTGGCGTCTCAATCTGTCAAATGTTTCCCCGCTACTCACCTGTCTATGTTGCCTGATGTCCTCTTTAGGTGGAGTCCTCTTTCGCATGGTTCGGGACTTAAATAAGCCCGCTCGGCCGTCCTCGGCTTCCAGATTACGTTCAGCTTCGATGTCCAGGATCACGGAAACTCCAGGAGTATTCAAGAAGGAGTTGGGGGCACGCGGAAGCGGCACAGGGATTCCGGGAAGTTAGGAAAGAGGGAAGAAGTCGGGAGAAGGGAATCCAGGGGCCAGGGGATAGCAAGTAGCACTAGAGAAGGTTCGGAGCACACGTCCGATCACAGCTGGTAGCAGCGTTGAGACGCGCAGGGCCGCGAGGGTGTGGCTTCTTTATAGAGGACGCTGCGTAGAACGTGAAGACTGGCGAGCAGCGTTCAGAGCTTGCCGCCATGTTGGTAGTATTATGGAGTGTAAGACCCGACGTGTCAGGGACCAGGAAGCCCAGAAGGGGCGAGTTCGAAGGTTCACGGGGCCACTTTGAAAATTAATTCCAGGGCATCTTTTGGTTCCTAGCTCACCCCTGCCAGAGGCAACACGTTTATGGCACAAAATGGAGCAGCACATCACACACCAGTGATCCTCACAACCTGGATTCATGACACGGACCCCCCTACAAGGCATCGGTGGAATATCTCTATTTCAATGCTGAGTGACATGGCGCTCAGGGATGAGCTATCTAAAGCCGTACAGGATTACTTGAGAAAAAAACCCACAGGGCTCACATCAATGGCCACCAGATGGGAGGCAATGAAAGCTGTCATTAGGGGAGAGTTGGTAGTTCCTCCAGCAGCCTATAAGAGAAACGACAACTAAAGATTAGAGAGCGTCTAGAGGTGAGGTCGCTCTGGCTGAACAGACAAACAAGAAATGTTGGTCACCCAAAGCTTGCTGAGCGTTGCGTATCGCCTGTAACAAACTGGAAGCACATTACACGGAGGAGACAGCCCAAACTCTGCTATGCACAAAACAAAGTTATTATCCGAAAGGCAATAAAGCAAACAGTTCCTTGGGAGAAAGTTAGCAAAAGAGAGACTGGATTATTTGCTTAAAAGACTTGCAGGGTTATCCCAATATGCAGAAGATGTGAAATTACAACTGGCTACTTCACACCTGTTGAGAACATAGCAACTCCACAATGCACGCTGGCCCAACAGGAATGTTACACTTCCTAGCGTTTTATTGGGAGACAGGGAAGCCCTGGAGTCACCAATCGCCACCAAAGAGGTTGAATCAGTGATTAAAGCCTTAAAACCTAGAGCCCTGGGCCCGATGGATTCTCCCCTAAATTCTGTACAATTATCAAAAAACTCCTCACGGGTCCTCTCACTGAGATCTTTAACTCTTTCCGAGAGACGGGCACTATAACCCCGTCTATGCAGGAAGCTATAACCATCTTGTTATTAAAACCTGGAAAAGAGTCAGGTGACTGTGCTTCGTACAGGGCGATTTCCTTGCTCAATATTGATGCAAGTATTTATTCCAAAATCCTGGCAAATAGACTAGAAAATGTTCTCCCCAAGGTTGTTGATGCCAAGCAGACATGCTTTATACTGGGAAGGAGCACTGGGGACAATTTTCGTAGGGTCATCAACTTGGTAGACATAGCAAAGTTCGAACATCGCAGTCTAGCCTTATTAACACTGGCCGCAACTGAAGCCTTTGATAGGGTAAATTGGGCATTTATGTGTCTGGCCCTAGAGGCATTTTGACTTGGCCCAATATTCTCCAAAATGCTTCTTGAAAATTATAGTTCACTGAAAACCATTCTGAGGGTAAACAAAAACTTTTCGGCCCCCATTCGGCTTTCATGTGCTACCCATCAAGGGTGGCCGCTCTCCCCATTGATTTTTCCTTTAATTATGGAACCCCTAGCCCAACGAATCACAGAAATTCCTCCATTGAAGGGATGACAGTGAAGGGCGACCAATATAATATATTTCTTTATGCGGATGACATAATGCTCTCCCTTCCTAACTGCCGATCCTCCTTAACGAAGGCTCTTACGGATTTGGAGCGTTTTGGACAAGTGGCAGTCTTTGCCGTTTATTATCCCAAGTCAGGATCCCTAGAGGTTGGGCTATCCATAGAAGAGATTAGTGCTCTTCAATGCATTTACCCATTGGAATGGAGCACCACATCAACCAAATATCTAGGGGTGCACATAGTAGCAAACCCAAAGGACTTATATGCAGCTAATTTCCCCCGTCGTTTTGGTGACTTGGAATCTGGCCTCAAGAGATGGACAACCCGAGAGATCTCACTCATGGGGAGGATCACGGCATACAAAATGAGCCTGCTCCCTAGATTGCTGTGTCTATGTTCGGCTCTCCCAGTGGGGATCCCCCTGAAAGCACGCCTTCAGCTACAAAGACCTGACTGGGTTTTTCTGAAATAGGGGAAAACCACCAATAGCAAAGAAGGTGATGATGGGCGATGCCAAATGGGGAGGGATGGGTGTCCTCAATCTGTGCAACTATTATGCCGCAGCACAACTGGCGAATATGCTGACTTGGTACCACCCCACAAACCCCCGAAATAGGTCTCTATTGAACAATCCAAGGCCCTCCCCCCTCTCAGCTCCTTGCCACATATTGCACAGATTGGGGGTAAGAACTGGACAGACCTTCTCTCGTCCACTAGAACCACATTGAGAATTTGGCAGTGGGCATTAAAAAGAAAAGGGACCCACAAGGGAGTAAGCCCTCTCCCCAGTCTTTCAAAATCCGAACTTCTCCCCAGGCCTTTGCCCGGCTAATTTCAAATACTGGATTCGGGGAGGGCTGCACAAGGTCTCATAACTCTACGAGAATGGCGCAGCGCTCACCTTTGAAAAATGCAAAGATAGGTTTGCCCTGAAGGAATCGGACAGATGTTCCTACGCACCAATCCGCCACTGGATTGCCCGCCCACTCACCAAGCTAGGGGCCACACGAGAACGTACCCCCTAGAACTCATGCTGCAGGATGGCCGTGAAGGTGGAGACATTTTGAGTCTATATAAGCTACTGCAAGAAGACATGTTGACCCTCCAACCTAAATACATGGCACTTTGGGAGGCCGACTTGGGCCATCCCATTGAAGACCAAACATGGGTGGAAATCTGGTCTAGGATCAAAGCAGCCTCCAGATGTGTGACAAATAAAGAATGTACACTCAAATTGTTATACAGGTGGTACCTCCCGCCAGAATGTCTGTACCACTTTGAGAAGTCACTGGACCCGACATGCTGGAGGAAATGTGGGATGCGGGGTTCATTTTTTCACATGTTGTTGGATTATCCACTGGCACGCTCCTTCTGAGATTCGGTAATCAAGGCAATTGAGGCCATTACCAAGGTAACCCTACCTATGGAACCGGAAGTAATAATGCGGGGGACTCCAATCCCAGAGATACACCCTAGAACTGGTCCTGCTGCAACGCTAATCACCCAACTCCTCCTAGCTGCGGAAATCACATGAAGGACAGTTGCTACCACTCTGGTGGGTTTAGATCTGGGGCATTCTGGTAGCAGAAAAGGTCACAGCAGCTAAGAAGGGCACTTGTCATCGCTTCACCAACGTTTGGTCAGCAATTTTGGATTATGAGCAGGACTGACCAGCACAGACATTTCAACGACAGTTGGTGAAACTCTTTCTAAGGACTGCCTAGTGCTCTTCACCCCCCCCATCCCAGGACAGTAGGAAAACATTCCCACCTGGGGATGACGGCTGGAGGAGCTGGGGTGGACGAGGAAGGAGAGAAGGAGGGAAGGGGGGAGAGTGATGCCTGAAGCTACTGTATAGCAATACTGATGCCATGTTCTACCACTGTATGATTGATGGATAATCTGACAGTTTAAATAAAGTTATTAAAAAAAAGAAATGAGAATGAGGTGTGCAATCTGCAGTTTGTATGTCTGATGTGGTAACAAGGCTGCGGCGGTGCCATGTGGGCACGCAGCAGCGAAGTAACATCTGAACATTATCACAGGCATATCCGTCCTGGAATCTGTTGTGTTGAAATGTAACAGTTGTTTGCTGGATCATTGTGGACGTGCTGTTTGAAGGTGTTTGCTGAAGTTCCTCTCCCTCCATGAGTTTTGCCATCTTTGAGCTGCCTCTAGCAAATCTCTGAGGATTGTCCCTGACTGTACCCTAAGCAAATACACTGAGGATCTTACTACGTGCGCCAGGATATTCAAAAACTTGTTTTTATCCTTTAGAAACAGGTGCATTTACCTGACAGGCAACCTATCAGGTAAATGCACCCTGAAATTGGCCAAGCCCAGGAAAGATTGGATCTGTTTTACGGAGGTCGGAGTTGGCCAGGATAGTATGGCTTTAACCTTGGATTGATCCATGCCTATGCCATCTGGGCTAAGGACAAATGCTAGATAGTGAACAGTGGAAACATGAAAAAGGCATTTCTCTGGTTTTGCTAGAAGCTTGTGTTCACGTAGCCGTTGTAACACTGATTTAACATGTTCTTCATGCTTGAGAGGATCCTTAGAGAATATCAAAATATTGTCCAAGTAGACGATGACGAAAAGAAATAGCATATCCGAAAACACCCGGTCCATGAAGCGTTGGAAGATTGCCGGAGCATTAGAGAGTCCAAAGGGCATGACCAAGTATTCGTAATGACCAAAGGGTGTTCTGAAGGCTGTCTTCCATTCGTCACCTTCTCTAATATGAATCAAGTGATAAGCACCCCTGAGATCCAATTTGGTGAATATTACGGCTCCTCTTACGGCTTCCAGGATATCCGAGATCAAGGGTAATGGATAACGAACCTTAAGGGTGCACTGATTAAGACCTCGATAATCAAGACAAGGTCTGAGTTCCTTGGTGTCTTTTTTTAGGAACAAAAAATAATGAAGCTCCAGCCAGAGGCTTGAAGGGCCTTTTTCTCTGGTTCAGACAGGATAAACATCCTTCCGAAGGGAATCACAGCTGAAGGTTCGGTTTCAATAGCACAGTCCTCAGGCATATCGAGTGGTAGGGCTTGGACAATAGCAGAAGAGAACACATCGGCGTATTCCTGGTAGGTTTTAGGAACGTGGATGATGTGGAGACCATAAGAGGATCTTGCTGAGTTATTGAATGTTCTTCTGATGTTGTCGGTGAAGGATCCTGGAGCAGACAATGGGACATGCAAAATTCGGAACCTAGGAACAGGGAACCAGCTGTCCAATTGATGTATGGGTTGTGTTTTTGTAGCCAGGGCATTCCCAAAACCATTGGGTAATGGGCAGATTTTATGATGTCAAACTTTATCCTTTCTCGGTGAGGGTTTATAGCAAGCTCAATTTCCTTAGTCTGAAGGGATATGGGTCCAGAAGAAAGAGGTCTTCCATCAATTGCTTCTACAGGTTGCAGGACGTTCTGGGATTCGTAAGGAATATGATGTTTAAGGACCCATTCCTGATCTATGAATATTCCCATGGCCTCACAGTCCACTAGTGCCAGAATGGGGTAGGGTTCCTTCTTAGATGACGATAGAAAAGCCTGTAAGACTACCACAGAGTTTTGTCCAGGAAAGTTCAAGGATGGTATAGATGTGGAGCCTGCATCTCTCTCCCAAAACTGAGCTCCATCTAGGATTGGGAGCTGGCGTTTCCCGAACGCCGTGGAGGGGCTAAGGGACATTCTCTGACTAAATGCTTGTCCGAGGCACAGTACATGCATAAGCCAGTATGGATCCTTCTCAGCCTTTCTTGGGGAGATATGGGTCCACGGAAGGCCCCTAGCTGCATGGGTTCGGGTTCATTTGTAGGAACAGGAGAATCTTCGGATTTTGAAGGGCTCACAAGAGGATTTTTTTGGATGGTTGACTTGGTCTTCCTTTTCTCTGCCTTTCTTTCCTGGATGCGGAAATCAATTTGTAGAGCAAGATCCATAAGTGCCTGGTAAGAACTAGGACGTGCTACCCTGGCTAATTCATCCTTAACATCTTCATTTAGCCCTCTTCGAAAGAGGGTGAAGCAAGCTTCAGAAGGCCAACCCGCTTCTTTAGCCAATTGCTTGAATCGAGTTACGTAGGTGAGCATGTCCTGAGAGCCTTGCTGGAAATCGAGTAAACGTTCTTGAGCACTAAGGACCTGTTCTGAGCGGTCAAACATAGTCTTTAGTGCTTGAATGAATCCATCGTAATCATCCAAAAGGGAATCTCCGGTGTTAACTAATGGTGTGGCCCAGGCTAAGGCATTCCCGGAGAGCTGAGAAATAATAAAGCCCACTTTAGCCCTGGGGGTGGAAAAATAATAAGGTATAAAGGTAAAGTGGACCAAACAAGAATCCAGGAATCCTCAGAGGGTTTTTGCACAGCCGTCATATTTGTCAACAATGCTGCCCAATAGCACGCTGTCCTTTGAGGCAGAGTCGCGTGAAAGTACCAATTGTTTCAGCGCTGCGTTCTCCGCTTTCAAGTTCTGTACTTCGGTCTATAGTTCTTGCATGCCACGCATAAGATCCTGGATGGCCGCCTCCATGTCTGTATCGATTTCGGTCAGGTGGCGTCTCAATCTGTCACAGGTTTCCCCCCTTCTCACCTGTCTATGTTGCCTGATGTCCTCTTTAGGTGGAGTCTTCTTTCGTATGGTTCGGGACTTAAATACGCCCGCTCAGCCGTCCTCGGCTTCCAGATTACGTTCAGCTTCGATGTCCAGGATCACGGAAACTCCAGGAGTATTCAAGAAGGAGTTGGGGGCACGCGGAAGCGGCACAGGGATTCCGGGAAGTTAGGAAAGAGGGAAGAAGTCGGGAGAAGGGAATCGAGGGGCCAGGGGATAGCAAGTAGCACTAGAGAAGGTTCGGAGCACACGTCCGATCACAGCTAGTAGCAGCATTGAAACGCGCAGGGCCGCGGGGGTGTGGCTTCTTTATAGAGGACGCTGCGTAGAACGTGAAGACTGGCGAGCAGCGTTCTGGGCTTGCCACCATGTTGGTAGTATTATGGAGTGTAAGGCCCGACGTGTCAGGGACCAGGAAGCCCAGAAGGGGCAAGTTCGATGGTTCATGACAGCTACGGGGCCACTTTGAAAATTAATTCCAGGGCATCTTTTGGTTCCTAGCTCACCCCTGCCAGAGGCAACCCGTTTATGGCACAAAATGGAGCAACACATCACACACCAGTGATCCTCACAACCTGGATTCATGACACGAACCCCCCTACAAGGCATCGGTGGAATATCTCTATTTCAATGCTGAGTGACATGCCGCTCAGGGATGAGCTATCTAAAGCCATACAGGATTACTTGAGAAAAAAAACCACAGGGCTCACATCAATGGCCACCAGATGGGAGGCAATGAAAGCTGTCATTAGGGGAGAGTTGGTAGTTCCTCCAGCAGCCTATAAGAGAAACGACAACTAAAGATTAGAGAGCGTCTGGAGGTGAGGTCGCCGTGGCTGAACAGACAAACAAGAAATGTTGGTCACCCAAAGCTTGCTGAGCGTTGCGTATCGCCTGTAACAAACTGGAAGCACATTACACGGAGGAGACAGCCCAAACTCTGCTATGCACAAAACAAAGTTATTATCCGAAAGGCAATAAAGCAAACAGTTCCTTGGGAGAAAGTTAGCAAAAGTCAAAGGGAGAGACTGGATTATTTGCTTAAAGGACTTGCAGGGTTATCCCAATATGCAGAAGATGTGAAATTACAACTGGCTACTTCACACCTGTTGAGAACATGGCAACTCCACAATGCATGCTGGCCCAACAGGAATGTTACACTTCCTAGCGTTTTATTGGGAGACAGGGAAGCCCTGGAGTCACCAATCGCCACCAAAGAGGTTGAATCAGTGATTAAAGCCTTAAAACCTAGAGCCCTGGGCCCGATGGATTCTCCCCTAAATTCTATACAATTATCAAAACACTCCTCACGGGTCCTCTCATTGAGATCTTTAACTCTTTCTGAGAGACGGGCACTATAACCCCGTCTATGCAGGAAGCTATAACCATCTTGTTATTAAAACCTGGAAAAGAGTCAGGTGACTATGCTTCGTACAGGGCGATTTCCTTGCTCAATATTGATGCAAGTATTTATTCCAAAATCCTGGCAAATAGACTAGAAAATGTTCTCCCCAAGGTTGTTGATGCCAAGCAGACATGCTTTATACTGGGAAGGAGCACTGGGGACAATTTTCGTAGGGTCATCAACTTGGTAGACATAGCAAAGTTCGAACATCGCAGTCTAGCCTTATTAACACTGGCCGCAACTGAAGCCTTTGATAGGGTAAATTGGGCATTTATGTGCCCGGCCCTAGAGGCATTTTGACTTGGCCCAATATTCTCCAAAATGCTCCTTGAAAATTATAGTTCACTGAAAACCATTCTGAGGGTAAACAAAAACTTTTCGGCCCCTATTCGGCTTTCATGTGGTACCCATCAAGGGTGGCCGCTCTCCCCATTGATTTTTCCTTTAATTATGGAACCCCTAGCCCAACGAATCACAGAAATTCCTCCATTGAAGGGATGACAGTGAAGGGCGACCAATATAATATATTTCTTTATGCGGATGAGATAATGCTCTCCCTTCCTAACTGCCGATCCTCCTTAACGAAGGCTCTTACGGTTTTGGAGTGTTTTGGACAAGTGGCAGTCTTTGCCGTTTATTATCCCAAGTCAGGATCCCTAGAGGTTGGGCTATCCGTAGAAGAGATTAGTGCTCTTCAATGCATTTACCCATTGGAATGGAGCACCACATCAACCAAATACCTAGGGGTGCACATAGTAGCAAACCCAAAGGACTTATATGCAGCTAATTTCCCCCGTCGTTTTGGTGACTTGGAATCTGGCCTCAAGAGATGGACAACCCGAGAGATCTCACTCATGGGGAGGATCACGGCATACAAAATGAGCCTGCTCCCTAGATTGCTGTGTCTATGTTCGGCTCTCCCAGTGGGGATCCCCCTGAAAGCACACCTTCAGCTACAAAGACCTGACTGGGTTTATCTGAAATAGGGGAAAACCACCAACAGCAAAGAAGGTGATGATGGGCGATGCCAAATGGGGAGGGATGGGTGTCCTCAATCTGTGCAACTATTATGCCGCAGCACAACTGGCGAATATGCTGACTTGGTACCACCCCACAAACCCCCGAAATAGGTCTCTATTGAACAATCCAAGGCCCTCCCCCCTCTCAGCTCCTTGCCACATATTGCACAGACTGGGGGTAAGAACTGGACAGACCTTCTCTCGTCCACTAGAACCACATTGAGAATTTGGCAGTGGGCATTAAAAAGAAAAGGGACCCACAAGGGAGTAAGCCCTCTCCCCAGTCTTTCAAAATCCGAACTTCTCCCCAGGCCTTTGCCCGGCTAATTTCAAATACTGGATTCGGGGAGGGCTGCACAAGGTCTTATAACTCTACGAGAATGGCGCAGCGCTTACCTTTGAAAAATGCAAAGATAGGTTTGCCCTGAAGGAATCGGACAGATTTTCCTACGCACCAATCCGCCACTGGATTGCCCGCCCACTCACCAAGCTAGGGGCCACACGGGAACATACCCCCTAGAACTCATGCTGCAGCATGGCCCTGAAGGTGGAGACATTTTGAGTCTATATAAGCTACTGCAAGAAGACATGTTGACCCTCCAACCTAAATACATGGCACTTTGGGAGGCCGACTTGGGCCATCCCATTGAAGACCAAACATGGGTGGAAATCTGGTCTAGGATCAAAGCAGCCTCCAGATGTGTGACAAATAAAGAATGTACACTCAAATTATTATACAGGTGGTACCTCCCGCCAGAATGTCTGTACCACTTTGAGAAGTCACTGGACCCGACATGCTGGAGAAAATGTGGGATGCGGGGTTCATTTTTTCACATGTTGTTGGATTATCCACTGGCACGCTCCTTCTGAGATTCGGTAATCAAGGCAATTGAGGCCATTACCAAGGTAACCCTACCTATGGAACCGGAAGTAATAATGCTGGGGACTCCAATCCCAGAGATATACCCTAGAACTGGTCCTGCTGCAACGCTAATCACCCAACTCCTCCTAGCTGCGGAAATCACATGAAGGACAGTTGCTACCACTCTGGTGGGTTTAGATCTGGGGCATTCTGGTAGCAGAAAAGGTCACAGCAGCTAAGAAGGGCACTTGCCATCGCTTCACCAACGTTTGGTCAGCAATTTTGGATTATGAGCAGGACTGACCAGCACAGACATTTCAACGACAGTTGGTGAAACTCTTTCTAAGGACTGCCTAGTGCTCTTCACCCCCCCCCCATCCCAGGACAGTAGGAAAACATTCCCACCTGGGGATGACGGCTGGAGGAGCTGGGGTGGACGAGGAAGGAGAGAAGGAGGGAAGGGGGGAGAGTGATGCCTGAAGCTACTGTATAGCAATACTGATGCCATGTTCTACCACTGTATGATTGATGGATAATCTGACAGTTTAAATAAAGTTATTAAAAAAAAGAAATGAGAATGAGGTGTTCAATCTGCAGTTTGTATGTCTGATGTGGTAACAAGGCTGCGGCGGTGCCATGTGGGCACGCAGCAGCGAAGTAACATCTGAACATTATCACAGTCATATCCGTCCTGGAATCTGCTGTGTTGAAATGTAACAGTTGTTTGCTGGATCATTGTGGACGTGCTGTTTGAAGGTGTTTGCTGAAGTGCCTCTCCCCCCATGAGTTTTGCCATCTTTGTGCTGCCTCTAGCAAATCTCTGAAGATTGTCCCTGACTGTACCCTAAGCAAATACACTGAGGATCTTACTAGGTGCGCCAGGATATTCAAAAACTTGTTTTTATCCTTTAGAAACAGGTGCATTTACCTGACAGGCAACCTGTCAGGTAAATGCACCCTGAAATTGGCCAAGCCCAGGAAAGATTGGATCTGTTTTACAGAGGTCGGAGTTGGCCAGGATAGTATGGCTTTAACCTTGGATTGATCCATGCCTATGCCATCTGGGCTAAGGACAAATCCTAGATAGTGAACAGTGGAAACATGAAAAAGGCATTTCTCGGGTTTTGCTAGAAGCTTGTGTTCACGTAGCCATTGTAACACTGATTTAACATGTTCTTCATGCTTGAGAGGATCCTTAGAGAATATCAAAATATCGTCCAAGTAGACGATGACGAAAAGAAATAGCATATCCGAAAACACCCGGTCCATGAAGCGTTGGAAGATTGCCGGAGCATTAGAGAGTCCAAAGGGCATGACCAAGTATTCGTAATGACCAAAGGGTGTTCTGAAGGCTGTCTTCCATTCGTCACCTTCTCTAATACGAATCAAGTGATAAGCACCCCTGAGATCCAATTTGGTGAATATTACGGCTCCTCTTACGGCTTCCAGGATATCCGAGATCAAGGGTAATGGATAACGATCCTTAAGGGTGCACTGATTAAGACCTCGATAATCAAGACAAGGTCTGAGTTCCTTGGTGTCTTTTTTTAGGAATAAAAAATAATGAAGCTCCAGCTTGAGGCTTGAAGGGGCTTTTTCTCTGATTCAGACAGGATAAACATCCTTCCGAAGGGAATCACGGCTGAAGGTTCGGTTTCAATAGCACAGTCCTCAGGCCTATCGAGTGGTAGGGCTTGGACAATAGCAGAAGAGAACACATCGGCGTATTCCTGGTAGGTTTTAGGAACGTGGATGATGTTGGAGACCATAAGAGGATCTTGCTGAGTTATTGAATGTTCTTCTGATGTTGTCGGTAAAGGATCCTGGAGCAGACAATGGGACATGCAAAATTCGGAACCTATGAACAGGGAACCAGCTGTCCAATTGATGTATGGGTTGTGTTTTTGTAGCCAGGGCATTCCCAAAACCATTGGGTAATGGGCAGATTTTATGATGTCAAACTTTATCCTTTCAAGGTGAGGGTTTATAGCAAGCTCAATTTCCTTAGTCTGAAGGGATATGGGTCCAGAAGAAAGAGGTCTTCCATCAATTACTTCTACAGGTTGCAGGACGTTCCGGGATTCGTAAGGAATATGATGTTTAAGGACCCATTCCTGATCTATGAATATTCCCATGGCCCCACAGTCCACTAGTGCCAGAATGGGGTAGGATTCCTTCTTAGATGACGATAGAAAAGCCTGTAAGACTACCACAGAGTTTTGTCCAGGAAAGTTCAAGGATGGAATAGATGTGGAGCCTGCATCTCTCTCCCGAAACTGAGCTCCATCTAGGATCGGGAGCTGGCGTTTCCCGAACGCTGTGGAGGGGCTAAGGGACATTCTCTGACTAAATGCTTGTCCGAGGCTCAGTACATGCATAAGCCAGTATGGATCCTTCTCATCCTTTCTTGGGGAGATATGGGTCCACGGAAGGCCCCTAGCTGCATGGGTTTGGGGTTCATTTGTAGGAACAGGAGAATCTTCGGATTTTGAAGGGCTCACAAGAGGATTTTTTTGGATGGTTGACTTGGTCTTCCTTTTCTCTGCCTTTCTTTCCTCTATGCAGAAATCAATTTGTAGAGCAAGATCCATAAGTGCCTGGTAAGAACTTGGACGTGCTACCCTGGCTAATTCATCCTTAACATCTTCATTTAGCCCTCTTCGAAAGAGGGTGAAGCAAGCTTCAGAAGGCCAACCCGCTTCTTTAGCCAATTGCTTGAATCGAGTTACGTAGGTGAGCATGTCCTGAGAGCCTTGCTGGAAATCGAGTAAACGTTCTTGAGCACTAAAGACCTGTTCTGGGCGGTCAAACATAGTCTTTAGTGCTTGAATGAATCCATCATAATCATCCAAAAGGGAATCTCCGGTGTTAACTAATGGTGTGGCCCAGGCTAAGGCATTCCCGGAGAGGTGAGAAATAATAAAGCCCACTTTAGCCCTGGGGGTGGAAAAATAATAAGGTTTAAAGGTAAAGTGGACCAAACAAGAATCCAGGAATCCTCAGAGGGTTTTTGCACAGCCGTCATATTTGTCAACAATGCTGCCCAATAGCACGCTGTCCTTTGAGGCAGAGTCGCGTGAAAGTACCAATTGTTTCAGCGTGGCGTTCTCCGCTTTCAAGTTCTGTACTTCGGTCGATAGTTCTTGCATGCCACGCATAAGATCCTGGATGGCCGCCTCCATGTCTGTATCGATTTCGGTCAGGTGGCGTCTCAATCTGTCACAGGTTTCCCCCCTTCTCACCTGTCTATGTTGCCTGATGTCCTCTTTAGGTGGAGTCTTCTTTCGTATGGTTCGGGACTTAAATAAGCCCGCTCGGCCGTCCTCGGCTTCCAGATTACGTTCAGCTTCGATGTCCAGGATCACGGAAACTCCAGGAGTATTCAAGAAGGAGTTGGGGGCACGCGGAAGCGGCACAGGGATTCCGGGAAGTTAGGAAAGAGGGAAGAAGTCGGGAGAAGGGAATCCAGGGGCCAGGGGATAGCAAGTAGCACTAGAGAAGGTTCGGAGCACACGTCCGATCACAGCTGGTAGCAGCTTTGAGACGCGCAGGGCCGCGGGGGTGTGGCTTCTTTATAGAGGACGCTGCGTAGAACGTGAAGACTGGTGAGCAGCGTTCTGAGCTTGCCGCCATGTTGGTAGTATTATGGAGTGTAAGACCCGACGTGTCTGGGACCAAGAAGCCCAGAAGGGGCGAGTTCGAAGGTTCATGACAGCTACGGGGCCACTTTGAAAATTAATTCCAGGGCATCTTTTGGTTCCTAGCTCACCCCTGCCAGAGGCAACACGTTTATGGCACAAAATGGAGCAGCACATCACACACCAGTGATCCTCACAACCTGGATTCATGACACGGACCCCCCTACAAGGCATCGGTGGAATATCTCTATTTCAATGCTGAGTGACATGGCGCTCAGGGATGAGCTATCTAAAGCCATACAGGATTACTTGAGAAAAAAACCCACAGGGCTGACATCAATGGCCACCAGATGGGAGGCAATGAAAGCTGTCATTAGGGGAGAGTTGGTAGTTCCTCCAGCAGCCTATAAGAGAAACGACAACTAAAGATTAGAGAGCGTCTAGAGGTGAGGTCGCTCTGGCTGAACAGACAAACAAGAAATGTTGGTCACCCAAAGCTTGCTGAGCGTTGCGTATCGCCTGTAACAAACTGGAAGCACATTACACGGAGGAGACAGCCCAAACTCTGCTATGCACAAAACAAAGTTATTATCCGAAAGGCAATAAAGCAAACAGTTCCTTGGGAGAAAGTTAGCAAAAGAGAGACTGGATTATTTGCTTAAAAGACTTGCAGGGTTATCCCAATATGCAGAAGATGTGAAATTACAACTGGCTACTTCACACCTGTTGAGAACATGGCAACTCCACAATGCACGCTGGCCCCACAGGAATGTTACACTTCCTAGCGTTTTATTGGGAGACAGGGAAGCCCTGGAGTCACCAATCGCCACCAAAGAGGTTGAATCAGTGATTAAAGCCTTAAAACCTAGAGCCCTGGGCCCGATGGATTCTCCCCTAAATTCTGTACAATTATCAAAACACTCCTCACGGGTCCTCTCACTGAGATCTTTAACTCTTTCCGAGAGACGGGCACTATAACCCCGTCTATGCAGGAAGCTATAACCATCTTGTTATTAAAACCTGGAAAAGAGTCAGATGACTGTGCTTCGTACAGGGCGATTTCCTTGCTCAATATTGATGCAAGTATTTATTCCAAAATCCTGGCAAATAGACTAGAAAATGTTCTCCCCAAGGTTGTTGATGCCAAGCAGACAGACTTTATACTGGGAAGGAGCACTGGGGACAATTTTCGTATGGTCATCAACTTGGTAGACATAGCAAAGTTCGAACATCGCAGTCTAGCCTTATTAACACTGGCCGCAACTGAAGCCTTTGATAGGGTAAATTGGGCATTTATGTGCCTGACCCTAGAGGCATTTTGACTTGGCCCAATATTCTCCAAAATGCTCCTTGAAAATTATAGTTCACTGAAAACCATTCTGAGGGTAAACAAAAACTTTTCGGCCCCCATTCCGCTTTCATGTGCTACCCATCAAGGGTGGCCGCTCTCCCCATTGATTTTTCCTTTAATTATGGAACCCCTAGCCCAACGAATCACAGAAATTCCTCCATTGAAGGGATGACAGTGAAGGGCGACCAATATAATATATTTCTTTATGCGGATGACATAATGCTCTCCCTTCCTAACTGCCGATCCTCCTTAACGAAGGCACTTACGGATTTGGAGCGTTTTGGACAAGTGGCAGTCTTTGCCGTTCATTATCCCAATTCAGGATCCCTAGAGGTTGGGCTATCCGTAGAAGAGATTAGTGCTCTTCAATGCATTTACCCATTGGAATGGAGCACCACATCAACCAAATACCTAGGGGTACACATAGTAGCAAACCCAAAGGACTTATATGCAGCTAATTTCCCCCGTCGTTTTGGTGACTTGGAATCTGGCCTTAAGAGATGGACAACCCGAGAGATCTCACTCATGGGGAGGATCACGGCATACAAAATGAGCCTGCTCCCTAGATTGCTGTGTCTATGTTCGGCTCTCCCAGTGGGGATCCCCCTGAAAGCACTCCTTCAGCTACAAAGACCTGACTGGGTTTATCTGAAATAGGGGAAAACCACCAATAGCAAAGAAGGTGATGATGGGCGATGCCAAATGGGGAGGGATGGGTGTCCTCAATCTGTGCAACTATTATGCCGCAGCACAACTGGCGAATATGCTGACTTGGTACCACCCCACAAACTCCCGAAATAGGTCTCTATTGAACAATCCAAGGCCCTCCCCCCTCTCAGCTCCTTGCCACATATTGCACAGACTGGGGGCAAGAACTGGACAGACCTTCTCTCGTCCACTAGAACCACATTGAGAATTTGGCAGTGGGCATTAAAAAGAAAAGGGACCCACAAGGGAGTAAGCCCTCTCCCCAGTCTTTCAAAATCCGAACATCTCCCCAGGCCTTTGCCCGGCTAATTTCAAATACTGGATTCGGGGAGGGCTGCACAAGGTCTCATAACTCTACGAGAATGGCGCAGCGCTCACCTTTGAAAAATGCAAAGATAGGTTTGCCCTGAAGGAATCGGACAGATGTTCCTACGCACCAATCCGCCACTGGATTGCCCGCCCACTCACCAAGCTAGGGGCCACACGGGAACGTACCCCCTAGAACTCATGCTGCAGGATGGCCCTGAAGGTGGAGACATTTTGAGTCTATATAAGCTACTGCAAGAAGACATGTTGACCCTCCAACCTAAATACATGGCACTTTGGGAGGCCGACTTGGGCCATCCCATTGAAGACCAAACATGGGTGGAAATCTGGTCTAGGATCAAAGCAGCCTCCAGATGTGTGACAAATAAAGAATGTACACTCAAATTGTTATACAGGTGGTACCTCCCGCCAGAATGTCTGTACCACTTTGAGAAGTCACTGGACCCGACATGCTGGAGGAAATGTGGGATGCGGGGTTCATTTTTTCACATGTTGTTGGATTATCCACTGGCACGCTCCTTCTGAGATTCGGTAATCAAGGCAATTGAGGCCATTACCAAGGTAACCCTACCTATGGGACCGGAAGTAATAATGCTGGGGACTCCAATCCCAGAGATATACCCTAGAACTGGTCCTGCTGCAACGCTAATCACCCAACTCCTCCTAGCTGCGGAAATCACATGAAGGACAGTTGCTACCACTCTGGTGGGTTTAGATCTGGGGCATTCTGGTAGCAGAAAAGGTCACAGCAGCTAAGAAGGGCACTTGTCATCGCTTCACCAACGTTTGGTCAGCAATTTTGGATTATGAGCAGGACTGACCAGCACAGACATTTCAACGACAGTTGGTGAAACCCTTTCTAAGGACTGCCTAGTGCTCTTCACCCCCCCATCCCAGGACAGTAGGAAAACATTCCCACCTGGGGATGACGGCTGGAGGAGCTGGGGTGGACGAGGAAGGAGAGAAGGAGGGAAGGGGGGAGAGTGATGCCTGAAGCTACTGTATAGCAATACTGATGCCATGTTCTACCACTGTATGATTGATGGATAATCTGACAGTTTAAATAAAGTTATTAAAAAAAAGAAATGAGAATGAGGTGTGCAATCTGCAGTGTGTATGTCTGATGTGGTAACAAGGCTGCGGCGGTGCCATGTGGGCACGCAGCAGCGAAGTAACATCTGAACATTATCACAGTCATATCCGTCCTGGAATCTGCTGTGTTGAAATGTAACAGTTGTTTGCTGGATCATTGTGGACGTGCTGTTTGAAGGTGTTTGCTGAAGTGCCTCTCCCCCCATGAGTTTTGCCATCTTTGGGCTGCCTCTAGCAAATCTCTGAAGATTGTCCCTGACTGTACCCTAAGCAAATACACTGAGGATCTTACTACGTGCGCCAGGATATTCAAAAACTTGTTTTTATCCTTTAGAAACAGGTGCATTTACCTGACAGGCAACCTGTCAGGTAAATGCACCCTGAAATTGGCCAAGCCCAGGAAAGATTGGATCTGTTTTACGGAGGTCAGAGTTGGCCAGGATAGTATGGCTTTAACCTTGGATTGATCCATGCCTATGCCATCTGGGCTAAGGACAAATCCTAGATAGTGAACAGTGGAAACATGAAAAAGGCATTTCTCGGGTTTTGCTAGAAGCTTGTGTTCACGTAGCCGTTGTAACACTGATTTAACATGTTCTTCATGCTTGAGAGGATCCTTAGAGAATATCAAAATATCGTCCAAGTAGACGATGACGAAAAGAAATAGCATATCCGAAAACACCCGGTCCATGAAGCGTTGGAAGATTGCCGGAGCATTAGAGAGTCCAAAGGGCATGACCAAGTATTCGTAATGACCAAAGGGTGTTCTGAAGGCTGTCTTCCATTCGTCACCTTCTCTAATACGAATCAAGTGATAAGCACCCCTGAGATCCAATTTGGTGAATATTACGGCTCCTCTTACGGCTTCCAGGATATCCGAGATCAAGGGTAATGGATAACGAACCTTAAGGGTGCACTGATTAAGACCTCGATAATCAAGACAAGGTCTGAGTTCCTTGGTGTCTTTTTTTAGGAACAAAAAATAATGAAGCTCCAGCCGGAGGCTTGAAGGGCCTTTTTCTCTGGTTCAGACAGGATAAACATCTTTCCGAGGGGAATCACGGCAGAAGGTTCGGTTTCAATAGCACAGTCCTCAGGCCTATCGAGTGGTAGGTCTTGGACAATAGCAGAAGAGAACACATCGGTGTATTCCTGGTAGGTTTTAGGAACGTGGATGATGTGGAGACCATAAGAGGATCTTGCTGAGTTATTGAATGTTCTTCTGATGTTGTCGGTGAAGGATCCTGGAGCAGACAATGGGACATGCAAAATTCGGAACCTAGGAACAGGGAACCAGCTGTCCAATTGATGTATGGGTTGTGTTTTTGTAGCCAGGGCATTCCCAAAACCATTGGGTAATGGGCAGATTTTATGATGTCAAACTTTATCCTTTCTCGGTGAGGGTTTATAGCAAGCTCAATTTCCTTAGTCTGAAGGGATATGGGTCCAGAAGAAAGAGGTCTTCCATCAATTGCTTCTACAGGTTGCAGGACGTTCCGGGATTCGTAAGGAATATGATGTTTAAGGACCCATTCCTGATCTATGAATATTCCCATGGCCCCACAGTCCACTAGTGCCAGAATGGGGTAGGGTTCCTTCTTAGATGACGATAGAAAAGCCTGTAAGACTACCACAGAATTTTGTCCAGGAAAGTTCAAGGATGGTATAGATGTGGAGCCTGCATCTCTCTCCCGAAACTGAGCTCCATCTAGGATCGGGAGCTGGCGTTTCCCGAACGCCGTGGAGGGGCTAAGGGACATTCTCTGACTAAATGCTTGTCCGAGGCACAGTACATGCATAAGCCAGTATGGATCCTTCTCAGCCTTTCTTGGGGAGATATGGGTCCACGGAAGGCCCCTAGCTGCATGGGTTTGGATTCATTTGTAGGAACAGGAGAATCTTTGGAATTTGAAGGGCTCACAAGAGGATTTATTTGGATGGTTGAGTTGGTCTTCCTTTTCTCTGCCTTTCTTTCCTGGATGCGGAAATCAATTTGTAGAGCAAGATCCATAAGTGCCTGGTAAGAACTAGGACGTGCTACCCTGGCTAATTCATCCTTAACATCTTCATTTAGCCCTCTTCGAAAGAGGGTGAAGCAAGCTTCAGAAGGCCAACCCGCTTCTTTAGCCAATTGCTTGAATCGAGTTACGTAGGTGAGCATGTCCTGAGAGCCTTGCTGGAAATCGAGTAAACGTTCTTGAGCACTAAAGACCTGTTCTGGGCGGTCAAACATAGTCTTTAGTGCTTGAATGAATCCATCATAATCATCCAAAAGGGAATCTCCGGTGTTAACTAATGGTGTGGCCCAGGCTAAGGCATTCCCGGAGAGGTGAGAAATAATAAAGCCCACTTTAGCCCTGGGGGTGGAAAAATAATAAGGTTTAAAGGTAAAGTGGACCAAACAAGAATCCAGGAATCCTCAGAGGGTTTTTGCACAGCCGTCATATTTGTCAACAATGCTGCCCAATAGCACGCTGTCCTTTGAGGCAGAGTCGCGTGAAAGTACCAATTGTTTCAGCGTGGCGTTCTCCGCTTTCAAGTTCTGTACTTCGGTCGATAGTTCTTGCATGCCACGCATAAGATCCTGGATGGCCGCCTCCATGTCTGTATCGATTTCGGTCAGGTGGCGTCTCAATCTGTCACAGGTTTCCCCCCTACTCACCTGTCTATGTTGCCTGATGTCCTCTTTAGGTGGAGTCTTCTTTCGCATGGTTCGGGACTTAAATAAGCCCGCTCGGCCGTCCTCGGCTTCCAGATTACGTTCAGTTTCGATGTCCAGGATCACGGAAACTCCAGGAGTATTCAAGAAGGAGTTGGGGGCACGCGGAAGCGGCACAGGGATTCCGGGAAGTTAGGAAAGAGGGAAGAAGTCGGGAGAAGGGAATCCAGGGGCCAGGGGATAGCAAGTAGCACTAGAGAAGGTTCGGATCACACGTCCGATCACAGCTGGTAGCAGCGTTGAGACGCGCAGGGCCGCGGGGGTGTGGCTTCTTTATAGAGGACGCTGCGTAGAACGTGAAGACTGGCGAGCAGCGTTCAGAGCTTGCCACCATGTTGGTAGTATTATGGAGTGTAAGACCCGACGTGTCAGGGACCAGGAAGCCCAGAAGGGGCGAGTTCGAAGGTTCACGGGGCCACTTTGAAAATTAATTCCAGGGCATCTTTTGGTTCCTAGCTCACCCCTGCCAGAGGCAACACGTTTATGGCACAAAATGGAGCAGCACATCACACACCAGTGATCCTCACAACCTGGATTCATGACACGGACCCCCCTACAAGGCATCGGTGGAATATCTCTATTTCAATGCTGAGTGACATGGCGCTCAGGGATGAGATATCTAAAGCCGTACAGGATTACTTGAGAAAAAAACCCACAGGGCTCACATCAATGGCCACCAGATGGGAGGTAATGAAAGCTGTCATTAGGGGAGAGTTGGTAGTTCCTCCAGCAGCCTATAAGAGAAACGACAACTAAAGATTAGAGAGCGTCTAGAGGTGAGGTCGCTCTGGCTGAACAGACAAACAAGAAATGTTGGTCACCCAAAGCTTGCTGAGCGTTGCGTATCGCCTGTAACAAACTGGAAGCACATTACACGGAGGAGACAGCCCAAACTCTGCTATGCACAAAACAAAGTTATTATCCGAAAGGCAATAAAGCAAACAGTTCCTTGGGAGAAAGTTAGCAAAAGAGAGACTGGATTATTTGCTTAAAAGACTTGCAGGGTTATCCCAATATGCAGAAGATGTGAAATTACAACTGGCTACTTCACACCTGTTGAGAACATAGCAACTCCACAATGCACGCTGGCCCAACAGGAATGTTACACTTCCTAGCGTTTTATTGGGAGACAGGGAAGCCCTGGAGTCACCAATCGCCACCAAAGAGGTTGAATCAGTGATTAAAGCCTTAAAACCTAGAGCCCTGGGCCCGATGGATTCTCCCCTAAATTCTGTACAATTATCAAAAAACTCCTCACGGGTCCTCTCACTGAGATCTGTAACTCTTTCCGAGAGACGGGCACTATAACCCCGTCTATGCAGGAAGCTTTAACCATCTTGTTATTAAAACCTGGAAAAGAGTCAGGTGACTGTGCTTCGTACAGGGCGATTTCCTTGCTCAATATTGATGCAAGTATTTATTCCAAAATCCTGGCAAATAGACTAGAAAATGTTCTCCCCAAGGTTGTTGATGCCAAGCAGACATGCTTTATACTGGGAAGGAGCACTGGGGACAATTTTCGTAGGGTCAACAACTTGGTAGACATAGCAAAGTTCGAACATCGCAGTCTAGCCTTATTAACACTGGCCGCAACTGAAGCCTTTGATAGGGTAAATTGGGCATTTATGTGTCTGGCCCTAGAGGCATTTTGACTTGGCCCAATATTCTCCAAAATGCTTCTTGAAAATTATAGTTCACTGAAAACCATTCTGAGGGTAAACAAAAACTTTTCGGCCCCCATTCGGCTTTCATGTGCTACCCATCAAGGGTGGCCGCTCTCCCCATTGATTTTTCCTTTAATTATGGAACCCCTAGCCCAACGAATCACAGAAATTCCTCCATTGAAGGGATGACAGTGAAGGGCGACCAATATAATATATTTCTTTATGCGGATGACATAATGCTCTCCCTTCCTAACTGCCGATCCTCCTTAACGAAGGCTCTTACGGATTTGGAGCGTTTTGGACAAGTGGCAGTCTTTGCCGTTTATTATCCCAAGTCAGGATCCCTAGAGGTTGGGCTATCCATAGAAGAGATTAGTGCTCTTCAATGCATTTACCCATTGGAATGGAGCACCACATCAACCAAATACCTAGGGGTGCACATAGTAGCAAACCCAAAGGACTTATATGCAGCTAGTTTCCCCCGTCGTTTTGGTGACTTGGAATCTGGCCTCAAGAGATGGACAACCCGAGAGATCTCACTCATGGGGAGGATCACGGCATACAAAATGAGCCTGCTCCCTAGATTGCTGTGTCTATGTTCGGCTCTCCCAGTGGGGATCCCCCTGAAAGCACTCCTTCAGCTACAAAGACCTGACTGGGTTTATCTGAAATAGGGGAAAACCACCTTAGCAAAGAAGGTGATGATGGGCGATGCCAAATGGGGAGGGATGGGTGTCCTCAATCTGTGCAACTATTATGCCGCAGCACAACTGGCGAATATGCTGACTTGGTACCACCCCACAAACCCCCGAAATAGGTCTCTATTGAACAATCCAAGGACCTCCCCCCTCTCAGCTCCTTGCCACATATTGCACAGAGTGGGGGCAAGAACTGGACAGACCTTCTCTCGTCCACTAGAAACACATTGAGAATTTGGCAGTGGGCATTAAAAAGAAAAGGGACCCACAAGGGAGTAAGCCCTCTCCCCAGTCTTTCAAAATCCGAACTTCTCCCCAGGCCTTTGCCCGGCTAATTTCAAATACTGGATTCGGGGAGGGCTGCACAAGGTCTCATAACTCTACGAGAATGGCGCAGCGCTCACCTTTGAAAAATGCAAAGATAGGTTTGCCCTGAAGGAATCGGACAGATGTTCCTACGCACCAATCCGCCACTGGATTGCCCGCCCACTCACCAAGCTAGGGGCCACACGGGAACGTACCCCCTAGAACTCATGCTGCAGGATGGCCGTGAAGGTGGAGACATTTTGAGTCTATATAAGCTACTGCAAGAAGACATGTTGACCCTCCAACCTAAATACATGGCACTTTGGGAGGCCGACTTGGGCCATCCCATTGAAGACCAAACATGGGTGGAAATCTGGTCTAGGATCAAAGCAGCCTCCAGATGTGTGACAAATAAAGAATGTACACTCAAATTGTTATACAGGTGGTACCTCCCGCCAGAATGTCTGTACCACTTTGAGAAGTCACTGGACCCGACATGCTGGAGGAAATGTGGGATGCGGGGTTCATTTTTTCACATGTTGTTGGATTATCCACTGGCACGCTCCTTCTGAGATTCGGTAATCAAGGCAATTGAGGCCATTACCAAGGTAACCCTACCTATGGAACCGGAAGTAATAATGCGGGGGACTCCAATCCCAGAGATACACCCTAGAACTGGTCCTGCTGCAACGCTAATCACCCAACTCCTCCTAGCTGCGGAAATCACATGAAGGACAGTTGCTACCACTCTGGTGGGTTTAGATATGGGGCATTCTGGTAGCAGAAAAGGTCACAGAAGCTAAGAAGGGCACTTGTCATCGCTTCACCAACGTTTGGTCAGCAATTTTGGATTATGAGCAGGACTGACCAGCACAGACATTTCAACGACAGTTGGTGAAACTCTTTCTAAGGACTGCCTAGTGCTCTTCACCCCCCCCATCCCAGGACAGTAGGAAAACATTCCCACCTGGGGATGACGGCTGGAGGAGCTGGGGTGGACGAGGAAGGAGAGAAGGAGGGAAGGGGGGAGAGTGATGCCTGAAGCTACTGTATAGCAATACTGATGCCATGTTCTACCACTGTATGATTGATGGATAATCTGACAGTTTAAATAAAGTTATTAAAAAAATGAAATGCGAATGAGGTGTTCAATCTGCAGTTTGTATGTCTGATGTGGTAATAAGGCTGCGGCGGTGCCATGTGGGCACGCAGCAGCGAAGTAACATCTGAACATTACCACAGTCATATCCGTCCTGGAATCTGCTGTGTTGAAATGTAACAGTTGTTTGCTGGATCATTGTGGACGTGCTGTTTGAAGGTGTTTGCTGAAGTGCCTCTCCCCCCATGAGTTTTGCCATCTTTGGGCTGCCTCTAGCAAATCTCTGAAGATTGTCCCTGACTGTACCCTAAGCAAATACACTGAGGATCTTACTAGGTGCGCCAGGATATTCAAAAACTTGTTTTTATCCTTTAGAAACAGGTGCATTTACCTGACAGGCAACCTGTCAGGTAAATGCACCCTGAAATTGGCCAAGCCCAGGAAAGATTGGATCTGTTTTACAGAGGTCGGAGTTGGCCAGGATAGTATGGCTTTAACCTTGGATTGATCCATGCCTATGCCATCTGGGCTAAGGACAAATCCTAGATAGTGAACAGTGGAAACATGAAAAAGGCATTTCTCGGGTTTTGCTAGAAGCTTGTGTTCACGTAGCCATTGTAACACTGATTTAACATGTTCTTCATGCTTGAGAGGATCCTTAGAGAATATCAAAATATCTGTCATGATCTCTGCTTCCAAAAGGTCAGGGTTTTCCCAACTCCCTTGGAAGCAGATCCATAACCCAGGTTCCGAGTGCCAACCAGTCCCAATTGGGACCTTTTGGACCCAGTCCTGGCACCAGTGGCACCAGGCTCATAAATATGCCCAGTCCCAGCGCTGGAAGCGCCCGGCTCATAATGCTTGGGTGGACTTACCTTCAGCAGACTATGCTGCTTACTTGCCTGCCAGTTGAGCCTCTGATCCTCTTCTGTTTGGAACTACTTTTCCTGTTGGGTGGGGCTGGAGCCACTCCCTAGATTCAGAACACTGGAACTCTTCTGGAAGGCAGGAACTCTTTTCTTACCAGGAACTCTTTTCTTACTTAGGCGTGGCTGTGGAAGGAGACACTAAGCACTACAGGAGGCTATTTAAACCACACCCGGTGGATGAATCTTGCTTTGCGTTATTCTGCAACCTCTGCAGCAGAACGCTCATCGTGTCTTCTGCATCCGGTCCTGGGCCTAAGGAAAAAGGCTTACCATCCTGAATCCAGTCTTCAGCAACACCTATAAAGACAAGAAAGAACAGGTTAGCATTCCGGCATCTGAAAGGCAAAGGCTTACCATCCTGAATCCAGTCTTCAGCAACACCTATAAAGACAAGAAAGAACAGGTTAGCATTCCGGCATCTGAAAGGCAAAGGCTTACCTACTCTTCGTGCGCTCCGGAGGTCTTCACACTGCATTCCGGCATCTGAAAGACAAAAGTTTACCAACTCTTCGCACGCTCCGGAGGCCTTCGGCGCTGCATCCCGCATCTGAAAGACAACACAAGGTGCGTTTAAAGACATTGGGGAACTTTAATACTCACGTGCCATTACTCCTTTCCACATCTAATCCAGTGGGTA
Source organism: Ambystoma mexicanum (assembly GCF_040938575.1). Classification (NCBI taxonomy): domain Eukaryota; kingdom Metazoa; phylum Chordata; class Amphibia; order Caudata; family Ambystomatidae; genus Ambystoma; species Ambystoma mexicanum. The sequence continues at coordinate 1,558,344,273 of NC_090932.1, forward strand.
TTCCGGCACCCTGCAGCCGCTCCGAACTCGTACCTGCAAAATAAAAAGACAGTTAGAGCGCATAGTGAAGCAGGCAACAAGCGCTTACTTACGTGCTTCCAGGCGCTTCTATTCATCATACGGGCTCCATCTTCAACTCACTTCAGCCCGTCATCCGCCATCGCCGGAACCCTGCAAAACAAGAGACATCATTACTAAAGACTTTAAAGACATTTGAATGACTCGAAACTTACCGTTCGTGCAGTAAACGACGGACAGCAGTCCTCTGAAGTCAAGAGGCCTGCGCTACCTATCCAGTGAAGAAACTGGTTACAGCACCCTGCCCCGAGGCAGATGGAGAGCTCGGCATTCACTTACCTAAGGTGAGAGCGTTAACCTTTGGGGGTCTACAGGAGAGGAGAAGAGGAAAGAGATAGGGACACCCCAATAACCCCAGTTCATTAACCCCATATTTTCTATCTGCAGACATCTTACTCTACACGTCAGGCATACAGTGCACAGAGGTCCAGCCCAAAGAGCCAACCGGGTGCTACACATCATCTTTGAAGATACGGTAGTCGCCCAGTCAAGACCGGCGCCTCTGCGAGAATCAGGTGAGCGTTACAGAACGCAAAGCCTACCGCAAAACTCTCGCCCAGGCGCTATGGAAACCTCGGATACTGACCCCCTAGCCCGGTTACTTGGGGAACTGAGGGCAGAAGTGCATGCAGCTCGTCAGGAAACGAATGCTCTAAGAAGGGAACTAATTATTTCCAAGGAGAGAACAGACAATCTTGCTAGACAAGTGCTACAGTCACAAGCCGGACAGACCCTGTTACCCGCATCAGGGGCAAATCTTCCTTCAACATCCTCTATGAATCCAGTGCAGATCAACCTACCTGGGAATGTACCTCTGGCTCCGCCCGAACGATTTTCTGGTGACCCAAAGAGGTTTGCAGTATTTATCAATCAGTGCCGGTTGTACTTCTTATGCCGGCCAGCAGCCTTTCCAACTGATCAAGCAAAAGTAGCTTTTGTACTTTCGTACCTTAGTGGCAATGCGGCAGACTGGTCGATCCCTCTAGTTAATCAAGATGATCCGGTTCTCCATGATTTTCAAGCCTTTCAGCTTAGTATGGAAAAACTGTTCGCAAGACATTCACAGGGGCAGGCCTTGGACAATGAGCTTCTTTCGTTGCGACAGGGTAATCAAGACCTTTTGGCTTATATTGCATCTTTCAAAAGACTAATAGTGGAAACTCAATGGCCTGAGGACAAAAGGATTACGCTGTTTTATAGAGGTCTACGTGGAGAGCTCAAAGACGTTTTAGCCCAAGTAGTGAATCCCCCACAAGACTGTTCGGATTATATAGACTTGGTCGTTCAAATAGATCACAGGCTGCAGAACAGGAAGGCCGATCGTTCCAAGTTTGATGCTCGAGTATTTTCCAAACCGCCAACTCCTTCCAAAGGAGTAGACTCCGGGGAACCCATGCAAATAGGGGGTCTGAAAGGTCCTCTAACACAAAGGGAGCGGGAAAGGAGGAAGGAGACCTTAGAACTTGTATCGATTATCGCTCCCTGAACCAGATCACCGTTAAGAATAGATATCCGTTACCTTTGATCCCTGAACTCCTGGACCAAGTCAGAAAAGCATGCATATATACAAAGCTGGATCTTAGAGGAGCTTACCACTTGGTACGAGTAAAAGAGGGCGATGAATGGAAGACGGCCTTCCGCACCAAGTATGGGCTATTTGAATATCAGGTCATGCCCTTCGGACTTTGCAATGCCCCGGCCGCCTTTCAATATTTTATGAACGATGTCCTCAGAGAGCTCATAGATGTATGTGTTGTTGTTTACATTGACGACATCCTCGTTTATTCTTCATCGGAATCTGAACATCGGAAACACGTGAAAATGGTCCTCGAAAGATTGCGTCAACACAAACTTTTCGCTAAGTTGGAAAAATGTGTTTTCAACGTGACTGAAGTTGAATTCTTGGGATTCATATTATCACCTGGCGGAGTGCGTATGGATTCAAAGAAGGTCGATGCAGTTCTCAAATGGCCATCACCATCCTCTGTAAAAGGTGTGCAAAGCATGTTAGGCTTCGCTAACTTTTACCGCAGGTTTATCCCCGAATTCTCTCGAATAGTCCAGCCCATCACTGCCTTGTTAAAGAAAAACAAACGTTTTGAATGGTCCATCGAGGCGGAACAAGCTTTCCAGGATTTGAAGACTAAATTTATCTCTGCACCAATCTTAAAACACCCTCGCCCCGAACTCCCCTACATCGTGGAAACTGATGCTTCAAGCCTTGCCATGGGGGCAGTTCTATCACAAAAGGACCCGGTAACCAATCAGTTGCATCCCGTGGCATTTTGGTCCCGCAAATTCTCACCTCCTGAAATCAATTACACGATTACTGACAAGGAACTTCTGGCTATCAAGTCTGCCTTTAAGGCTTGGCGGCATTATCTGCTGGGGGCCCGACACACCGTTACTGTGATTACGGATCACCGAAACCTGCAATATTTGAAGACCGCAAAAGCCCAATCCTCTAGACAACTCCGTTGGGCATTATTCTTTGCCGAGTTTGACTTCATAATTACCTATCGACCTGGTACAAAGAACGGTAAAGCCGATGCCCTTTCTCGGATGGGAGTGGAAGAACACTTGGTCAACCCTAAACCTGTACCAATCATTCCCGAACAAAGAATTCTGGGTGTAATCGCCACAGAATCCATAGAGGAAGTTAAGGATAAAGCCAGGCAACTTGTAACTCCAGCAGACATACAGAATTGGCATCTGCAGGGAAAGGACTTTGCAGTAAAGGACAACTTATTGTATTTCCAAGAACGATTATACCTACCCAGCACAGATTTACAGAAAAAAGTAATCTCTTGTTATCACGACTCTTTAATGGAAGGTCATCCCGGTATAGCCAAGACCTCAGAAAAGATCAAGCGCTACTTCTGGTGGCCGTCTTGGAAAAAAGATATCAGAGACTTTATAATGTCCTGTGGAGTATGCGCCCAAAACAAGAGTCAAAAGGAAAGACCAGCAGGCCTCTTACGCCCTATTGACATCCCACCTCGCCCTTGGCATACGCTTTCTATGGACTTCATCACCGATCTACCTCCATGCTCCGGATACAATACGATTCTAGTAATCGTGGACTTATTCTCCAAGATGGCGCATTTCATTCCGCTCAAAGGCTTGCCAACAGCAGCAACTCTGGCCCGAGACTTTCTCGAAAACATCGTCCGACTGCACGGTTTTCCTTCGGTTCTAATTTCGGATCGAGGTAGTCAATTTATTTCTCATTTTTGGCGAAGTTGCTGTCGGTCGGCTCAAATTGATGTGAGACTATCGACCAGTCACCACCCTCAGACCGACGGACAAACCGAGAGGACCAATCAAACTCTGGAACAGTATTTACGCTGCATGCTGCAACAAACTGAAAAAACTTGGAAAGATATCCTTTGGATAGCCGAGTATGCCTACAATAACTCTGTCCATTCGGGAACTGGGAAAACCCCGTTTTTTCTTTTGTACGGCAGTCACCCTCGAACCTCGGAGTTGGATCCCCTCCAAGATCTTGAAACACCAGCAGTAGACTACCTGCATTCTACAATCACCCAAGCCTTTAAGGAAGCTGTTTCTCACCTTCAAAGGGCTAAAGAACAATACAAGAAAGGAGCAGATCAACATCGGAAGGAAGCCCCTCACTATCAAGTAGGGGATCAAGTCTGGTTATCCACCAAATATCTATCTCTAAAAGGGCCACGCACATTCAACCCAAGATACCTTGGTCCCTATTCCATCACTACCATAGTAAACCCAGTAGCGGTCAAGTTGGACTTGCCCCCACACATGAAGATACATCCGGTCTTCCACGTCTCTCTATTAAAACCCGTGCAACCTCAAACCCGACTAACCAAATCTCCAAAACCTATCCTAGTGGATGGAGAACTCGAGTTTGAAGTCAAAAGCATTCTGGACTCCAAGATCTCCAAATCTAAACTATTCTACCTAATTGACTGGAAAGGCTACGGCCCCCAAGAGAGATCCTGGGAACCTGCTGAATATGTCCACGCTCCTCGCCTAATCAAAAGATTTCACCGAACATTTCCTGACAAGCCAAAACCCCCGGAGAAGCCCGGTTTGGGAGGGGCCTTGAGGGGGGGTACTGTCATGATCTCTGCTTCCAAAAGGTCAGGGTTTTCCCAACTCCCTTGGAAGCAGATCCATAACCCAGGTTCCGAGTGCCAACCAGTCCCAATTGGGACCTTTTGGACCCAGTCCTGGCGCCAGTGGCACCAGGCTCATAAATATGCCCAGTCCCAGCGCTGGAAGCGCCCGGCTCATAATGCTTGGGTGGACTTACCTTCAGCAGACCATGCTGCTTACTTGCCTGCCAGTTGAGCCTCTGATCCTCTTCTGTTTGGAACTACTTTTCCTGTTGGGTGGGGCTGGAGCCACTCCCTAGATTCAGAACACTGGAACTCTTCTGGAAGGCAGGAACTCTTTTCTTACCAGGAACTCTTTTCTTACTTAGGCGTGGCTGTGGAAGGAGACACTAAGCACTACAGGAGGCTATTTAAACCACACCTGGTGGATGAATCTTGCTTTGCGTTATTCTGCAACCTCTGCAGCAGAACGCTCATCGTGTCTTCTGCATCCGGTCCTGGGCCTAAGGAAAAAGGCTTACCATCCTGAATCCAGTCTTCAGCAACACCTATAAAGACAAGAAAGAACAGGTTAGCATTCCGGCATCTGAAAGGCAAAGGCTTACCATCCTGAATCCAGTCTTCAGCAACACCTATAAAGACAAGAAAGAACAGGTTAGCATTCCGGCATCTGAAAGGCAAAGGCTTACCTACTCTTCGTGCGCTCCGGAGGTCTTCACACTGCATTCCGGCATCTGAAAGACAAAAGTTTACCAACTCTTCGCACGCTCCGGAGGCCTTCGGCGCTGCATCCCGCATCTGAAAGACAAAACAAGGTGCGTTTAAAGACATTGGGGAACTTTAATACTCACGTGCCATTACTCCTTTCCACATCTAATCCAGTGGGTATTCCGGCACCCTGCAGCCGCTCCGAACTCGTACCTGCAAAATAAAAAGACAGTTAGAGCGCATAGTGAAGCAGGCAACAAGCGCTTACTTACGTGCTTCCAGGCGCTTCTATTCATCACACGGGCTCCATCTTCAACTCACTTCAGCCCGTCATCCGCCATCGCCGGAACCCTGCAAAACAAGAGACATCATTACTAAAGACTTTAAAGACATTTGAATGACTCGAAACTTACCGTTCGTGCAGTAAACGACGGTAAACGACGGACAGCAGTCCTCTGAAGTCAAGAGGCCTGCGCTACCTATCCAGTGAAGAAACTGGTTACAGCACCCTGCCCCGAGGCAGATGGAGAGCTCGGCATTCACTTACCTAAGGTGAGAGCGTTAACCTTTGGGGGTCTACAGGAGAGGAGAAGAGGAAAGAGATAGGGACACCCCAATAACCCCAGTTCATTAACCCCATATTTTCTATCTGCAGACATCTTACTCTACACGTCAGGCATACAGTGCACAGAGGTCCAGCCCAAAGAGCCAACCGGGTGCTACACATCATCTTTGAAGATACGGTAGTCGCCCAGTCAAGACCGGCGCCTCTGCGAGAATCAGGTGAGCGTTACAATATCGTCCAAGTAGACGATGACGAAAAGAAATAGCATATCCGAAAACACCCGGTCCATGAAGCGTTGGAAGATTGCCGGAGCATTAGAGAGTCCAAAGGGCATGACCAAGTATTCGTAATGACCAAAGGGTGTTCTGAAGGCTGTCTTCCATTCGTCACCTTCTCTAATACGAATCAAGTGATAAGCACCCCTGAGATCCAATTTGGTGAATATTACGGCTCCTCTTACGGCTTCCAGGATATCCGAGATCAAGGGTAATGGATAACGATCCTTAAGGGTGCACTGATTAAGACCTCGATAATCAAGACAAGGTCTGAGTTCCTTGGTGTCTTTTTTTAGGAATAAAAAATAATGAAGCTCCAGCTTGAGGCTTGAAGGGGCTTTTTCTCTGGTTCAGACAGGATAAACATCCTTCCGAAGGGAATCACGGCTGAAGGTTCGGTTTCAATAGCACAGTCCTCAGGCCTATCGAGTGGTAGGGCTTGGACAATAGCAGAAGAGAACACATCAGCGTATTCCTGGTAGGTTTTAGGAACGTGGATGATGTTGGAGACCATAAGAGGATCTTGCTGAGTTATTGAATGTTCTTCTGATGTTGTCGGTGAAGGATCCTGGAGCAGACAATGGGACATGCAAAATTCGGAACCTATGAACAGGGAACCAGCTGTCCAATTGATGTATGGGTTGTGTTTTTGTAGCCAGGGCATTCCCAAAACCATTGGGTAATGGGCAGATTTTATGATGTCAAACTTTATCCTTTCAAGGTGAGGGTTTATAGCAAGCTCAATTTCCTTAGTCTGAAGGGATATGGGTCCAGAAGAAAGAGGTCTTCCATCAATTGCTTCTACAGGTTGCAGGACGTTCCGAGATTCGTAAGGAATATGATGTTTAAGGACCCATTCCTGATCTATGAATATTCCCATGGCCCCACAGTCCACTAGTGCCAGAATGGGGTAGGATTCCTTCTTAGATGACGATAGAAAAGCCTGTAAGACTACCACAGAGTTTTGTCCAGGAAAGTTCAAGGATGGAATAGATGTGGAGCCTGCATCTCTCTCCCGAAACTGAGCTCCATCTAGGATCGGGAGCTGGCGTTTTCCGAACGCTGTGGAGGGGCTAAGGGACATTCTCTGACTAAATGCTTGTCCGAGGCACAGTACATGCATAAACCAGTATAGATCCTTCTCATCCTTTCTTGGGGAGATATGGGTCCACGGAAGGCCCCTAGCTGCATGGGTTTGGGGTTCATTTGTAGGAACAGGAGAATCTTCGGATTTTGAAGGGCTCACAAGAGGATTTTTTTGGATGGTTGACTTGGTCTTCCTTTTCTCTGCCTTTCTTTCCTCTATGCAGAAATCAATTTGTAGAGCAAGATCCATAAGTGCCTGGTAAGAACTTGGACGTGCTACCCTGGCTAATTCATCCTTAAGATCTTCATTTAGCCCTCTTCGAAAGAGGGTGAAGCAAGCTTCAGAAGGCCAACCCGCTTCTTTAGCCAATTGCTTGAATCGAGTTACGTAGGTGAGCATGTCCTGAGAGCCTTGCTGGAAATCGAGTAAACGTTCTTGAGCACTAAAGACCTGTTCTGGGCGGTCAAACATAGTCTTTAGTGCTTGAATGAATCCATCATAATCATCCAAAAGGGAATCTCCGGTGTTAACTAATGGTGTGGCCCAGGCTAAGGCATTCCCGGAGAGGTGAGAAATAATAAAGCCCACTTTAGCCCTGGGGGTGGAAAAATAATAAGGTTTAAAGGTAAAGTGGACCAAACAAGAATCCAGGAATCCTCAGAGGGTTTTTGCACAGCCGTCATATTTGTCAACAATGCTGCCCAATAGCACGCTGTCCTTTGAGGCAGAGTCGCGTGAAAGTACCAATTGTTTCACCGTGGCGTTCTCCGCTTTCAAGTTCTGTACTTCGGTCGATAGTTCTTGCATGCCACGCATAAGATCCTGGATGGCCGCCTCCATGTCTGTATCGATTTCGGTCAGGTGGCGTCTCAATCTGTCACAGGTTTCCCCCCTTCTCACCTGTCTATGTTGCCTGATGTCCTCTTTAGGTGGAGTCTTCTTTCGTATGGTTCGGGACTTAAATAAGCCCGCTCGGCCGTCCTCGGCTTCCAGATTACGTTCAGCTTCGATGTCCAGGATCACGGAAACTCCAGGAGTATTCAAGAAGGAGTTGGGGGCACGCGGAAGCGGCACAGGGATTCCGGGAAGTTAGGAAAGAGGGAAGAAGTCGGGAGAAGGGAATCCAGGGGCCAGGGGATAGCAAGTAGCACTAGAGAAGGTTCGGAGCACACGTCCGATCACAGCTGGTAGCAGCGTTGAGACGCGCAGGGCCGCGGGGGTGTGGCTTCTTTATAGAGGACGCTGCGTAGAACGTGAAGACTGGCGAGCAGCGTTCTGAGCTTGCCGCCATGTTGGTAGTATTATGGAGTGTAAGACCCGACGTGTCTGGGATCAGGAAGCCCAGAAGGGGCGAGTTCGAAGGTTCATGACAGCTACGGGGCCACTTTGAAAATTAATTCCAGGGCATCTTTTGGTTCCTAGCTCACCCCTGCCAGAGGCAACACGTTTATGGCACAAAATGGAGCAGCACATCACACACCAGTGATCCTCACAACCTGGATTCATGACACGGACCCCCCTACAAGGCATCGGTGGAATATCTCTATTTCAATGCTGAGTGACATGGCACTCAGGGATGAGCTATCTAAAGCCATACAGGATTACTTGAGAAAAAAAGCCACAGGGCTGACATCAATGGCCACCAGATGGGAGGCAATGAAAGCTGTCATTAGGGGAGAGTTGGTAGTTCCTCCAGCAGCCTATAAGAGAAACGACAACTAAAGATTAGAGAGCGTCTAGAGGTGAGGTCGCTCTGGCTGAACAGACAAACAAGAAATGTTGGTCACCCAAAGCTTGCTGAGCGTTGCGTATCGCCTGTAACAAACTGGAAGCACATTACACGGAGGAGACAGCCCAAACTCTGCTATGCACAAAACAAAGTTATTATCCGAAAGGCAATAAAGCAAACAGTTCCTTGGGAGAAAGTTAGCAAAAGAGAGACTGGATTATTTGCTTAAAAGACTTGCAGGGTTATCCCAATATGCAGAAGATGTGAAATTACAACTGGCTACTTCACACCTGTTGAGAACATGGCAACTCCACAATGCACGCTGGCCCCACAGGAATGTTACACTTCCTAGCGTTTTATTGGGAGACAGGGAAGCCCTGGAGTCACCAATCGCCACCAAAGAGGTTGAATCAGTGATTAAAGCCTTAAAACCTAGAGCCCTGGGCCCGATGGATTCTCCCCTAAATTCTGTACAATTATCAAAATACTCCTCACGGGTCCTCTCACTGAGATCTTTAACTCTTTCCGAGAGACGGGCACTATAACCCCGTCTATGCAGGAAGCTATAACCATCTTGTTATTAAAACCTGGAAAAGAGTCAGATGACTGTGCTTCGTACAGGGCGATTTCCTTGCTCAATATTGATGCAAGTATTTATTCCAAAATCCTGGCAAATAGACTAGAAAATGTTCTCCCCAAGGTTGTTGATGCCAAGCAGACAGACTTTATACTGGGAAGGAGCACTGGGGACAATTTTCGTAGGGTCATCAACTTGGTAGACATAGCAAAGTTCGAACATCGCAGTCTAGCCTTATTAACACTGGCCGCAACTGAAGCCTTTGATAGGGTAAATTGGGCATTTATGTGCCTGACCCTAGAGGCATTTTGACTTGGCCCAATATTCTCCAAAATGCTCCTTGAAAATTATAGTTCACTGAAAACCATTCTGAGGGTAAACAAAAACTTTTCGGCCCCCATTCCGCTTTCATGTGCTACCCATCAAGGGTGGCCGCTCTCCCCATTGATTTTTCCTTTAATTATGGAACCCCTAGCCCAACGAATCACAGAAATTCCTCCATTGAAGGGATGACAGTGAAGGGCGACCAATATAATATATTTCTTTATGCGGATGACATAATGCTCTCCCTTCCTAACTGCCGATCCTCCTTAACGAAGGCACTTACGGATTTGGAGCGTTTTGGACAAGTGGCAGTCTTTGCCGTTCATTATCCCAAGTCAGGATCCCTAGAGGTTGGGCTATCCGTAGAAGAGATTAGTGCTCTTCAGTGCATTTACCCATTGGAATGGAGCACCACATCAACCAAATACCTAGGGGTGCACATAGTAGCAAACCCAAAGGACTTATATGCAGCTAATTTCCCCCGTCGTTTTGGTGACTTGGAATCTGGCCTCAAGAGATGGACAACCCGAGAGATCTCACTCATGGGGAGGATCACGGCATACAAAATGAGCCTGCTCCCTAGATTGCTGTGTCTATGTTCGGCTCACCCAGTGGGGATCCCCCTGAAAGCACTCCTTCAGCTACAAAGACCTGACTGGGTTTATCTGAAATAGGGGAAAACCACCAACAGCAAAGAAGGTGATGATGGGCGATGCCAAATGGGGAGGGATGGGTGTCCTCAATCTGTGCAACTATTATGCCGCAGCACAACTGGCGAATATGCTGACTTGGTACCACCCCACAAACCCCCGAAATAGGTCTCTATTGAACAATCCAAGGCCCTCCCCCCTCTCAGCTCCTTGCCACATATTGCACAGACTGGGGGTAAGAACTGGACAGACCTTCTCTCGTCCACTAGAACCACATTGAGAATTTGGCAGTGGGCATTAAAAAGAAAAGGGACCCACAAGGGAGTAAGCCCTCTCCCCAGTCTTTCAAAATCCGAACTTCTCCCCAGGCCTTTGCCCGGCTAATTTCAAATACTGGATTCGGGGAGGGCTGCACAAGGTCTCATAACTCTACGAGAATGGCGCAGCGCTTACCTTTGAAAAATGCAAAGATAGGTTTGCCCTGAAGGAATCGGACAGATTTTCCTACGCACCAATCCGCCACTGGATTGCCCGCCCACTCACCAAGCTAGGGGCCACACGGGAACATACCCCCTAGAACTCATGCTGCAGGATGGCCCTGAAGGTGGAGACATTTTGAGTCTATATAAGCTACTGCAAGAAGACATGTTGACCCTCCAACCTAAATACATGGCACTTTGGGAGGCCGACTTGGGCCATCCCATTGATGACCAAACATGGGTGGAAATCTGGTCTAGGATCAAAGCAGCCTCCAGATGTGTGACAAATAAAGAATGTACACTCAAATTGTTATACAGGTGGTACCTCCCGCCAGAATGTCTGTACCACTTTGAGAAGTCACTGGACCCGACATGCTGGAGAAAATGTGGGATGCGGGGTTCATTTTTTCACATGTTGTTGGATTATCCACTGGCACGCTCCTTCTGAGATTCGGTAATCAAGGCAATTGAGGCCATTACCAAGGTAACCCTACCTATGGAACCGGAAGTAATAATGCTGGGGACTCCAATCCCAGAGATATACCCTAGAACTGGTCCTGCTGCAACGCTAATCACCCAACTCCTCCTAGCTGCGGAAATCACATGAAGGACAGTTGCTACCACTCTGGTGGGTTTAGATCTGGGGCATTCTGGTAGCAGATAAGGTCACAGCAGCTAAGAAGGGCACTTGTCATCGCTTCACCAACGTTTGGTCAGCAATTTTGGATTATGAGCAGGACTGACCAGCACAGACATTTCAACGACAGTTGGTGAAACTCTTTCTAAGGACTGCCTAGTGCTCATCACCCCCCCCATCCCAGGACAGTAGGAAAACATTCCCACCTGGGGATGACGGCTGGAGGAGCTGGGGTGGACGAGGAAGGAGAGAAGGAGGGAAGGGGGGAGAGTGATGCCTGAAGCTACTGTATAGAAATACTGATGCCATGTTCTACCACTTTATGATTGATGGATAATCTGACAGTTTAAATAAAGTTATTAAAAAAAAGAAATGAGAATGAGGTGTGCAATCTGCAGTTTGTATGTCTGATGTGGTAACAAGGCTGCGGCGGTGCCATGTGGGCACGCAGCAGCGAAGTAACATCTGAACATTATCACAGTCATATCCGTCCTGGAATCTGCTGTGTTGAAATGTAACAGTTGTTTGCTGGATCATTGTGGACGTGCTGTTTGAAGGTGTTTGCTGAAGTGCCTCTCCCCCCATGAGTTTTGCCATCTTTGGGCTGCCTCTAGCAAATCTCTGAAGATTGTCCCTGACTGTACCCTAAGCAAATACACTGAGGATCTTACTAGGTGCACCAGGATATTCAAAAACTTGTTTTTATCCTTTAGAAACAGGTGCATTTACCTGACAGGCAACCTGTCAGGTAAATGCACCCTGAAATTGGCCAAGCCCAGGAAAGATTGGATTTGTTTTTCAGAGGTCGGAGTTGGCCAGGATAGTATGGCTTTAACCTTGGATTGATCCATGCCTATGCCATCTGGGCTAAGGACAAATCCTAGATAGTGAACAGTGGAAACATGAAAAAGGCATCTCTCGGGTTTTGCTAGAAGCTTGTGTTCACGTAGCCGTTGTAACACTGATTTAACATGTTCTTCATGCTTGAGAGGATCCTTAGAGAATATCAAAATATCGTCCAAGTAGACGATGACGAAAAGAAATAGCATATCCGAAAACACCCGGTCCATGAAGCGTTGGAAGATTGCCGGAGCATTAGAGAGTCCAAAGGGCATGACCAAGTATTCGTAATGACCAAAGGGTGTTCTGAAGGCTGTCTTCCATTCGTCACCTTCTCTAATACGAATCAAGTGATAAGCACCCCTGAGATCCAATTTGGTGAATATTACGGCTCCTCTTACGGCTTCCAGGATATCCGAGATCAAGGGTAATGGATAATGATCCTTAAGGGTGCACTGATTAAGACCTCGATAATCAAGACAAGGTCTGAGTTCCTTGGTGTCTTTTTTTAGGAATAAAAAATAATGAAGCTCCAGCTGGAGGCTTGAAGGGCCTTTTTCTCTGGTTCAGACAGGATAAACATCCTTCCGAAGGGAATCACGGCTGAAGGTTCGGTTTCAATAGCACAGTCCTCAGGCCTATCGAGTGGTAGGGCTTAGACAATAGCAGAAGAGAACACATCAGCGTATTCCTGGTAGCTTTTAGGAACGTGGATGATGTTGGAGACCATAAGAGGATCTTGCTGAGTTATTGAATGTTCTTCTGATGTTGTCGGTGAAGGATCCTGGAGCAGACAATGGGACATGCAAAATTCGGAACCTAGGAACAGGGAACCAGCTGTCCAATTGATGTATGGGTTGTGTTTTTGTAGCCAGGGCATTCCCAAAATCATTGGGAAATGGGCAGATTTTATGATGTCAAACTTTATCCTTTCTCGGTGAGGGTTTATAGCAAGCTCAATTTCCTTAGTCTGAAGGGATATGGGTCCAGAAGAAAGAGGTCTTCCATCAATTGCTTCTACAGGTTGCAGGACGTTACGGGATTCGTAAGGAATATGATGTTTAAGGACCCATTCCTGATCTATGAATATTCCCATGGCCCCACAGTCCACTAGTGCCAGAATGGGGTAGGGTTCCTTCTTAGATGACAATAGAAAAGCCTGTAAGACTACCACAGAGTTTTGTCCAGGAAAGTTCAAGGATGGTATAGATGTGGAGCCTGCATCTCTCTCCCGAAACTGAGCTCCATCTAGGATCGGGAGCTGGCGTTTCCCGAACGCCGCGGAGGGGCTAAGGGACATTCTCTGACTAAATGCTTGTCCGAGGCACAGTACATGCATAAGCCAGTATGGATCCTTCTCAGCCTTTCTTGGGGAGATATGGGTCCACGGAAGGCCCCTAGCTGCATGGGTTCGGGTTCATTTGTAGGAACAGGAGAATCTTCGGAATTTGAAGGGCTCACAAGAGGATTTATTTGGATGGTTAACTTGGTCTTCCTTTTCTCTGCCTTTCTTTCCTGGATGCGGAAATCAATTTGTAGAGCAAGATCCATAAGTGCCTGGTAAGAACTAGGACGTGCTACCCTGGCTAATTCATCCTTAACATCTTCATTTAGCCCTCTTCGAAAGAGGGTGAAGCAAGCTTCAGAAGGCCAACCCGCTTCTTTAGCCAATTGCTTGAATCGAGTTACGTAGGTGAGCATGTCCTGAGAGCCTTGCTGGAAATCGAGTAAACGTTCTTGAGCACTAAAGACGTGTTCTGGGCGGTCAAACATAGTCTTTAGTGCTTGAATGAATCCATCATAATCATCCAAAAGGGAATCTCCGGTGTTAACTAATGGTGTGGCCCAGGCTAAGGCATTCCCGGAGAGGTGAGAAATAATAAAGCCCACTTTAGCCCTGGGGGTGGAAAAATAATAAGGTTTAAAGGTAAAGTGGACCAAACAAGAATCCAGGAATCCTCAGAGGGTTTTTGCACAGCCGTCATATTTGTCAACAATGCTGCCCAATAGCACGCTGTCCTTTGAGGCAGAGTCACGTGAAAGTACCAATTGTTTCAGCGCGGCGTTCTCCGCTTTCAAGTTCTGTACTTCGGTCGATAGTTCTTGCATGCCACGCATAAGATCCTGGATGGCCGCCTCCATGTCTCTATCGATTTCGGTCAGGTGGCGTCTCAATCTGTCACAGGTTTCCCCCTTCTCACCTGTCTATGTTGTCTGATGTCCTCTTTAGGTGGAGTCTTCTTTCGTATGGTTCGGGACTTAAATAAGCCCGCTCGGCCGCCCTCGGCTTCCAGATTACGTTCAGCTTTGATGTCCAGGATCACGGAAACTCCAGGAGTATTCAAGAAGGAGTTGGGGGCACGCGGAAGCGGCACAGGGATTCCGGGAAGTTAGGAAAGAGGGAAGAAGTCGGGAGAAGGGAATCCAGGGGCCAGGGGATAGCAAGTAGCACTAGAGAAGGTTCGGAGCACACGTCCGATCACAGCTGGTAGCAGCGTTGAGACGCGCAGGGCCGCGGGGGTGTGGCTTCTTTATAGAGGACGCTGCGTAGAACGTGAAGACTGGCGAGCAGCGTTCTGAGCTTGCCGCCATGTTGGTAGTATTATGGAGTGTAAGGCCCGACGTGTCAGGGACCAGGAAGCCCAGAAGGGGCGAGTTCGATGGTTCATGACAGCTACGGGGCCACTTTGAAAATTAATTCCAGGGCATCTTTTGGTTCCTAGCTCAGCCCTGCCAGAGGCAACACTTTTATGGCACAAAATGGAGCAGCACATCACACACCAGTGATCCTCACAACCTGGATTCATCACACGGACCCCCCTACAAGGCATCGGTGGAATATCTGTATTTCAATGCTGAGTGACAGGGCGCTCAGGGACAAGATATCTAAAGCCATACAGGATTACTTGAGAAAAAACCCACAGGGCTCACATCAATGGCCACCAGATGGGAGGCAATGAAAGCTGTCATTAGGGGAGAGTTGGTAGTTCCTCCAGCAGCCTATAAGAGAAACGACAACTAAAGATTAGAGAGCGTCTAGAGGTGAGGTCACTCTGGCTGAACAGACAAACAAGAAATGTTGGTCACCCAAAGCTTGCTGAGCGTTGCGTATCGCCTGTAACAAACTGGAAGCACATTACACGGAGGAGACAGCCCAAACTCTGCTATGCACAAAACAAAGTTATTATCCGAAAGGCAATAAAGCAAACAGTTCCTTGGGAGAAAGTTAGCAAAAGTCAAAGGGAGAGACTGGATTATTTGCTTAAAAGACTTGCAGGGTTATCCCAATATGCAGAAGATGTGAAATTACAACTGGCTACTTCACACCTGTTGAGAACATGGCAACTCCACAATGCACGCTGGCCCAACAGGAATGTTACACTTCCTAGCGTTTTATTGGGAGACAGGGAAGCCCTGGAGTCACCAATCGCCACCAAAGAGGTTGAATCAGTGATTAAAGCCTTAAAACCTAGAGCCCTGGGCCCGATGGATTCTCCCCTAAATTCTGTACAATTATCAAAACACTCCTGACGGGTCCTCTCACTGAGATCTTTAAGTCTTTCCGAGAGACGGGCACTATAACCCCGTCTATGCAGGAAGCTATAACCATCTTGTTATTAAAACCTGGAAAAGAGTCAGGTGACTGTGCTTCGTACAGGGCGATTTCCTTGCTCAATATTGATGCAAGTATTTATTCCAAAATCCTGGCAAATAGACTAGAAAATGTTCTCCTCAAGGTTGTTGATGCCAAGCAGACAGGCTTTATACTGGGAAGGAGCACTGGGGACAATTTTCGTAGGGTCATCAACTTGGTAGACATAGCAAAGTTCGAACATCGCAGTCTAGCCTTATTAACACTGGCCGCAACTGAAGCCTTTGATAGGGTAAATTGGGCATTTATGTGCCTGACCCTAGAGGCATTTTGACTTGGCCCAATATTCTCCAAAATGCTCCTTGAAAATTATAGTTCACTGAAAACCATTCTGAGGGTAAACAAAAACTTTTCGGCCCCCATTCGGCTTTCATGTGCTACCCATCAAGGGTGGCCGCTCTCCCCATTGATTTTTCCTTTAATTATGGAACCCCTAGCCCAACGAATCACAGAAATTCCTCCATTGAAGGGATGACAGTGAAGGGCGACCAATATAATATATTTCTTTATGCGGATGACATAATGCTCTCCCTTCCTAACTGCCGATCCTCCTTAACGAAGGCTCTTACGGATTTGGAGCGTTTTGGACAAGTGGCAGTCTTTGCCGTTTATTATCCCAAGTCAGGATCCCTAGAGGTTGGGCTATCCGTAGAAGAGATTAGTGCTCTTCAATGCATTTACCCATTGGAATGGAGCACCACATCAACCAAATACCTAGGGGTACACATAGTAGCAAACCCAAAGGATTTATATGCAGCTAATTTCCCCCGTCGTTTTGGTGACTTGGAATATGGCCTCAAGAGATGGACAACCCGAGAGATCTCACTCATGGTTAGAATCACGGCATACAAAATGAGCCTGCTCCCTAGATTGCTGTGTCTATGTTCGGCTCTCCCAGTGGGGATCCCCCTGAAAGCACTGCTTCAGCTACAAAGACCTGACTGGGTTTATCTGAAATAGGGGAAAACCACCAATAGCAAAGAAGGTGATGATGGGCGATGCCAAATGGGGAGGGATGGGTGCCCTCAATCTGTGCAACTATTATGCCGCAGCACAACTGGCGAATATGCTGACTTGGTACAACCCCACAAACCCCCCGAAATAGGTCTCTATTGAACAATCCAAGGCCCTCCCCCCTCCCAGCTCCTTGCCACATATTGCACAGACTGGGGGTAAGAACTGGACTGATTTAACATGTTCTTCATGCTTGAGAGGATCCTTAGAGAATATCAAAATATCGTCCAAGTAGACGATGACAAAAAGAAATAGCATATCCAAAAACACCCGGTCCATGAAGCGTTGGAAGATTGCCGGAGCATTAGAGAGTCCAAAGGGCATGACCAAGTATTCGTAATGACCAAAGGATGTTCTGAAGGCTGTCTTCCATTCGTCACCTTCTCTAATACGAATCAAGTGATAAGCACTCCTGAGATCCAATTTGGTGAATATTACGGCTCCTCTTACGGCTTCCAGGATATCCGAGATCAAGGGTAATGGATAACGATCCTTAAGGGTGCACTGATTAAGACCTCGATAATCAAGACAAGGTCTGAGTTCCTTGGTGTCTTTTTTTAGGAACAAAAAATAATGAAGCTCCGGCCAGAGGCTTGAAGGGCCTTTTTCTCTGGTTCAGACAGGATAAACATCCTTCCGAAGGGAATCACGGCTGAAGGTTCGGTTTCAATAGCACAGTCCCCAGGCCTATCGAGTGGTAGGGCTTGTACAATAGCAGAAGAGAACACATCGGCGTATTCCTGGTAGGTTTTAGATACATGGATGATGTTGGAGACCATAAAAGGATCTTGCTGAGTTATTGAATGTTCTTCTGATGTTGTCGGTGAAGGATCCTGGAGCAGACAATGGGACATGCAAAATTCGGAACCTAGGAACAGGGAACCAGCTGTCCAATTGATGTATGGGTTGTGTTTTTGTAGCCAGGGCATTCCCAAAACCATTGGGTAATGGGCAGATTTTATGATGTCAAACTTTATCCTTTCTCGGTGAGGGTTTATAGCAAGCTCAATTTCCTTAGTCTGAAGGGATATGGGTCCAGAAGAAAGAGGTCTTCCATCAATTGCTTCTACAGGTTGCAGGACGTTCCGGGATTCGTAAGGAATATGATGTTTAAGGACCCATTCCTGATCTCTGAATATTCCCATGGCCCCACAGTCCACTAATGCCAGAATGGGGTAGGGTTCCTTCTTAGATGACGATAGAAAAGCCTGTAAGACTACCACAGAGTTTTGTCCAGGAAAGTTCAAGGATGGTATAGATGTGAAGCCTGCATCTCTCTCCCGAAACTGAGCTCCATCTAGGATCGGGAACTGGCGTTTCCCGAACGCCGTGGAGGGGCTAAGGGACATTCTCTGACTAAATGCTTGTCCGAGGCACAGTACATGCATAAGCCAGTATGGATCCTTCTAAGCCTTTCTTGGGGAGATATGGGTCCACGGAAGGCCCCTAGCTGCATGGGTTCAGGTTCATTTGTAGGAACAGGAGAATCTTCGGAATTTGAAGGGCTCACAAGAGGATTTATTTGGATGGTTGACTTGGTCTTCCTTTTCTCTGCCTTTCTTTCCTGGATGCGGAAATCAATTTGTAGAGCAAGATCCATAAGTGCCTGGTAAGAACTAGGACGTGCTACCCTGGCTAATTCATCCTTAACATCTTCATTTAGCCCTCTTCGAAAGAGGGTGAAGCAAGCTTCAGAAGGCCAACCCGCTTCTTTAGCCAATTGCTTGAATTGAGTTACGTAGGTGAGCATGTCCTGAGAGCCTTGCTGGAAATCGAGTAAACGTTCTTGAGCACTAAAGACCTGTTCTGGGCGGTCAAACATAGTCTTTAGTGCTTGAATGAATCCATCATAATCATCCAAAAGGGAATCTCCGGTGTTAACTAATGGTGTGGCCCAGGCTAAGGCATTCCCGGAGAGGTGAGAAATAATAAAGCCCACTTTAGCCCTGGGGGTGGAAAAATAATAAGGTTTAAAGGTAAAGTGGACCAAACAAGAATCCAGGAATCCTCAGAGGGTTTTTGCACAGCCGTCATATTTGTCAACAATGCTGCCCAATAGCACGCTGTCCTTGTAGGCAGAGTCGCGTGAAAGTACCAATTGTTTCAGCGCGGCATTCTCCGCTTTCTAGTTCTGTACTTCGGTCGATAGTTCTTGCATGCCACGCATAAAATCCTGGATGGCCGCCTCCATGTCTGTATCGATTTCGGTCAGGTGGCGTCTCAATCTGTCACAGGTTTCCCCCCCTTCTCACCTGTCTATGTTGCCTGATGTCCTCTTTAGGTGGATTCTTCTTTCGTATGGTTCGGGACTTAAATAAGCCTGCTCGGCCGTCCTCGGCTTCCAGATTACGTTCAGCTTCGATGTCCAGGATCACGGAAACTCCAGGAGTATTCAAGAAGGAGTTGGGGGCACGCGGAAGCGGCACAGGGATTCCGGGAAGTTAGGAAAGAGGGAAGAAGTCGGGAGAAGGGAATCCAGGGGCCAGGGGATAGCAAGTAGCACTAGAGAAGGTTCAGAGCACACGTCTGATCACAGCTAGTAGCAGCGTTGAGACGCGCAGGGCCACGGGGGTGTGGCTTCTTTATAGAGGACGCTGCGTAGAACGTGAAGACTGGCGAGCAGCGTTCTGAGCTTGCCGCCATGTTGGTAGTATTATGGAGTGTAAGGCCCGATGTGTCAGGGACCAGGAAGCCCAGAAGGGGCGAGTTCGATGGTTCATGACAGCTACGGGGCCACTTTGAAAATTAATTCCAGGGCATCTTTTGGTTCCTAGCTCACCCCTGCCAGAGGCAACACGTTTATGGCACAAAATGGAGCAACACATCACACACCAGTGATCCTCACAACCTGGATTCATGACACGGACCCCCCTACAAGGCATCAGTGGAATATCTCTATTTCAATGCTGAGTGACATGGCGCTCAGGGATGAACTATCTAAAGCCATACAGGATTACGTGAGAAAAAAAACCCACAGGGCTCACATCAATGGCCACCAGATGGGAGGCAATGAAAGCTGTCATTAGGGGAGAGTTGGTAGTTCCTCCAGAAGCCTATAAGAGAAACGACAACTAAAGATTAGAGAGCGTCTAGAGGTGAGATCGCCGTGGCTGAACAGACAAACAAGAAATGTTGGTCACCCAAAGCTTGCTGAGCATTGCGTATCGCCTGTAACAAACTGGAAGCACATTACACGGAGGAGACAGCCCAAACTCTGCTATGCACAAAACAAAGTTATTATCCGAAAGGCAATAAAGCAAACAGTTTCTTGGGAGAAAGTTAGCAAAAGTCAAAGGGAGAGACTGGATTATTTGCTTAAAAGACTTGCAGGGTTATCCCAGTATGCAGAAGATGTGAAATTACAACTGGCTACTTCACACCTGTTGAGAACATGGCAACTCCACAATGCACGCTGGCCCAACAGGAATGTTACACTTCCTAGCGTTTTATTGGGAGACAGGGAAGCCCTGGAGTCACCAATCGCCACCAAAGAGGTTGAATCAGTGATTAAAGCCTTAAAACCTAGAGCCCTTGGCCCGATGGATTCTCCCCTAAATTCTATACAATTATCAAAACACTCCTCACGGGTCCTCTCACTGAGATCTTCAACTCTTTCCGAGAGACGGGCACTATAACCCCGTCTATGCAGGAAGCTATAACCATCTTGTTATTAAAACCTGGAAAAGAGTCAGGTGACTGTGCTTCGTACAGGGCGATTTCCTTGCTCAATATTGATGCAAGTATTTATTCAAAAATCCTGGCAAATAGACTAGAAAATGTTCTCCCCAAGGTTGTTGATGCCAGGCAGACAGGCTTTATACTGGGAAGGAGCACTGGGGACAATTTTCGTAGGGTCATCAACTTGGTAGACATAGCAAAGTTCGAACATCGCAGTCTCCCTTATTAACACTGGCCGCAACTGAAGCCTTTGATAGGGTAAATTGGGCATTTATGTGCCTGACCCTATAGGCATTTTGACTTGGCCCAATATTCTCCAAAATGCTCCTTGAAAATTATAGTTCACTGAAAACCATTCTGAGGGTAAACAAAAACTTTTCGGCCCCCATTCGGCTTTCATGTGGTACCCATCAAGGGTGGCCGCTCTCCCCATTGATGTTTCCTTTAATTATGGAACCCTAGCCCAGCGAATCACAGAAATTCCTCCATTGAAGGGATGACAGTGAAGGGCGACCAATATAATATATTTCTTTATGCGGATGAGATAATGCTCTCCCTTCCTAACTGCCCATCCTCCTTAACGAAGGCTCTTACGGTTTTGGAGCGTTTTGGACAAGTGGCAGTCTTTGCCGTTTATTATCCCTAGTCAGGATCCCTAGAGGTTGGGCTATCCGTAGAAGAGATTAGTGCTCTTCAATGCATTTACCCATTGGAATGGAGCACCACATCAACCAAATACCTAGGGGTACACATAGTAGCAAACCCAAAGGACTTATATGCAGCTAATTTCCCCCGTCGTTTTGGTGACTTGGAATCTGGCCTCAAGAGATGGACAACCCGAGAGATCTCACTCATGGGGAGGATCACGGCATACAAAATGAGCCTGCTCCCTAGATTGCTGTGTCTATGTTCGGCTCTCCCAGTGGGGATCCCCCTGAAAGCACTCCTTCAGCTACAAAGACCTGACTGGGTTTATCTGAAATAGGGGAAAACCACCAATAGCAAAGAAGGTGATGATGGGCGATGCCAAATGGGGAGGGATGGGTGTCCTCAATCTGTGCAACTATTATGCCGCAGCACAACTGGCGAATATGCTGACTTGGTACAACCCCACAAACCCCCCGAAATAGGTCTCTATTGAACAATCCAAGGCCCTCCCCCCTCTCAGCTCCTTGCCACATATTGCACAGACTGGGGGTAAGAACTGGACAGACCTTCTCTCGTCCACTAGAACCACATTGAGAATTTGGCAGTGGGCATTAAAAAGAAAAGGGACCCACAAGGGAGTAAGCCCTCTCCCCAGTCTTTCAAAATCCGAACTTCTCCCCAGGCATTTGCCCGGCTAATTTCAAATACTGGATTCGGGGAGGGCTGCACAAGGTCTCATAACTCTACGAGAATAGTCGCAGCGCTCACCTTTGAAAAATGCAAAGATAGGTTTGCCCTGAAGGAATCGGACAGATTTTCCTACGCACCAATCTGCCACTGGATTGCCCGCCCACTCACAAAGCATGGGGCCACACGGGAACGTACACCCTAGAACTCATGCTGCAGGATGGCCCTGAAGGTGGAGACATTTTGAGTCTATATAAGCTACTGCAAGAAGACATGTTGACCCTACAACCTAAATACATGGCACTTTGGGAGGCCGACTTGGGCCATCCCATTGAAGACCAAACATGGGTGGAAATCTGGTCTAGGATCAAAGCAGCCTCCAGATGTGTGACAAATAAAGAATGTACACTCAAATTGTTATACAGGTGGTACCTCCCGCCAGAATGTCTGTACCACTTTCAGAAGTCACTGGACCCGACATGCTGGAGGAAATGTAGGATGCAGGGTTCATTTTTTTAAATGTTGTTGGATTATCCACTGGCACGCTCCTTCTGAGATTCGGTAATCAAGGCAATTGAGGCCATTACCAAGGTAACCCTACCTATGGAACCGGAGGTAATAATGCTGGGGACTCCAATCCCAGAGATATACCCTAGAACTGGTCCTGCTGCAACGCTAATCACCCAACTCCTCCTAGCTGCGGAAATCACATGAAGGACAGTTGCTACCACTCTGGTGGGTTTAGATCTGGGACATTCTGGTAGCAGAAAAGGTCACAGCAGCTAAGAAGGGCACTTGTCATCGCTTCACCAACGTTTGGTCAGCAATTTTGGATTATGAGCAGGACTGACCAGCACAGACATTTCAACAACAGTTGGTGAAACTCTTTCTAAGGACTGCCTAGTGCTCTTCACCCCCCCCCCATCCCAGGACAGTAGGAAAACATTCCCACCTGGGGATGACGGCTGGAGGAGCTTGGGTGGACAAGGAAGGAGAGAAGGAGGGAAGGGGGGAGAGTGATGCCTGAAGCTACTTTATAGCAATACTGATGCCATGTTCTACCACTGTATGATTGATGGATAATCTGACAGTTTAAATAAAGTTATTAAAAAAAAGAAATGAGAATGAGGTGTGCAATCTGCAGTGTGTATGTCTGATGTGGTAACAAGGCTGCGGCGGTGCCATGTGGGCACGCAGCAGCGAAGTAACATCTGAACATTATCACAGTCATATCCGTCCTGGAATCTGCTGTGTTGAAATGTAACAGTTGTTTGCTGGATCATTGTGGACGTGCTGTTTGAAGGTGTTTGCTGAAGTGCCTCTCCCCCCATGAGTTTTGCCATCTTTGGGCTGCCTCTAGCAAATCTCTGAAGATTGTCCCTGACTGTACCCTAAGCAAATACACTGAGGATCTTACTACGTGCGCAAGGATATTCAAAAACTTGTTTTTATCCTTTAGAAACAGGTGCATTTACCTGACAGGCAACCTGTCAGGTAAATGCACCCTGAAATTGGCCAAGCCCAGGAAAGATTGGATCTGTTTTACGGAGGTCGGAGTTGGCCAGGATAGTATGGCTTTAACCTTGGATTGATCCATGCCTATGCCATCTGGGCTAAGGACAAATCCTAGATAGTGAACAGTGGAAACATGAAAAAGGCATTTCTCGGGTTTTGCTAGAAGCTTGTGTTCACGTAGCCGTTGTAACACTGAATTAACAAGTTCTTCATGCTTGAGAGGATCCTTAGAGAATATCAAAATATCGTCCAAGTAGACGATGACGAAAAGAAATAGCATATCCGAAAACACCCGGTCCATGAAGCGTTGGAAGATTGCCGGAGCCTTAGAGAGTCCAAAGGGCATGACCAAGTATTCGTAATGACCAAAGGATGTTCTGAAGGCTGTCTTCCATTCGTCACCTTCTCTAATACGAATCAAGTGATAAGCACCCCTGAGATCCAATTTGGTGAATATTACGGCTCCTCTTACGGCTTCCAGGATATCCGATATCAAGGGTAATGGATAACGATCCTTAAGGGTGCACTGATTAAGACCTCGATAATCAAGACAAGGTCTGAGTTCCTTGGTGTCTTTTTTTAGGAACAAAAAATAATGAAGCTCCAGCCAGAGGCTTGAAGGGCCTTTTTCTCTGGTTCAGACAGGATAAACATCCTTCCGAAGGGAATCACGGCTGAAGGTTCGGTTTCAATAGCACAGTCCCCAGGCCTATCGAGTGGTAGGGCTTGGACAATAGCAGAAGAGAACACATCGGCGTATTCCTGGTAGGTTTTAGGAACGTGGATGATGTTGGAGACCATAAGAGGATCTTGCTGAGTTATTGAATGTTCTTCTGATGTTGTCGGTGAAGGATCCTGGAGCAGACAATGGGACATGCAAAATTCGGAACCTAGGAACAGGGAACCAGCTGTCCAATTGAGGTATGGGTTGTGTTTTTGTAGCCAGGGCATTCCCAAAACCATTGGGTAATGGGCAGATTTTATGATGTCAAACTTTATCCTTTCTCTGTGAGGGTTTATAGCAAGCTCAATTTCCTTAGTCTGAAGGGATATGGGTCCAGAAGAAAGAGGTCTTCCATCAATTGCTTCTACAGGTTGCAGGACGTTCCGGGATTCGTAAGGAATATGATGTTTAAGGACCCATTCCTGATCTCTGAATATTCCCATGGCCCCACAGTCCACTAATGCCAGAATGGGGTAGGGTTCCTTCTTAGATGACGATAGAAAAGCCTGTAAGACTACCACAGAGTTTTGTCCAGGAAAGTTCAAGGATGGTATAGATGTGAAACCTGCATCTCTCTCCCGAAACTGAGCTCCATCTAGGATCGGGAACTGGCGTTTCCCGAACGCCGTGGAGGGGCTAAGGGACATTCTCTGACTAAATGCTTGTCCGAGGCACAGTACATGCATAAGCCAGTATGGATCCTTCTAAGCCTTTCTTGGGGAGATATGGGTCCACGGAAGGCCCCTAGCTGCATGGGTTCAGGTTCATTTGTAGGAACAGGTGAATCTTCGGAATTTGAAGGGCTCACAAGAGGATTTATTTGGATGGTTGACTTGGTCTTCCTTTTCTCTGCCTTTCTTTCCTGGATGCGGAAATCAATTTGTAGAGCAAGATCCATAAGTGCCTGGTAAGAACTAGGACGTGCTACCCTGGCTAATTCATCCTTAACATCTTCATTTAGCCCTCTTCGAAAGAGGGTGAAGCAAGCTTCAGAAGGCCAACCCGCTTCTTTAGCCAATTGCTTGAATTGAGTTACGTAAGTGAGCATGTCCTGAGAGCCTTGCTGGAAATCGAGTAAACGTTCTTGAGCACTAAAGACCTGTTCTGGGCGGTCAAACATAGTCTTTAGTGCTTGAATGAATCCATCATAATCATCCAAAAGGGAATCTCCGGTGTTATCTAATGGTGTGGCCCAGGCTATGGCATTCCCGGAGAGGTGAGAAATAATAAAGCCCACTTTAGCCCTGGGGGTGGAAAAATAATAAGGTTTAAAGGTAAAGTGGACCAAACAAGAATCCAGGAATCCTCAGAGGGTTTTTGCACAGCCGTCATATTTGTCAACAATGCTGCCCAATAGCACGCTGTCCTTGTAGGCAGAGTCGCGTGAAAGTACCAATTGTTTCAGCGCGGCATTCTCCGCTTTCAAGTTCTGTACTTCGGTCGATAGTTCTTGCATGCCACGCATAAGATCCTGGATGGCCGCCTCCATGTCTGTATCGATTTCGGTCAGGTGGCGTCTCAATCTGTCACAGGTTTCCCCCCTTCTCACCTGTCTATGTTGCCTGATGTCCTCTTTAGGTGGATTCTTCTTTCGTATGGTTCGGGACTTAAATAAGCCTGCTCGGCCGTCCTCGGCTTCCAGATTACGTTCAGCTTCGATGTCCAGGATCACGGAAACTCCAGGAGTATTCAAGAAGGAGTTGGGGGCACGCGGAAGCGGCACAGGGATTCTGGGAAGTTAGGAAAGAGGGAAGAAGTCGGGAGAAGGGAATCCAGGGGCCAGGGGATAGCAAGTAGCACTAGAGAAGGTTCAGAGCACACGTCTGATCACAGCTAGTAGCAGTGTTGAGACGCGCAGGGCCACGGGGGTGTGGCTTCTTTATAGAGGACGCTGCGTAGAATGTGAAGACTGGCGAGCAGCGTTCGGAGCTTGCCGCGATGTTGGTAGTATTATGGAGTGTAAGGCCCGATGTGTCAGGGACCAGGAAGCCCAGAAGGGGCGAGTTCGATGGTTCATGACAGCTACGGGGCCACTTTGAAAATTAATTCCAGGGCATCTTTTGGTTCCTAGCTCACCCCTGCCAGAGGCAACACGTTTATGGCACAAAATGGAGCAACACATCACACACCAGTGATCCTCACAACCTGGATTCATGACACGGACCCCCCTACAAGGCATCGGTGGAATATCTCTATTTCAATGCTGAGTGACATGGCGCTCAGGGATGAACTATCTAAAGCCATACAGGATTACGTGAGAAAAAAAACCCACAGGGCTCACATCAATGGCCACCAGATGGGAGGCAATGAAAGCTGTCATTAGGGGAGAGTTGGTAGTTCCTCCAGCAGCCTATAAGAGAAACGACAACTAAAGATTAGAGAGCGTCTAGAGGTGAGATCGCCGTGGCTGAACAGACAAACAAGAAATGTTGGTCACCCAAAGCTTGCTGAGCGTTGCGTATCGCCTGTAACAAACTGGAAGCACATTACACGGAGGAGACAGCCCAAACTCTGCTATGCACAAAACAAAGTTATTATCCGAAAGGCAATAAAGCAAACAGTTCCTTGGGAGAAAGTTAGCAAAAGTCAAAGGGAGAGACTGGATTATTTGCTTAAAAGACTTGCAGGGTTATCCCAGTATGCAGAAGATGTGAAATTACAACTGGCTACTTCACACCTGTTGAGAACATGGCAACTCCACAATGCACGCTGGCCCAACAGGAATGTTACACTTCCTAGCGTTTTATTGGGAGACAGGGAAGCCCTGGAGTCACCAATCGCCACCAAAGAGGTTGAATCAGTGATTAAAGCCTTAAAACCTAGAGCCCTTGGCCCGATGGATTCTCCCCTAAATTCTATACAATTATCAAAACACTCCTCACGGGTCCTCTCACTGAGATCTTCAACTCTTTCCGAGAGACGGGCACTATAACCCCGTCTATGCAGGAAGCTATAACCATCTTGTTATTAAAACCTGGAAAAGAGTCAGGTGACTGTGCTTCCTACAGGGCGATTTCCTTGCTCAATATTGATGCAAGTATTTATTCAAAAATCCTGGCAAATAGACTAGAAAATGTTCTCCCCAAGGTTGTTGATGCCAGGCAGACAGGCTTTATAATGGGAAGGAGCACTGGGGACAATTTTCGTAGGGTCATCAACTTGGTAGACATAGCAAAGTTCGAACATCGCAGTCTCCCTTATTAACACTGGCCGCAACTGAAGCCTTTGATAGGGTAAATTGGGCATTTATGTGCCTGACCCTATAGGCATTTTGACTTGGCCCAATATTCTCCAAAATGCTCCTTGAAAATTATAGTTCACTGAAAACCATTCTGAGGGTAAACAAAAACTTTTCGGCCCCCATTCGGCTTTCATGTGGTACCCATCAAGGGTGGCCGCTCTCCCCATTGATGTTTCCTTTAATTATGGAACCCTAGCCCAGCGAATCACAGAAATTCCTCCATTGAAGGGATGACAGTGAAGGGCGACCAATATAATATATTTCTTTATGCGGATGAGATAATGCTCTCCCTTCCTAACTGCCCATCCTCCTTAACGAAGGCTCTTACGGTTTTGGAGCGTTTTGGACAAGTGGCAGTCTTTGCCGTTTATTATCCCTAGTCAGGATCCCTAGAGGTTGGGCTATCCGTAGAAGAGATTAGTGCTCTTCAATGCATTTACCCATTGGAATGGAGCACCACATCAACCAAATACCTAGGGGTACACATAGTAGCAAACCCAAAGGACTTATATGCAGCTAATTTCCCCCGTCGTTTTGGTGACTTGGAATCTGGCCTCAAGAGATGGACAACCCGAGAGATCTCACTCATGGGGAGGATCACGGCATACAAAATGAGCCTGCTCCCTAGATTGCTGTGTCTATGTTCGGCTCTCCCAGTGGGGATCCCCCTGAAAGCACTCCTTCAGCTACAAAGACCTGACTGGGTTTATCTGAAATAGGGGAAAACCACCAATAGCAAAGAAGGTGATGATGGGCGATGCCAAATGGGGAGGGATGGGTGTCCTCAATCTGTGCAACTATTATGCCGCAGTACAACTGGCGAATATGCTGACTTGGTACAACCCCACAAACCCCCCGAAATAGGTCTCTATTGAACAATCCAAGGCCCTCCCCCCTCTCAGCTCCTTGCCACATATTGCACAGACTGGGGGTAAGAACTGGACAGACCTTCTCTCGTCCACTAGAACCACATTGAGAATTTGGCAGTGGGCATTAAAAAGAAAAGGGACCCACAAGGGAGTAAGCCCTCTCCCCAGTCTTTCAAAATCCGAACTTCTCCCCAGGCATTTGCCCGGCTAATTTCAAATACTGGATTCGGGGAGGGCTGCACAAGGTCTCATAACTCTACGAGAATAGTCGCAGCGCTCACCTTTGAAAAATGCAAAGATAGGTTTGCCCTGAAGGAATCGGACAGATTTTCCTACGCACCAATCTGCCACTGGATTGCCCGCCCACTCACAAAGCATGGGGCCACACGGGAACGTACACCCTAGAACTCATGCTGCAGGATGGCCCTGAAGGTGGAGACATTTTGAGTCTATATAAGCTACTGCAAGAAGACATATTGACCCTCCAACCTAAATACATGGCACTTTGGGAGGCCGACTTGGGCCATCCCATTGAAGACCAAACATGGGTGGAAATCTGGTCTAGGATCAAAGCAGCCTCCAGATGTGTGACAAATAAAGAATGTACACTCAAATTATTATACAGGTGGTACCTCCCGCCAGAATGTCTGTACCACTTTGAGAAGTCACTGGACCCGACATGCAGGAGGAAATGTGGGATGCGGGGTTCATTTTTTCACATGTTGTTGGATTATCCACTGGCACGCTCCTTCTGAGATTCGGGAATCAAGGCAATTGAGGCCATTACCAAGGTAACCCTACCTATGGAACCGGAAGTAATAATGCTGGGGACTCCAATCCCAGAGATATACCCTAGAACTGGTCCTGCTGCAACGCTAATCACCCAACTCCTCCTAGCTGCGGAAATCACATGAAGGACAGTTGCTACCACTCTGGTGGGTTTAGATCTGGGACATTCTGGTAGCAGAAAAGGTCACAGCAGCTAAGAAGGGCACTTGTCATCGCTTCACCAACGTTTGGTCAGCAATTTTGGATTATGAGCAGGACTGACCAGCACAGACATTTCAACAACAGTTGGTGAAACTCTTTCTAAGGACTGCCTAGTGCTCTTCACCCCCCCACATCCCAGGACAGTAGGAAAACATTCCCACCTGGGGATGACGGCTGGAGGAGCTTGGGTGGACAAGGAAGGAGAGAAGGAGGGAAGGGGGGAGAGTGATGCCTGAAGCTACTTTATAGCAATACTGATGCCATGTTCTACCACTGTATGATTGATGGATAATCTGACAGTTTAAATAAAGTTATTAAAAAAAGAAATGAGAATGAGGTGTGCAATCTGCAGTGTGTATGTCTGATGTGGTAACAAGGCTGCGGCGGTGCCATGTGGGCACGCAGCAGCGAAGTAACATCTGAACATTATCACAGTCATATCCGTCCTGGAATCTGCTCTGTTGAAATGTAACAGTTGTTTGCTGGATCATTGTGGACGTGCTGTTTGAAGGTGTTTGCTGAAGTGCCTCTCCCCCCATGAGTTTTGCCATCTTTGGGCTGCCTCTAGCAAATCTCTGAAGATTGTCCCTGACTGTACCCTAAGCAAATACACTGAGGATCTTACTACATGCGCAAGGATATTCAAAAACTTGTTTTTATCCTTTAGAAACAGGTGCATTTACCTGACAGGCAACCTGTCAGGTAAATGCACCCTGAAATTGGCCAAGCCCAGGAAAGATTGGATCTGTTTTACGGAGGTCGGAGTTGGCCAGGATAGTATGGCTTTAACCTAGGATTTATCCATGCCTATGCCATCTGGGCTAAGGACAAATCCTAGATAGTGAACAGTGGAAACATGAAAAAGGCATTTCTCAGGTTTTGCTAGAAGCTTGTGTTCACATAGCCGTTGTAACACTGATTTAATATGTTCTTCATGCTTGAGAGGATCCTTAGAGAATATCAAAATATCGTCCAAGTAGACGATGACGAAAAGAAATAGCATATCCGAAAACACCCGGTCCATGAAGCGTTGGAAGATTGCCGGAGCATTAGAGAGTCCAAAGGGCATGACCAAGTATTCGTAATGACCAAAGGGTGTTCTGAAGGCTGTCTTCCATTCGTCACCTTCTCTAATACGAATCAAGTGATAAGCACCCCTGAGATCCAATTTGGTGAATATTACGGCTCCTCTTACGGCTTCCAGGATATCCGAGATCAAGGGTAATGGATAACGATCCTTAAGGGTGCACTGATTAAGACCTCGATAATCAAGACAAGGGGCCTCATTCCGAGTCTGGAGGTAAGGGATTACCGGCACCGGTAAGGATGCCTATGCCGGTAATTCCTTACCTCCGTATTCCGAGGTCCCTTTGCGGGTCCTTCTTTACCTCCTGCTTTTAGCAGGAGTAAAGTACGGGACCCGCAAAGGGACCTTGGAGGTAATTACGGCACCGTAATTTACGGCACCGTAATTACCTCCTTCCCCATTCCCATAGAGCCCTATGGGGCTGAAATGGGAATGGGGAAGGGCAAAAGGTGAATGGGGAATTACCGGTCCCTCCAACCTTGGAATGGACCGGTAATTACTCCATTCACCATGGAGGAGTCGGAGCGGTATTGGAGGCAGCCATGGAGCAAATTACTCCATGGTTACCTCCAAACTCGGAATGAGGCCCAAGGTCTGAGTTACTTGGTGTCTTTTTTTAGGAACAAAAAATAATGAAGCTCCAGCCGGAGGCTTGAAGGGCCTTTTTCTCTGGTTCAGACAGGATAAACATCCTTCCGAAGGGAATCACGGCTGAAGGTTCGGTTTCAATAGCACAGTCCTCAGGCCTATCGAGTGGTAGGGTTTGGACAATAGCAGAAGAGAACACATCGGCGTATTCCTGGTAGGTTTTAGGAACGTGGATGATGTGGAGACCATAAGAGGATCTTGCTGAGTTATTGAATGTTCTTCTGATGTTGTCGGTGAAGGATCCTGGAGCAGACAATGGGACATGCAAAATTCGGAACCTAGGAACAGGGAACCAGCTGTCCAATTGATGTATGGGTTGTGTTTTTGTAGCCAGGGCATTCCCAAAACCATTGGGTAATGGGCAGATTTTATGATGTCAAACTTTATCCTTTCTTGGTGAGGGTTTATAGCAAGCTCAATTTCCTTAGACTGAAGGGATATGGGTCCAGAAGAAAGAGGTCTTCCATCAATTGCTTCTACAGGTTGCAGGACGTTCCGGGATTCGTAAGGAATATGATGTTTAAGGACCCATTCCTGATCTA
The DNA here is from genome assembly GCF_040938575.1 of Ambystoma mexicanum. NCBI lineage: Eukaryota > Metazoa > Chordata > Amphibia > Caudata > Ambystomatidae > Ambystoma > Ambystoma mexicanum. Next base: position 1,558,375,614 of record NC_090932.1, read on the forward strand.
TGAATATTCCAATGGCCCCACAGTCCACTAGTGCCAGAATGGGGTAGGGTTCCTTCTTAGATGACGATAGAAAAGCCTGTAAGACTACCACAGAGTTTTGTCCAGGAAAGTTCAAGGATGGTATAGATGTGGAGCCTGCATCTCTCTCCCGAAACTGAGCTCCATCTAGGATCGGGAGTTGGCGCTTCCCGAACGCCGTGGAGGGGCTAAGGGACATTCTCTGACTAAATGCTTGTCCGAGGCACAGTACATGCATAAGCCAGTATGGATCCTTCTCAGCCTTTCTTGGGGAGATATGGGTCCACGGAAGGCCCCTAGTTGCATGGGTTCGGGTTCATTTGTAGGAACAGGAGAATCTTCGGATTTTGAAGGGCTCACAAGAGGATTTTTTTGGATGGTTGACTTGGTCTTCCTTTTCTCTGCCTTTCTTTCCTGGATGCGGAAATCAATTTGTAGAGCAAGATCCATAAGTGCCTGGTAAGAACTAGGACGTGCTACCCTGGCTAATTCATCCTTAACATCTTCATTTAGCCCTCTTCGAAAGAGGGTGAAGCAAGATTCAGAAGGCCAACCTGCTTCTTTAGCCAATTGCTTGAATCGAGTTACGTAGGTGAGCATGTCCTGAGAGCCTTGCTGGAAATCGAGTAAACGTTCTTGAGCACTAAAGACCTGTTCTGAGCGGTCAAACATAGTCTTTAGTGCTTGAATGAATCCATCATAATCATCCAAAAGGGAATCTCGGGTGTTAACTAATGGTGTGGCCCAGGCTAAGGCATTCCCGGAGAGGTGAGAAATAATAAAGCCCACTTTAGCCCTGGGGGTGGAAAAATAATAAGGTTTAAAGGTAAAGTGGACCAAACAAGAATCCAGGAATCCTCAGAGGGTTTTTGCACAGCCGTCATATTTGTCAACAATGCTGCCCAATAGAACGCTGTCCTTTGAGGCAGAGTCGCAAGAAAGTACCAATTGTTTCAGCGGGGCGTTCTCCGCTTTCAAGTTCTGTACTTCGGTCGATAGTTCTTGCATGCCACGCATAAGATCCTGGATGGCCGCCTCCATGTCTGTATCGATTTCGGTCAGGTGGCGTCTCAATGTGTCACAGGTTTCCCCCCTTCTCACCTGTCTATGTTGCCTGATGTCCTCTTTAGATGGAGTCTTCTTTCGTATGGTTCGGGACGTAAATAAGCCCGCTCGGCCATCCTCGGCTTCCAGATTACATTCAGCTTGATATGTCCAGGATCACGGAAACTCCAGGAGTATTCAAGAAGGAGTTGGGGGCACGCGGAAGCGGCACAGGGATTCCGGGAAGTTAGGAAAGAGGGAAGAAGTCGGGAGAAGGGAATCCAGGGGCCAGAGGTTAGCAAGTAGCACTAGAGAAGGTTCGGAGCACACGTCCGATCACAGCTAGTAGCAGCGTTGAGACGCGCAGGGCCGCGGGAGTGTGGCTTCTTTATAGAGGACGCTGCGTAGAACGTGAAGACTGGCGAGCAGCGTTCTGAGCTTGCCACCATGTTGGTAGTATTATGGAGTGTAAGGCCCGACGTGTCAGGGACCAGGAAGCCCAGAAGGGGCGAGTTCGATGGTTCATGACAGCTACGGGGCCACTTTGAAAATTAATTCCAGGGCATCCTTTGGTTCCTAGCTCACCCCTGCCAGAGGAAACACGTTTATGGCACAAAATGGAGCAACACATCACACACCAGTGATCCTCACAACCTGGATTCATGACACGGACCCCCCTACAAGGCATCGGTGAAATATCTCTATTTCAATGCTGAGTGACATGGCGCTCAGGGATGAGCTATCTAAAGCCATACAGGATTACTTGAGAAAAAAACCCACAGGGCTCACATCAATGGCCACCAGATGGGAGGCAATGAAAGCTGTCATTAGGGGAGAGTTGGTAGTTCCTCCAGCAGCCTATAAGAGAAACGACAACTAAAGATTAGAGAGCGTCTAGAGGTGAGGTTCCCGTGGCTGAACAGACAAACAAGAAATGTTGGTCACCCAAAGCTTGCTGAGCGTTGCGTATCGCCTGTAACAAACTGGAAGCACATTACACGGAGGAGACAGCCCAAACTCTGCTATGCACAAAACAAAGTTATTATCCGAAAGGCAATAAAGCAAACAGTTCCTTGGGAGAAAGTTAGCAAAAGTCAAAGGGAGAGAGTGGATTATTTGCTTAAAAGACTTGCAGGGTTATCCCAATATGCAGAAGATGTGAAATTACAACTGGCTACTTCACACCTGTTGAGAACATGGCAACTCCACAATGCACGCTGGCCCAACAGGAATGTTACACTTCCTAGCGTTTTATTGGGAGACAGGGAAGCCCTGGAGTCGCCAATCGCCACCAAAGAGGTTGAATCAGTGATTAAAGCCTTAAAACCTAGAGCCCTGGGCCCGATGGATTCTCCCCTAAATTCTATACAATTATCAAAACACTCCTCACGGGTCCTCTCACTGAGATCTTTAACTCTTTCCGAGAGACGGGCACTATAACCCCGTCTATCCAGGAAGCTATAACCATCTTGTTATTAAAACCTGGAAAATAGTCAGGTGACTGTGCTTCGTACAGGGCGATTTCCTTGCTCAATATTGATGCAAGTATTTATTCCAAAATCCTGGCAAATAGACTAGAAAATGTTCTCCGCAAAGTTGTTGATGCCAAGCAGACAGGCTTTATACTGGGAAGGAACACTGGGGACAATTTTCGTAGGGTCATCAACTTGGTAGACATAGCAAAGTTCGAACATCGCAGTCTAGCCTTATTAACACTGGCCGCAACTGAAGCCTTTGATAGGGTAAATTGGGCATTTATGTGCCTGACCCTAGAGGCATTTTGACTTGGCCCAATATTCTCCAAAATGCTCCTTGAAAATTATAGTTCACTGAAAACCATTCTGAGGGTAAACAAAAACTTTTCGGCCCCCATTCGGCTTTCATGTGCTACCCATCAAGGGTGGCCGCTCTCCCCATTGATTTTTCCTTTAATTATGGAACCCCTAGCCCAACGAATCACAGAAATTCCTCCATTGAAGGGATGACAGTGAAGGGCGACCAATATAATATATTTCTTTATCCGGATGACATAATGCTCTTCCTTCCTAACTGCCGATCCTCCTTAACGAAGGCTATTACGGATTTGGAGCATTTTGAACAAGTGGCAGTCTTTGCCGTTTATTATCCCAAGTCAGGATCGCTAGAGGTTGGGCTATCCGTAGAAGAGATTAGTGCTCTTCAATGCATTTACCCATTGGAATGGAGCACCACATCAACCAAATACCTAGGGGTACACATAGTAGCAAACCCAAAGGACTTATATGCAGCTAATTTCCCCCGTCGTTTTGGTGACTTGGAATCTGGCCTCAAGAGATGGACAACCCGAGAGATCTCACTCATGGGGAGGATCACGGCATACAAAATGAGCCTGCTCCCTAGATTGTTGTGTCTATGTTCGGCTCTCCCAGTGGGGATCCCCCTGAAAGCACTCCTTCAGCTACAAAGGCCTGACTGGGTTTATCTGAAATAGGGGAAAACCACCAATAGCAAAGAAGGTGATGATGGGCGATGCCAAATGGGGAGGGATGGGTGTCCTCAATCTGTGCAACTATTATGCCGCAGCACAACTGGCGAATATGCTGACTTGGTACAACCCCACAAACCCCCCGAAATAGGTCTCTATTGAACAATCCAAGGCCCTCCCCCTTCTCAGCTCCTTGCCACATATTGCACAGACTGGGGGTAAGAACTGGACAGACCTTCTCTCGTCCACTAGAAACACATTGAGAATTTGGCAGTGGGCATTAAAAAGAAAAGGGACCCACAAGGGAGTAAGCCCTCTCCCCAGTCTTTCAAAATCCGAACTTCTCCCCAGGCCTTTGCCCGGCTAATTTCAAATACTGGATTCGGGGAGGGCTGCACAAGGTCTCATAACTCTACGAGAATGGCGCAGCGCTCACCTTTGAAAAAAGCAAAGATAGGTTTGCCCTGAAGGAATCGGACAGATTTTCCTACGCACCAATCCGCCACTGGATTGCCCGCCCACTCACCAAGCTAGGGGCCACACGGGAACGTACCCCCTAGAACTCATGCTGCAGGATGGCCCTGAAGGTGGAGACATTTTGAGTCTATATAAGCTACTGCAAGAAGACATGTTGACCCTCCAACCTAAATACATGGCACTTTGGGAGGCCGACTTGGGCCATCCCATTGAAGACCAAACATGGGTGGAAATCTGGTCTAGGATCAAAGCAGCCTCCAGATGTGTGACAAATAAAGAATGTACACTCAAATTATTATACAGGTGGTACCTCCCGCCAGAATGTCTGTACCACTTTCAGAAGTCACTGGACCCGACATGCTGGAGGAAATGTGGGATGCGGGGTTCATTTTTTCACATGTTGTTGGATTATCCACTGGCACGCTCCTTCTGAGATTCGGTAATCAAGGCAATTGAGGCCATTACCAAGGTAACCCTACCTATGGAACCGGAAGTAATAATGCTGGGGACTCCATTCCCAGAGATATACCCTAGAACTGGTCCTGCTGCAACGCTAATCATCCAACTCCTCCTAGCTGCGGAAATCACATGAAGGACAGTTGCTACCACTCTGGTGGGTTTAGATCTGGGGCATTCTGGTAGCAGAAAAGGTCACAGCAGCTAAGAAGGGCACTTGTCATCGCTTCACCAACCTTTGGTCAGCAGTTTTGGATTATGAGCAGGACTGACCAGCTCAGACATTTCAACAACAGTTGGTGAAACTCTTTCTAAGGACTGCCTAGTGCTCTTCACCCCCCCCCATCCCAGGACAGTAGGAAAACATTCCCACCTGGGGATGACGGCTGGAGGAGCTGGGGTAGACAAGGAAGGAGAGAAGGAGGGAAGGGGGGAGAGTGATGCCTGAAGCTACTGTATAGCAATACTGATGCCATGTTCTACCACTGTATGATTGATGGATAATCTGACAGTTTAAATAAAGTTTTTAAAACAAAGAAATGAGAATGAGGTGTGCAATCTGCAGTTTGTATGTCTGATGTGGTAACAAGGCTGCGGCGGTGCCATGTGGGCATGCAGCAGCGAAGTTACATTTGAACATTATCACAGTCATATCCGTCCTGGAATCTGCTGTGTTGAAATGTAACAGTTGTTTGCTGGATCATTGTGGACGTGCTTTTTGAAGGTGTTTGCTGAAGTGCCTCTCCCCCCATGAGTTTTGCCATCTTTGGGCTGCCTCTAGCAAATCTCTGAAGATTGTCCCTGACTGTACCCTAAGCAAATACACTGAGGATCTTACTACGTGCGCCAGGATATTCAAAAACTTGTTTTTATCCTTTAGAAACAGGTGCATTTACCTGACAGGCAACCTGTCAGGTAAATGCACCCTGAAATTGGCCAAGCCCAGGAAAGATTGGATCTGTTTTACGGAGGTCGGAGTTGGCCAGGATAGTATGGCTTTAACCTTGGATTGATCCATGCCTATGCCATCTGGGCTAAGGACAAATCCTAGATAGTGAACAGTGGAAACATGAAAAAGGCATTTCTCGGGTTTTGCTAGAAGCTTGTGTTCACGTAGCCGTTGTAACACTGATTTAACATGTTCTTCATGCTTGAGAGGATCCTTAGAGAATATCAAAATATTGTCCAAGTAGACGATGACGAAAAGAAATAGCATATCCGAAAACACTGGTCCATGAAGCGTTGGAAGATTGCCGGAGCATTAGAGAGTCCAAAGGGCATGACCAAGTATTCGTAATGACCAAAGGGTGTTCTGAAGGCTGTCTTCCATTCGTCACCTTCTCTAATACGAATCAAGTGATAAGCACCCCTGAGATCCAATTTGGTGAATATTACGGCTCCTCTTACGGCTTCCAGGATATCCGAGATCAAGGGTAATGGATAACGATCCTTAAGGCTGCACTGATTAAGACCTCGATAATCAAGACAAGGTCTGAGTTCCTTGGTGTCTTTTTTTAGGAACAAAAAATAATGAAGCTCCAGCCGGAGGCTTGAAGGGCCTTTTTCTCTGGTTCAGACAGGATAAACATCCTTCCAAAGGGAATCACGGCTGAAGGTTCGGTTTCAATAGCACAGTCCTCAGGCCTATCGAGTGGTAGGGCTTGGACAATAGCAGAAGAGAACACATCGGCGTATTCCTGGTAGGTTTTAGGAACGTGGATGATGTTGGAGACCATAAGAGGATCTTGCTGAGTTATTGAATGTTCTTCTGATGTTGTCGGGGAAGGATCCTGGAGCAGACAATGGGACATGCAAAATTCGGAACCTAGGAACAGGGAACCAGCTGTCCAATTGATGTATGGGTTGTGTTTTTGTAGCCAGGGCATTCCCAAAACCATTGGGTAATGGGCAGATTTTATGATGTCAAACTTTATCCTTTCTCGGTGAGGGTTTATAGCAAGCTCAATTTCCTTAGTCTGAAGGGATATGGGTCCAGAAGAAAGAGGTCTTCCATCAATTGCTTCTACATGTTGCAGGACGTTCCGGGATTCGTAAGGAATATGATGTTTAAGGACCCATTCCTGATCTATGAATATTGCCATGGCCCCACAGTCCACTAGTGCCAGAATGGGGTAGGATTCCTTCTTAGATGACGATAGAAAAGCCTGTAAGACTACCACAGAGTTTTGTCCAGGAGAGTTCAAGGATGGTATAGATGCGGGGCCTGCATCTCTCTCCCGAAACTGAGCTCCATCTAGGATCGGGAGCTGGCGTTTCCCGAACGCTGTGGAGGGGCTAAGGGACATTCTCTGACTAAATGCTTGTCCCAGGCACAGTACATGCATAAGCCAGTATGGATCCTTCTCAGCCTTTCTTGGGGAGATATGGGTCCACGGAAGGCCCCTAGATGCATGGGTTTGGGTTCATTTGTAGGAACAGGAGAATCTTCGGATTTTGAAGGGCTCACAAGAGGATTTTTTTGGATGGTTGGCTTGGTCTTCCTTTTCTCTGCCTTTCTTTCCTGGATGCGGAAATCAATTCGTAGAGCAAGATCCATAAGTGCCTGGTAGGAACTAGGACGTGCTACCCTGGCTAATTCATCCTTAACATCTTCATTTAGCCCTCTTCGAAAGAGGGTGAAGCAAGCTTCAGAAGGCCAACCCGCTTCTTTAGCCAATTGCTTGAATCGAGTTACGTAGGTGAGCATGTCCTGAGAGCCTTGCTGGAAATCGAGTAAACGTTCTTGAGCACTAAAGACCTGTTCTGAGTGGTCAAACATAGTCTTTAGTGCTTGAATGAATCCATCATAATCATCCAAAAGGGAATCTCCGGTGTTAACTAATGGTGTGGCCCAGGCTAAGGCATTCCCGGAGAGGTGAGAAATAATAAAGGCCACTTTAGCCCTGGGGGTGGAAAAATAATAAGGTTTAAAGGTAAAGTGGACCAAACAAGAATCCAGGAATTCTCAGAGGGTTTTTGCACAGCCGTCATATTTGTCAACAATGCTGCCCAATAGCACGCTGTCCTTTGAGGCAGAGTCGCGTGAAAGTACCAATAGTTTCAGCTCGGCGTTCTCCGCTTTCAAGTTCTGTACTTCGGTCGATAGTTCTTGCATGCCACGCATAAGATCCTGGATGGCCGCCTCCATGTCTGTATCGATTTCTGTCAGGTGGCGTCTCAATGTGTCACAGGTTTCCCCCCTTCTCACCTGTCTATGTTGCCTGATGTCCTCTTTAGGTGGAGTCTTCTTTTGTATGGTTCAGGACTTAAATAAGCCCGCTCGGCCGTCCTTGGCTTCCAGATTACGTTCAGCTTGGATGTCCAGGATCACGGAAACTCCAGGAGTATTCAAGAAGGAGTTGGGGGCACGCGGAAGCGGCACAGGGATTCCGGGAAGTTAGGAAAGAGGGAAGAAGTCGGGAGAAGGGAATCCAGGGGCCAGAGGATAGCAAGTAGCACTAGAGAAGGTTCGGAGCACACGTCCGATCACAGCTAGTAGCAGCGTTGAGACGCGCAGGGCCGCGGGGGTGTGGCTTCTTTATAGAGGACGCTGCGTAGAACGTGAAGACTGGCGAGCAGCGTTCTGAGCTTGCCACCATGTTGGTAGTATTATGGAGTGTAAGGCCCGACGTGTCAGGGACCAGGAAGCCCAGAAGGGGCGAGTTCGATGGTTCATGACAGCTACGGGGCCACTTTGAAAATTAATTCCAGGGCATCTTTTGGTTCCTAGCTCACCCCTGCCAGAGGCAACACGTTTATGGCACAAAATGGAGCAACACATCACACACCAGTGATCCTCACAACCTGGATTCATGACACGGACCCCCCTAGAAGGCATCGGTGGAATATCTCTATTTCAATGCTGAGTGACATGGCGCTCAGGGATGAGCTATCTAAAGCCATACAGGATTACTTGAGAAAAAAACCCACAGGGCTCACATCAATGGCCACCAGATGGGAGGCAATGAAAGCTGTCATTAGGGGAGAGTTGGTAGTTCCTCCAGCAGCCTATAAGAGAAACGACAACTAAAGATTAGAGAGCGTCTAGAGGTGAGGTCGCCGTGGCTGAACAGACGAACAAGAAATGTTGGTCACCCAAAGCTTGCTGAGCGTTGCGTATCGCCTGTAACAAACTAGAAGCACATTACACGGAGGAGACAGCCCAAACTCTGCTATGCACAAAACAAAGTTATTATCCGAAAGGCAATAAAGCAAACAGTTCCTTGGGAGAAAGTTAGCAAAAGTCAAAGGGAGAGACTGGATTATTTGCTTAAAAGACTTGCAGGGTTATCCCAATATGCAGAAGATGTGAAATTACAACTGGCTACTTCACACCTGTTGAGAACATGGCAACTCCACAATGCACGCTGGCCCAACAGGAATGTTACACTTCCTAGCGTTTTATTGGGAGACAGGGAAGCCCTGGAGTCACCAATCGCCACCAAAGAGGTTGAATCAGTGATTAAAGCCTTAAAACCTAGAGCCCTGGGCCCGATGGATTCTCCCCTAAATTCTATACAATTATCAAAACACTCCTCACGGGTCCTCTCACTAAGATCTTTAACTCTTTCCGAGAGACGGGCACTATAACCCCGTCTATGCAGGAAGCTATAACCATCTTGTTATTTAAACCTGGAAAAGAGTTAGGTGACTGTGCTTCGTACAGGGCGATTTCCTTGCTCAATATTGATGCAAGTATTTATTCCAAAATCCTGGCAAACAGACTAGAAAATGTTCTCCTCAAGGTTGTTGATGCCAAGCAGACAGGCTTTATACTGGGAAGGAGCACTGGGGACAATTTTCGTAGGGTCATCAACTTGGTAGACATAGCAAAGTTCGAACATCGCAGTCTAGCCTTATTAACACTGGCCGCAACTGAAGCCTTTGATAGGGTAAATTGGGCATTTATGTGCCTGACCCTAGAGGCATTTTGACTTGGCCCAATATTCTCCAAAATGCTCCTTGAAAATGATAGTTCACTGAAAACCATTCTGAGGGTAAACAAAAACTTTTCGGCCCCCATTCGGCTTTCATGTGCTACCCATCAAGGGTGGCCGCTCTCCCCATTGATTTTTCCTTTAATTATGGAACCCCTAGCCCAACGAATCACAGAAATTCCTCCATTGAAGGGATGACAGTGAAGGGCGACCAATATAATATATTTATTTATGCGGATGACATAATGCTCTCCCTTCCTAACTGCCGATCCTCCTTAACGAAGGCTCTTACGGATTTGGAGCGTTTTGGACAAGTGGCAGTCTTTGCCGTTTATTATCCCAAGTCAGGATCCCTAGAGGTTGGGCTATCCGTAGAAGAGATTAGTGCTCTTCAATGCATTTACCCATTGGAATGGAGCACCACATCAACCAAATACCTAGGGGTACACATAGTAGCAAACCCAAAGGACTTATATGCAGCTAATTTCCCCCGTCGTTTTGGTGACTTGGAATCTGGCCTCATGAGATGGACAACCCGAGAGATCTCACTCATGGGGAGGATCACGGCATACAAAATGAGCCTGCTCCCTAGATTGCTGTGTCTATGTTTGGCTCTCCCAGTGGGGATCCCCCTGAAAGCACTCCTTCAGCTACAAATACCTGACTGGGTTTATCTGAAATAGGGGAAAACCACTAATAGCAAAGAAGGTGATGATGGGCGATGCCAAATGGGGGAGGGATGGGTGTCCTCAATCTGTGCAACTATTATGCCGCAGCACAACTGGCGAATATGCTGACTTGGTACAACCCCACAAACCCCCCGAAATAGGTCTCTATTGAACAATCCAAGGCCCTCCCCCCTCTCCGCTCCTTGCCACATATTGTGCAGACTGGGGGTAAGAACTGGACAGACCTTCTCTCGTCCGCTAGAACCACATTGAGAATTTGGCAGTGGGCATTAAAAAGAAAAGGGACCCACAAGGGAGTAAGCCCTCTCCCCAGTCTTTCAAAATCCGAACTTCTCCCCAGGCCTTTGCCTGGCTAATTTCAAATACTGGATTCGGGGAGGGCTGCACAAGGTCTCATAACTCAACGAGAATGGCGCAGCGCTCACCTTTGAAAAATGCAAAGATAGGTTTGCCCTGAAGGAATCGGACAGATTTTCCTACGCACCAATCCGCCACTGGATTGCCCGCCCACTCACCAAGCTAGGGGCCACACGGGAACGTACCCCCTAGAACTCATGCTGCAGGATGGCCCTGAAGGTGGAGACATTTTGAGTCTATATAAGCTACTGCAAGAAGACATGTTGACCCTCCAACCTAAATACATGGCACTTTGGGAGGCCGACTTGGGCCATCCCATTGAAGACCAAACATGGGTGGAAATCTGGTCTAGGATCAACGCAGCCTCCAGATGTGTGACAAATAAAGAATGTACACTCAAATTATTATACAGGTGGTACCTCCCGCCAGAATGTCTGTACCACTTTGAGAAGTCACTGGACCCGACATGCTGGAGGAAATGTGGGATGCGGGGTTCATTTTTTCACATGTTGTTGGATTATCCACTGGCACGCTCCTTCTGAGATTCAGTAATCAAGGCAATTGAGGCCATTACCAAGGTAACCCTACCTATGGAACCGGAAGTAATAATGCTGGGGACTCCAATCCCAGAGATATACCCTAGAACTGGTCCTGCTGCAACGCTAATCACCCAACTCCTCCTAGCTGCGGAAATCACATGAAGGACAGTTGCTACCACTCTGGTGGGTTTAGATCTGGGGCATTCTGGTAGCAGAAAAGGTCACAGCAGCTAAGAAGGGTACTTGTCATCGCTTCACCAACGTTTGGTCAGCAATTTTGGATTATGAGCAGGACTGACCAGCACAGACATTTCAACGACAGTTGGTGAAACTCTTTCTAAGGACTGCCTAGTGCTCTTCAGCCCCCCATCCCAGGACAGTAGGAAAACATTCCCACCTGGGGATGACGGCTGGAGGAGCTGGGGTGGACGAGGAAGGAGAGAAGGAGGGAAGGGGGGAGAGTGATGCCTGAAGCTACTGTATAGCAATACTGATGCCATGTTCTACCACTGTATGATTGATGGATAATCTGACAGTTTAAATAAAGTTATTAAAAAAAAGAAATGAGAATGAGGTGTGCAATCTGCAGTTTGTATGTCTGATGTGGTAACAAGGCTGCGGCGGTGCCATGTGGGCACGCAGCAGCAAAGTAACATCTGAACATTATCACAGTCATATCCGTCCTGGAATCTGCTGTGTTGAAATGTAACAGTTGTTTGCTGGATCATTGTGGACGTGCTGTTTGAAGGTGTTTGCTGAAGTGCCTCTCCCCCCATGAGTTTTGCCATCTTTGGGCTGCCTTTAGCAAATTTCTGAAGATTGTCCCTGACTGTACCCTAAGCAAATACACTGAGGATCTTACTACGTGCGCCAGGATATTCAAAAACTTGTTTTATCCTTTAGAAACAGGTGCATTTACCTGACAGGCAACCTTCTGTCTGTGGATTTTCAAACCTGCCACTTAAAGTTGCTACTACCTGGATAACTAGAGACTGATCCATGTCCTCCCAGAAGCCTCAAATTATGACAGGGTTCTTGGACACCTAGGTCAAAGCACTGATTTTGCATTGGAAAATTGAATGGCACAGCACAGCTACTAAAGCAGGGGTCAGGAACCTTTGGATCCCCAGATGTTCTGGATTACAGCTCCCTTCAACCCTATGGAGCCAACTTAGTGATGATAAATCATGGGAGTTGTAGTCCAGAACATTGAACGAGCCCCGGGTTACAGAACGCTGTACATAAGGCATTGGATCCACTCATTGATTTAAGCACTGTTAGGGAGAATTCTCATTCATGGCTAATTTCCCTCACCTAGTGAGTCCCTCAGAAGCTTTGCTGGATTTTGGGGGTTTATTTTTTTCCACCTGGTAAGAGTTTGAGCCTGTTTCCCACTCTTACATGTCTTTTGCCATGTGTATTTCTACTTTTTGTGTGATCTTTGGCTCTGGAGCCACACCACTCCATGAGCCCCAGTTTTTGTGTGTGTTCCACAGCACCTTCAGTGTATTAACACCAGGTTGTCTTTGAGACTTCACACTGACTCCATTTTTCTGGGGCTGACTACTGTCCCCCAGAAACCTGTAAAGTTGCCATTAACTTTAGGTAGTCACTTTAAACTACAGACCCAGTACACCCCATCTTTCATGGAGTATTTGAAAGGGTTAATTTCTACCCTTTTTTGTCTGTGCCTCTCTGAGCTTTATTTTGCTCTTTTAACATTTAGACTTGGCTGGTGGCAGTGGTATCTACCCTAACTTTTCTACCGCGATTATACTATATAAACGTGATACTGTTCCAGGCTATTGTATTAGCCTCATACATAAACCCGCTTGCCCAAATAATTTTAATTTTGGCTCCGGTCGAGTTTAGTCGCCATTTCTTTTTGTTAAAGTCCTTTGTGTGTTTTACTGTGCGCGGCAAACCAGGTTTGCCTTCTTTGTTCACTGTCTTTTGGCGGGCTTCTAATAAGAAGCTCTCCTTTGGCGCCTGGGTGTCTAGGCGGGCTGAATGTGAGGGAGGGGTGTAGTCACCCCCTGCACAGGGTCTCCTTGGAGACCCAAGGCGCACTTTGTATTGATTGGCTGAGGTGGTTGTCCGGGCTGGACAACCCCCCTGCTGAGTGATTGACAGCCAGGCTGTGTGAATGGGGGATTTTCGCATAGAAGGCAGGACTCCTGGGCTGGAAGTCAGAGTCGCCACTGGAATTGCAAGGAACTGAAGAGAAGCGGAGAAGAAGACGGCTGCTGCAACTCCCGAGTCCCAATGAAGCCCTGCTGCAGTCCTGAGCTATCTACCCTTCAACGACAAGAGAAGATCCAGTCCGGAGTCTTCTTCCCTTGAGCCTGGTGGGTTCAACCAGCTCACCTTACACAGCCAGAGGATCCTCTTCGTGGTCAAAATCACTGCACACTGCTGTAGTGGTCCGGATAGCCATCTGAAGAGCCTCTCCTGTTTTAAAGGAGCACACATTTGTGTCAACGTTGTTTCGACTCTGCTGGTATCATCCCTGGGTAGTGCAGATCGCTCCAGACGTCCTCCTTCTTGTCCCCACAACTGAAGCTCCAGGAACCGTGAGTCTGCAGGAACTACCAGGAACAACTGCTGTGGCACCAGCTCTTCTTCATACGAATAAGGTACTGTGTCCGACTTCGAGGAACTAGGGTGAACCCTTTTCTCCTCACCAAAGACTTGTCCTTTTCTTCCTTCCCTCTTATAACTTTTGCCTCCTCTTCTGACAATATCTAAGTACTCCTGGCAATCTCGAATCGTGAACTGTTCTAACCGTGTGATCCTCGGCAACAGGAACCCTGTTCCACTTGACACTGGAGCAGGCCTATTGACTTTTATCTTCTTGTTAGAAAATGCTCTCTGATTCTCTCTGCCTTGACAAAAGTATTTCCTATGATTTTTATCCCCAACTCTCTTGTGTTAATTCATGTGCTAAGTGTGTTTGACTCCGGTCACATTTATTTCCGCGGGTACACTTATCTTTAGTAAGACTGAATTTTTTTTACTGTCAAAAAGTGATCGCATATGTACTCCCGGTAACGTCTTTGTTTCATAACACCGGTCTGTCAAATCCTAAGCTACTTACCTTGAATTGTTCTGCACAAGGGGAATTGGTTGTGTGTAGTGTATTTGAAGTGTGGTTTTATTTTACTAGAAGTGAAGTGTTTTGTGAACAGATGGTTTAAAAATAAATGTAATTATATCTTTTAGCACAAAATAGACAGTAGTTGTTTTATTAAAAAATATTTATTTCTAGGTCTGAGTCCCTAATGATAGCTTTCTTGCCCTGTGTGTGAATAACTCATACCCCATAGTGTCGCACACCCGTGCCTAGTTGGCGATGGTGTGCCGCCTACAAAGGTATGGGAATCCTTGCCCTCAACTCTCTCACTACTTTCCTCAGTCTAAATATTAGGTGCACATTACGTGGGGGTCGGTGTCTTCATTTATTATTACCGCCCTCAGTCTATATGTTTTATGGTTAAGATAAAATTGGTTTGACCAAGAGGGTCAAATAAACCGCTAAAGTGAAACAGCTAAAACAGAATTGTTCTATCAATCAATAAGATGACTTAGTATTATTTTGATAGGGTTAAAATGATGTGATATAGTTCTTTGAGCCCATTCCTCAAACTGCTGTAGGGTCTCGGATTTGCGGTCATCAACCTAGCAACTCTTAAAAATAGTCAACCGGTTTCAGCGGTCCTTGTAACTAGCCGCTTTCTTCAGGACGGAGAATCTTGCATTCTCATTGACAAAATGATTTCTTCACATGTCTCCACATCTTGGAGGGTTTTGAGAGGTGCTTTGGGTTACCCACGGGCGTTTTTACTTGTGTCCCGATCCCTATTGGGTTACAAAAAATGAACAGAGGGGGATTGTAAGTGTGGGATGTTCTGGATTAATAATCAATTTTAGGAACAACCATGCAGGTCAAGGGGTATTACCTGTGGTTACACTTTCTGTTCTCTGGTCGTGGCGGATGCCCCTATGTTCTTGGTGACTTCCTGCGTCAACAACCTGAAGAACAGATAACTTGGTATGTCTTATACTGTACCAACTGTTATACAGACTAGTTGTCAGTGCTTAAATGTGCAGGTTCTGTTCATATTCTGCTGTAATAATTGTAAAGTAGAAACGTCTCAGGTTCTGTGGCTGTTGGGTCTGGATGCTGGATACTTAATTTGTCCAGTCTTCTCCTTGAATTGTTATTGGGTACCTCTGTAGAGTAAAGGCCAAAATAGGAACATTTACTGTTGAATCTTAGAGACTACGAGGTCACAACACATGCAATAACAAACACGAGTGAGTGTTTATTCTGATTACAACATTTTGTGCATGTTGAGTTCCCGTAAATTTAATTAACTACACTGGCGCCTGACTGTTGTACCAAACAGAATGACACTCACTAGTGACTAAAAGCTATGAGCTATACATTTCGTACATGTAACAAGATGGATTATATGAATGGGCACAGCCTAATGAAACTTGGCTGTTGCCCAATGATACTCATTGTAGCTAGCGTTGTGCATTTCAGTGTGCGTATCGCTCGCTGTCAGATGGATATTTATAAGTAAATTGAGCCTAGTGCTGCTCAATTAGAGTCCATCGCAGCACCCATGTTGCACGAGCAATACGGGTAATTGGACAGAGCATGTGTGCTCTGGCCAACGGTTCAAATTACTACAAGTGTTGCAGCTTATGGTCTCTTACCTGCTGCTCGCTAGATGTTGTCTCTCGCGAACGGGCTGCTGGTAGACTGGCTGCGCTAGCGCCCGCCATCTTGATTTTCGTGTAAATGAGCCGTAGCCATTTGTAGTCACGTGCAAGTGCGGAACTACAAGTTTCCACAGAGGTGATGGGAAATGTAGTTGCCTCGCTGCCGTCAGCCACAATGGTGTTCGTATATATTTACCAAATCAATACATGATAGCTTGTGGTTAGGGGGCTACAAGTGTTGCTCAGTCGTGGTGAAGATTATAGTTCAAAGGGGCCAACTGTGTGAATGAACCGCACATGAACCAGAAATGTGATAGAAATTGTTACACATGGCTAAAAAAGCCCTGTGTCTTTTAATAGGGCTAACTTTTATTATATACATATAAGATTACTTTGGGCAGTATAGGTACACACATCAGTACCGTTATTCGATATGTTTGCAAAGGCTGTGCTTAGGTACTGTATATAACGCACTATGGAGGTGTGGCACATATATACCCAAGGTAGGCAAAACCTTGTATATATAGGTAGAGCTAATGATGGTAATCTTATTATCGTGAGTGCACCCATATGAGGTGCCGCTAATTTTTCTGCATCCTATGGTGTGTAATAGACTTCTGAATTTAAAATCATTTCGGTGCAAGTGGCTGGTATCTAAAGGGTGCGCCAAGATAAGTGCTCTCTTATGGTTAGGTGTCTCTCAGTCTACTGATAATCTCGATGTAGAATGATAGTGATCATTGCACAGCCAAGGTTTGCCAACAGATATCTTCATTTAAGCCGATTTTATGGCTTTGATGTCTGTAAATCCACATTTGTTCTCTTCGTAATAGCGATGCTGCTATATTGCCTCCTCTTTTAGTTAACATCACTTTCTCTAAAATTGTCCATGCTATTTCATTTTCTGAGTGTCCTTTTCTCCTATAATGCTCCACTAGTGGGGCAGTACATCTTTTTGTTCTGATGTTAGATCTGTGTTCACAGATACGGGTTTTTATAGTTCTTGTAGTCATTCCGATGTACCTCATATTGCATGGACAGAGGATTTGGTACACCACATTGGTTGTATTGCAATTTGTGAACGTCCTCTGAAAACAAAACCTCCAGAGACCAATACCCTCTGGAACACACCAAGAATGGTGGGACATGCCCTCTGTGGGAACTGCTCAGTGCGCCAACTCACGAAACGTACAACCACAGTAGACATCGGGTGGAAATACCTGTGGGAACAAAGGACATTCACAAATTTTAAAAGACACAGGGCTTTTTTAGCCATGTGTAACAATTTCTATCACATTTCTGGTTCATATGTGGCTCATTCACACAGTTGGCCCCTTTGAACTATAATCTCCACCACGACTGAGCTACACTTGTAGCCCCCTACCCACACGTGATTATGTATTGATTCGGTAAATATATACGAACACCATTGTGGCTGACGGCAGCGAGGCAACTACATTTCCCATCACCTCTGTGGAAACTTGTAGTTCCGCACTCGCACGTGACCACAAATGGCTACGGCTCATATACACGAAAATCAAGATGGCGGGTGCTAGCGCAGCCAGTCTACAAGCAGCCCGTTCGCGAGAGACAACATCTAGCGTGTAGCAGGTAAGAGACCATAAGCTGTGACACGTGTAGTAATTTGAACCGTTGGCCAGAGCACACATGCTCTGTCCAATATCCTGTATCGCTCGTGCAACATGGGCGCTGCAATGGACTCTAATTGAGCAGCACTAGGCTCAATTTACTTATAAATATCCATCGGACAGCGAGCGATACGCACACTGAAATGCACAACGCTAGCTACAATGAGAATCATTGGGCAACATTCAAGTTTCATTAGGCTGTGCCCATTCATATAATCCATCTTGTTACATGTACGAAATGTATAGCTCATAGCTTTTAGTCACTAGTGAGTGTCATTCTGTTTGGTACAACAGTCAGTCGCCAGTGTAGTTAATTAAATTTACTGGAACTCAACACGCACAAAATGTTGTTATCAGAATAAACACTCACTCGTGTTTGTTATTGCATGTGTTGTGACCTCGTAGTCTCTAAGATTCAACAGTAAATGTTCCTATTTTGGCCTTTAATCTACAGAGGTACCCAATAACAATTCAAGAAGAAGACTGGACAAATTAAGTATCCAGCATCCAGACCCAACAGCCACAGAACCTGAGACGTTTCTACTTTACAGGTATTACAGCAGAATATGAACAGAAGCTGTACATTTAAGCACTGACAACTAGTCTGTATAATAGTTGGTACAGTATAAGACATACCAAGTTATCTGTCCTTCAGGTTGTTGACGCAGGAAGTCACCAAGAACATAGGGGCATCCGCCACTACCGGAGAACAGAAAGTGTAACCACAGGTAATACCCCTTGACCTGCATGGTTGTTCCTAAAACTGATTATTAATCCAGAACATCCCGCACTTACAATCCCCCTCTGTCCATTTTTTGTAACCCAACAGGGATCGGGACAAAAGTAAAAACGCCGGTGGGTAACCCGAAGCACCTCTCAAAACCCTCTAAGATGTGGAGACATGTGAAGAAATCATTTTGTCAATGAGAATGCAAGATTATCCGTCCTGAAGAAAGCGGCTAGTTACAAGGACCGCCAAAACCGGTTGACTATTTTTAAGAGTTGCTAGGTTGATGACCGCAACTCCGAGACCCTACAGCAGTTTGAGGAATGGGCTCTAAGAACTATATCACATCATTGTAACCCTATCAAAATAATACAAAGTCATTTTATTGATTGATAGAACAATTCTGTTTTAGCTGTTTCACTTTAGTGGTTTATTTGACTCTCTTGGCCAAACCACTTTATCTTAACCATAAGACACATAGGGGCTCATCACGAGCTTGGCGGTAACCCTTAAATCTGGCGGTCGCGCTATTACCACCGGATTTAAGGGTCCGCCAAATCAGGGCTTCAGCGGATTTCTCCCCAGCTCTAAGCTGGGGAGAAATCCGCTGAAAATTTGCGCTATTACTGCCGGCGGATTTCCCGCCGGCGGTAAGAGCGCGTAAATTCCCCATTGAGCCCAATGGGGAATGGGGCATTCCCGAATGGGCTCAGTGGGGAATGGGTAATTCAATTACCGGCAAACCTGTGATCCGTTGCTAATAGCGCCGGGGGTTTGGCGGTAGGGCTAATACCGCTGGCGGTAATACCACCGGCGTTACTGCCCAACTCGTGATGAGGCCCATAGACTGGAGGCAGTAATAATAAATGAAGACACCGACCCTCACGTAATGTGCACCTATTATTTAGACTGAGGAAACTAGTGAGAGAGTTGAAGGCAAGGATTCCCATACCTTTGTAGGCGGCACACCATCGCCAACTAGGCACGGGTGTGTGACAATATGGGGGTATGGGTTATTCACACACAGGGCAAGAAAGCTATCATTAGGGACTCAGACCTAGGAATAAATATGTTTTAATAAAACAACTACTGTCTATTTTGTGCTATAACTGTTTGGGCAAAGACAGATAGTGGAAGCCCAGTGGCTCCACTGTCATTACTTATATTTTTTAACCAGAAACCCTGAGTCAGTGTTTGCTTGAGTCACAGTAATTGTAGTCCTTTGTGAAATCTCTACTACTGCTCCTTTGCTCTTGAGATAAGTCTGGCTTCTCAGTCACTGCTACCACTCTTTCTGTGTAGTACAGGCTTGACCCAAGGTGAACTTGTATTACCACTTGTAGTCTTAACTCTGTGCAGTGGTCCCTAAGGGCACTGCATAGGATTCTGCCTAACACTGGTGTACACCCGTGGGATTTTTGAGTATAGTGATTACACTTAGAGTGCTGCTATTACCTAGGGTCAGCTACCCATAAGGCTAAACACCACTATAGTCTAATAACTGAAATAATCATGTAAAATATGGAAAACTACAGTGAGGAGAATCTCTTAAACTACACTGCTGAGGTTTTGAGAACCATGTGTAGAGAACAGAGGCTCCCTGGTAAAGGAAAGAAATCTGAACTGGTTGCTACATTATTGGGAAAACAAAGTCTGGAGAGTGGGTCAGAAGGGCCTACCCCTCCAGCACATGTGGATAATGATGATTCTGATTCTGAGAGTGTTGGTTTAGAAGAAGTAGATGAATCTTTGTTAGGAGATCCTACCACTCCCTTACCTGCTCAGAAACCACAACCTTTGTCCACAGGGACCCCAACAGGTCCTACACTCACTCCTGAATTCATTGCACTTGAGAAAATGAGACGGGAATTAGAAGTGAAACGTATTGAGGCACAAACTGGCATGAAACATCAAGAGTTAAAACTCAGGGAAGTGGAGATGGCTCATGCTTTAGAGATGAAGAAATTGTCTTTGGAAAATGCTTCTCTCCCAGAATATACTAGGACTTCCAGCCCTAAGAGACCCTGTATGCCAAAGGAAATGATTGGAATGTATGAGACTTAACTTGATGTTTTGGATTGGTTAGCAATGTTTGAGTATAATCATGGGATTCAGGGTATCACAGGGAATCAGTTGATTCCTTGGCTTTTCTCTAGGCTTCCCCCTGTTGCAAGTGATGCTGTAATGGAGTTGGGGGAGGAGGATAAGCAGGGTTATGAATGTGTGAAGCTAGCTTTAATAGCTAGATTTGGGAAGACCCCTTCCCAGTACCTTAAGAGGTTTAGGACCCTCAAAAAGCATGATGGTACCCCTTGGGCTACCTGGGTGTGTGAATGTTTGAAAAACTTAGATGGTTGGGTTAGGGGTTACAAAGTGAACACTTATGAAGGTTTGAGGAATTGTGTTATGTTGGAGTCTATTTATGATGCCTGCTCTTCTGAGCTTAGGCAGCACTTGGCTGATTCAAAGAAAATAGATCCTAAGAAGTTAGCTAAGGCTGCTGACTTGTGGGTTGCCAACAGGGCTACTCACAAGGATTTTGGGGCAACCCAGAAGAAGGATGAGGGAAAGCAGCCAAAGAAAGATAACAAGGAGAATTCCAATAATTCCAATCCAAAAGAGGGCCACAAACACAACCAGGGTAAGCCACAGGGGAAACGGACTCAGGCTAGTGTACCATCTGGTGCCAAACCAGATGGAGGTCAGAACAACCCTCATTCAATAAAGCATTTGGGAAATGTTTGGTTTGTGGGTCAACTGACCATGGGAAAGGGGATCCCAGATG
This sequence comes from Ambystoma mexicanum, assembly GCF_040938575.1. Taxonomy (NCBI): domain Eukaryota; kingdom Metazoa; phylum Chordata; class Amphibia; order Caudata; family Ambystomatidae; genus Ambystoma; species Ambystoma mexicanum. Next base: position 1,558,396,487 of record NC_090932.1, read on the forward strand.
TAAGGCTAAACCTTCAGGGGTCCACACTGTCTCCTTAGCCTCCTCTCAGGTGGAAGAAGTACCTATAGCCAGTAGGAACTTTCAGTTACTAGCTGATGAGCCCATGAGAGTCTCGGCTGGTGTTTCTTTAGTGTCCTTGGGCCTTTGGGAACAACAGAACCTAGACGTTTATAACTCAATCCCAGATAATACTAAAGAGTATTATAAAGATAGTGTTCTTGTGAATGGTCAGGAGACACCTGCCATCAGAGACACTGGAGCCAGCATAACTGTGGTTGATGAATGTTTTTTCAAGGTAGAGGATGTTGCTAAGGTACCCAAACACCTAACCAAGTTAGCTGGAGGCCCTGTGCAAATGGTTCCCCAGTTACCAGCTCTCATTCAGTGTAATGACTGTCAGAATACCTGTTAGTGTGCAAAGTGACGTACCTGGGAGAGTGCTGTTGGGTAATGACCTGAAAACACTTGGAGTTGTGTCTATTACCCCAAGACCTCCCAGCAAAAGGAAGCAGGAGCTTACAAGGTCTGCTAGGGAGAGAACCTTGAGAGACTCTCCTGTGGATTTGATAGAAGAGACTATCACCCCAAGTCCACAGGACCTACTGCTATTGCAAGTAAAAAGGAGACAAAGGGGAACCCAAGTCTACCAGCAAGAACCCAGCAAGCACTCCTGTGCCTACAAGGACATCGCCAAGACTGTCCAAAATCACACCTGTGAATCCTCCACCAGCTGAAGCTGAGTGTGAGGTTCGACCCTGTTTGGTTCAACTAGATACTGAGGAATCAGATCTAGAAGAAGATCCTACTCTGGTTGGAGATCTTGACCCTGTTGACCATCCTGAGCTGCAGTCTTTACTGGCGGAAGGTGGACCCAAAAGGGCAGACTTCAGCAGAGGACAAAGAGAGTGTCCTACTCTTGAGGGCATTCACCTACAGGCAGCTTCTCAGCTCGATGGGGAAGAGCCTGGGAAGTATGGGTTGCACTTGGAAGATGGCCTCTTCTACAGTGAACCAACTGAGTCAACCCCTGGGGACTGCAAAAGACTTGTAGTACCTCTAGAGAACCATCTCCAGTTCCTACAGTTAGCCCACGAGATACCTTTGTCTGGTTACTTAGGTTTTAAGAAAACCAGGCAAAGGCTCTCTCTTTTCTTCTACTGGCCTTAGATGGGTTCAGAAGTAGACAAATTCTGTAGGAGCTGTCACACTTGCCAAACCTCTGTCAAAAGTAGAGCAAAGAATGTGGCACCCTTGGTGCCTCTCCCAGTGGTGGGAGTTCCTTTTGAGAGGGTTGGGGTTCACATTGTTGGTCCTCTTGACCCTCCCACATATTCAGGTAACAGGTTTATCCTGGTTGTAGTAGACCATGCTACTAGGTATCCTGAAGCAATACCTATGAGAACTGTTATGGCTCACGCTGTGGCTAAGGCCCTATTTGGTATTTTTACCAGGGTAGGTTTTCCTAAGGAAGTGATATCTGACAGGGGATCAAATTTTATGTCCCACCACATGCAAGCCATGTGGAAAACCTGTGGAGTCACAAGTTCTCTACTGCCTACCATCCACAAACAAATGGACTGGGGGAGAGGTTTAACAGAACTATGAAGAGCATGATAGGTGCTTTAGAAGAACCCCTTAAAAGAAAATGGGACCTTCTACTGCTATGCCTACTCTTTGCATATAGAGGAGTCCCTCAGGAGGGAGTAGGTTACAGTCCCTTTGAACGTCTCTATGGCCATCCAGTGAGAGGACCATTGGCTCTGATTAAGGATGGGTTGGAGAGTGCTCCTTCCCCTAAGCCAGTCAGAGAGACTGACCATGTGATAGGTCTCCGGAGGAGAATGTCATACATGATGGCAGAGGCAAGTGATAACTTGAGGGCTGGTCAAGCTCTGGTCAAACATTGGCATGACCAGAAGGCTAACATGGTTGAGTTTACTCAAGACCAGCTCGTTCTTGTGATGGTGCCCACAAGGCAGAGGGCCTTGCAGGACAAATGGATAGGACCCTTCAACGCTGTGGGTAAACTTGGAGAGGTGAACTATCTGGTGGACTTAGGCAATCCTAAGGAGGCTCCCAGAGTCTTTCACACCAACCGTTTAAAGGCTTATGTCTCTAGACCTGACATAGGAGCTTTGCTTCTAGCTTCAGCTCAAGAAGAGGAGGAGAGTGAACCTCTGCTTGACCTCCTCAGAGGCTTACCTTTAGATGAGCAAGTGGAAGGAGTTAATCTCTCTTCCAGTCTCACTTCTGACTAGCAGGGTGAGTGCAAGTTACTGTTAAATCAGTTTGCCTCCCTGTTCTCACTTTCACCAGGCTTGACCCCTTGGGGCCAGCATGATATCCTCACTGGTGACTGTTTGCCTGTGAAAAGCAGGGGGTACTGAATGTCAGACAATGTAAGAACCCATATAAGGAATGAGGTCAACAAGATGCTTGATCTCAGGGAAATAGAGCCCTGTAGTAGTCCATGGTCTACCCAGTTGTTCTTGTACCAAAGGTAGGATACAAACAGATGAGATTATGTGTGGACTACAGAGCTCTAAATACAGTCACAAAGACTGATGCCCATCCTTTACCTAGGACAGATGAGCTGGTGGATAAACTTGGTGCAGCCAAGTACCTCAGCACATTTGACCTAACGTCAGGCTATTGGCAAATAGCCCTGACAGACCATGCCAAGGAGAAAACTGCATTCTCCACCCCAGTAGGCCTCTACCAATTTAAGGTAATGCCTTTTGGACTAAATAATGCACCTACTACATTTCAGAGGATGGTCAATCAAGTTCTGAATGGGATGGAGGACTTCTGCATGGCATACTGGGATGACATTGAAGTGTTCAGCCCTAAATGGAAAGAACATATTGATCAAATAGGATATGTGTTGCAGGCTCTTCAAAAGGCCCATCCGACCATAAAGGCAAGCAAATGTCAAATTGACCAGAGTAAAGTGGTCTACCTTGGACATGAGGTAGGAGGGGGTGGGATAAGGCCATTGCCTAGCAAAGTACAAGCTGTACAGAACTGGGCCACTGTTACGCTCACCTGGTTCCCACAGGGGCGTCGATCGGACCCGGACAGCTGCGGTCTCCACCAACGTGATGCGTAGTGAAGAGATGACAGTCTGGACTGGCCCGCCTAATCTTGTCTGCTGGACTCGTAGAAGTATTCTGCTGCAAGTGGAGAAAGGGATTTAGCCACCCATGGACTTTAGTGATGGCCCCCCCAACTGTTCTCGTTCTCCCCACTAATCACCTCCGATATCCCCTCTTGGTAACCTCACCTTATGTTTTTAAATGATGAGCTCTCCATCCTGCATGGCATGCAGGGGCGCGTAGATACCAGTTACTTCACTGGTTTGAAGGTACTGGAGAAGTTCCGGAGGAATATTGACTCCAGTGTCTATAAAGTTCAAAGAGTTCAATATGTCCGATGTTCACTCTTGTTCCATTCCCTCGTTAGGTTGCAGCTGGGTCCAAAAGAATATTGCCTGGAGGCAGCTGATGGTGTTCAGGTAAGAGTCTGTATTACCAAACACTGTCCGGTAAAAGTTACATGAGTTTAACTTGCTGTTTTCTCTCCCTTTATAGGTGCGGCATAGAAAGATGCGGCGAATTAAAGGATAATACCTCCGGTGGTAAGCAGGTAAGCCTATGGTGGCAAAGAGATTGTCTTTGTCGGTTTTCTCGTCTCACCTTGTTATTCCTTTTGTTTTCCCCCCAGGTGTTGGGTTTCGATGAAGAAAGTGATGGAGGCAGCGCCGAGTTGAAAGATGCGGTGGACTGGTGAGTATAACGGGGCGCTGCTGCTGGCGAAGCGATGCGTGCTGAAATAATGTCCTTTCCAGGCTCGGAGATGTGCTGGGTCCGGAATCAGGTAATCAAATAATGTCCGTGATCTAACCTCTTCTCCTTTCTTTTCCTTTTGTCTAGGAGCTCCGGATTCGAGGTGGGCGTGGCAGAAGACTGGATGCTGACTTGCAGACACAGTGAGTGTTACGCTGCTGGATGCAGATAACACGAAGCATGAGCTGCTGTTCGGGCGTGGTTTAAATAGCCTGCAGAGTAGTCCCAGGTAAGAAGTTCCCCAGAACCACACCCGAGTAAAAAATAGTCCCTGTAATAAAATAGTCCCATCCAGGCCTCACGTTGGCTTGGACTCATTTGCAGCATGGTCTGCATAAGGTAAATAAAGTCTATGATGAGCCTGGCGCCTAAGGCGCCTAAGGCGCCAGGACTGAATCCAAACAGCCCCTAGCAGGGGCTGTTGGGGTTTTAATGAGTATCTGGATGCCTGCTCCCGGGGCTGATGGACTCGATCCGGATGCCCGGGGGTAGGCATCATGACAGCACTCCCCCCCAAGGCCCCTCCTAAAGTTGTTCTTTCCCTTGGCCCTGGCTTGTCTGTGAAGTCCCGATGGAATTTTTTCACCAATCGAGGAGCATGAACGTGGTCACTAGGCTCCCATGACCTTTCTTGTGGTCCGTAACCCTTCCAGTCAATTAAATAAAAAAGTCTTGATTTAACCATTTTAGAGTCCAGGATGTTTTTTACCTCGAATTCAGGTTCTCCATCTATTAGGATGGGGTCAGGTGGTTTGATTAATCTTGTCCCGGGTTGAACTGGTTTTAGAAGTGAAACATGAAAGACAGGATGAATCCACATATTAGAGGGTATCTCTAATTTGACGGCCACCGGGTTGATAATGGCCTTAATGGTGTAAGGTCCCAAATATCTAGGATTAAAAGTCTGAGTTCCTTTCAGAGGTATATGTCTTGTAGCCAGCCAAACTTGGTCTCCGATTCGATATGGTGGGGTCACTTCTATGTTGATCAGCATTTTTCTTGTATTTCCCTTTTGCTTGTTTCAAATATTTTGTTGCCTCTTTAAAAGCTTGTGTAATAGTAGAATGCAGATGAGTTACTGCCGGCATTTCTAAATGCTGGGGCGAATCGAGTTCTGAGGTTCGAGGATGATCTCCATATATGGTATAAAAGGGGTTTTGTCCGGTTCCTGAATGTACAGAGTTATTGTATGCGTATTCAGAAATCCATAAAATGTCCTTCCAATTACTTTCGGTTTGTTGGAGCATGCAACGTAGGTATTGTTCAAGAGTCTGGTTGGTTCTCTCCGTCTGACCATCGGTTTGGGGATGGTGACTGGTTGATAACCTTACGTTGATTTGTGCCAATTGACAACACTTCCGCCAAAATTGCAAAATGAACTGACTACCTCGGTCAGAGATCAATACGGAAGGAAATCCATGTATTCGAACAATATTTTCGAGAAATTCCTTGGCCAAGATTGAAGCAGAAGGTAATCCTTTTAAAGGAATAAAGTGGGCCATCTTGGAAAAAAGATCCACAATAACTAGAATGGTGTTGAATCCATTACATGGCGGTAGATCTGTAATAATGTCTAAAGACAAAGTGTGCCATGGTGTTGTCATGATCTCTGCTTCCAAAAGGTCAGGGTTTTCCCAACTCCCTTGGAAGCAGATCCATAACCCAGGTTCCGAGTGCCAACCAGTCCCAATTGGGACCTTTTGGACCCAGTCCTGGCGCCAGTGGCACCAGGCTCATAAATATGCCCAGTCCCAGCGCTGGAAGCGCCGGGCTCATAATGCTTGGGTGGACTTACCTGCAGCAGACCATGCTGCTTACTTGCCTGCCAGTTGAGCCTCTGATCCTCTTCTGTTTGGAACTACTTTTCCTGTTGGGTGGGGCAGGAGCCACTCCCTAGATTCAGAACACTGGAACTCTTCTGGAAAGCAGGAACTCTTTTCTTACCTAGGCGTGGCTGTGGAAGGAGACACCTAAGCACTACAGGAGGCTATTTAAACCACACCCGATGGATGAATCTTGCTTTGCGTTATTCTGCATCCTCTGCAGCAGAACGCTCATCGTGTCTTCTGCATCTGATCCTGGGCCTAAGGAAAAAGGCTTACCATCCTGAATCCAGTCTTCAGCAACACCTATAAAGACAAGAAAGAACAGGTTAGCATTACGGTCTTCAGTGACAGCTCTTCACTTACCTGGTCCATCGGCTGTCACCAACGCCTCGCGCTGCATTCCGGCATCTGAAAGACAAAGGCTTACCTACTCTTCGTGCGCTGCGGAGGTCTTCACACTGCATTCTGGCATCTGAAAGACAAAAGCTTACCAACTCTTCGCACGCTCCGGAGGCCTTCGGCGCTGCATCCCGCATCTGAAAGACAAAACAAGGTGCGTTTAAAGACATTGGGGAACTTTAATACTCACGTGCCATTACTCCTTTCCACATCTAACCCAGTGGGTATTCCGGCACCCTGCAGCCACTCCGAACTTGTACCTGCAAAATAAAAAGACAGTTAGAGCGCATCGTGAAGCAGGCAACAAGTGCTTACTTACGTGCTTCCAGGCGCTTCTATTCATCACACGGGCTCCATCTTCAACTCACTTCAGCCCGTCATCCGCCATCGCCGGAACCCTGCAAAACAAGAAACATCATTACTAAAGACTTTAAAGACATTAGAATTACTCGAAACTTACCGTTCTTGCAGTAAACGACGGACAGCAGTCCTCTGAAGTCAAGAGGCCTGCTCCCCTTATCCAGTGAAGAAACTGGTTACAGCACCCTGCCCCGAGGCAGATGGAGAGCACGGCGTTCACTTACCTAAGGTGAGAGCGTTAACCTTTGGGGTTCTACAGGAGAAGAGAAAGGGAAGAAGAGAGAGACATTCAATAACCCAGTTCCTTAATCCCATATTTTCTATCTGCAGACATCTTACCCTTCGAGTCAGACATACAGTGCACAGAGGTCCAGCCCAAAAAGCCAGCCGTGTGTTACACATCACCTTTGAAGATACGGTATACGCCCAGTCAAGACCGGCGCCTCTACGGGAATCAGGTGAGCGTTACAGGTGTGGGTGGAATATCTAAAGGTTGTAAAAGACCAGCTGGTTTCTTCTTTTGACTTTTGTTCTGGGCGCAGATGCCACAAGACAGTACAAATGACTTTACATCTTTTCGCCAGGTGGGCCACCAGAATTGTCTTTTAATTTTAGCTTCAGTTTTTGCAGTACCTGGGTACCCTTCCATCAGAGCTTCATGGTAATTGGAGATGACTTGTTCTTGTAGTTCCTTGTGTGGTAGAAATAGACGCCCTTGATAGTAAGGTAGGTCATTGACAACTGAATAATCTGGGCCCTTTTTAACCCAGTCCTGCAGGGCTGCTGAATCGAAAAGTTGTTGGATCTTTAAATGAATATCTTCTAAGATCTGTAGAGTAGTTATCCCAAGAATTCTTTGTTCAGGAATTATAGGCACCGGTTCCGGGTTCGAATATGCTTCTCCCATCCCAATTCGGGATAAAGCGTCTGCCTTACCATTCTTACAACGTGGTCGATAAGTGATCAGGAAATGAAATTCGGCAAGGAATAAAGCCCATCGAAGTTGACGCGATGATTGGGCCTTAGCTGTTTTTAAATACTGCAAGTTCCTGTGATCGGTGATTACAGTAATGGTGTGCCTGGCACCGGGAAGATAATGCCGCCAAGCCTTGAAGGCGGATTTGATGGGTAACAACTCTTTATCGGTAACCGCATAGTTTAATTCATCAGGGGCCAAGAATTTTCTGGACCAAAATGCTTCTGGATGAAGTTGACCGGTTTCCGGATCCTTCTGGGACAGGACAGCCCCCATGGCTAAACTGGATGCATCGGTTTCAACTATGTATGGGAGCTCGGGGCGTGGATGCTTTAAGACAGGTGCCGACGTGAATTTCAATTTCAGTTCTTGGAAGGCTTTTATAGCCTCTTCGGTCCAGAAGAAGCGTTTGTTTTTTCGCAAAAGTGCTGTGATGGGGTGTACAACATATGAGAAGTCAGGAATAAATCTGCGGTAGAAATTATCAAATCCAAGCATGCTTTGCACCCCTTTAACTGAACTCAGTGATGGCCACTTGAGAATTGCGTCCACCTTTCGAGAGTCCATTCGGACTCCTTTTGGAGTCAGGATAATTCCAAGGAATTCAACTTCTGTAGCATGAAAAACACATTTTTCCAATTTTGCATATAACTTGTGCTGGCGTAGTTTCTCAAGGACTGCACGAACGTGCTTAACATGGTCTGATTCTGAGGAGGAGTACACTAGAATATTGTCTATGTATACGACAACACAGACGTCATTGAGTTCACAAAGGACATCGTTCATAAAATACTGGAAGGCTGCTGGTGCATTGCACAACCCGAAGTGCATCACCTGATATTCGAATAATCCGTACTTGGTGCGAAAAACGGTCTTCCATTCGTCGCCCTTCTTTACACGTACCAGATGATATGCCTCTCGGAGATCTAATTTAGTGTAGATGCAAGTATCCTTTACTTCGTCTAGTAGTTCGGGGATCAGAGGCAATGGATATCGGTTCTTCACCGTGATCTGGTTTAATGCGCGGTAGTCTATGCACGTTCTGAGGTCACCTTCCTTTTTGTGCACGAAGAATAAAGCTGAAGATGCAGGGGACTTAGATGGACGAATGAAGCCATTAGCAAGGTATTGGTCCAAGTATTGTCGTAGGTGACGGTTTTTGGGTTCCGTAAGGGCGTAGATCCTACTGCATGTAGGTTGTGCACCGGGTATGAGGTCGATTTGACAATCGTATGATCTATGAGGTGGTAAGGTGTTTGCCTGTTCTTTTTGGAAAACATCCTGGAATTCTTGATATTCCTGAGGTAACTGCATGACTGGATTAGTGACTGTGGCCATGCTTTTGTTCAAGGTTTTTTCGGGGTAACAGGTGTGTGCACACTCCGGGAAGGTTACTCTCTTCTCTCGCCAATCAATACAAGGATTATGTGTTTCCAACCAAGGTATCCCCAGTATTATTTGGAACTGCAGGGCTTTGATTAAGTCAAACACAATAGTCTCTCGATGCCCATCTTGACCCAACAGTGTCATCTCTGTGGTGGAATGAGTTACAGGCCCAGAGGCAATTTCAGTTCCATCAACTGTGGTGATAACATCCGAAGTGGTCTTTTTGCAGAGAGGTAGATTCATCCTAGAAGCCAATTCGTGGTCCACATAGTTTCCTACGGCCCCGCTATCAATGTATGCCCTAACTGCGTGCATACGTTATGGCTTCCTTAGATCAATAAGGACCATTGGTATGATTAGGTGCGAGGTCTGAGTGTCCTTCTTTAAGCTCGGCAAGCGGACCTCTACTCTTGTCGGGCGTGGTCGTTTCCCGAATCAGGCTCTGTTTGATTTCTATCTGCAACTCCGACTACTTTCTAGGATGGTTTTATAGGGCAATCTCGTAGAAAATGTCCTGAGGCCCCACAGTACAGACACAACTGCATCTGTCGTGTCCTTTCTTTTTCTTTTTGAGTTAAGGGTCCCTTAACCCCCCCGATCTGCATTGGTTCTGATGCATCTGTTCCTTTGGGAGTAACATTGTGTTTAACCAATACCCGATTCTCGAACTTAGCTCAATCAGCTTTTCTATTCTGATCTCGGTGGTCTAGCTGGACCACTAAGTCTATATATTCTGCGCAATCCTGAGGTGGGTTCACAACTTGGGCCAAAACATCTTTGAGTTCACCCCGAAGTCCACGATGAAATAATGTAATTCGCTTTACCACTGGCCAGCTGGTTTCCACCACCAACCTATTGAAGGTTGCTATTTAAGTTAGCAGGTCCTGGTTTCCTTGTCGTCGGGGTAGAAGTTCGTTATCCAGGGCCCGTCCCTGTGAATTTCTGGCGAATAGTCTTTCCATGCGCAATTGAAAACCCTCAAAATCCCGAAGAAGAGGGTCATCCTGGTTGACTAATGGAATTAACCAATCCGCTTTGCTGCCACTAAGGTATGACAGTACAAAGACTACTTTGGCTTGGTCGTTTGGAAAAGCTCCTGGTCTGCATAAAAAGTGCAAGCGGCATTGGTTCATGAACACGGCAAACCTTTTCAGGTCCCAAGCAAAGTGTTCGGGTGGAGCTAAAGGAATGCTCTCTGGTAGAACCACTTGCACAGGGCTGCTCGATGAAACGGGGTCGAAGTCCCCCCAAGTCCAGGTGTTTGCCCGGCTTGGTTTTGCAGCAGTTGTCTGGCAAGATCATCAGTGCACTCCTTTGACAAAATCAGTTCTCTCCTGAGGGCATTAGTTTCTTGGCGTGCGGAGTGCACTTCTGCCCTAAGTTCTCCTAACAATTGGGCTAGTTGGTCGGTTTTTGAGGTCTCCATTACGCCCGGGTGGGGATTTGTAGATAGGCTTTGTGTTCTGTTACGCTCACCTAGTTCCCACAGGGGCGTCGATCGGACCCGGACAGCTGCGGTCTCCACCAACATGATGCGTAGTGAAGAGATGACATTCTGGACTGGCCCGCCTAATCTTGTCTGCTGGACTCGTAGAATTATTCTCCTGTGTGTGGAGAAAGGGATTTAGCCACCCGTGGACTTTAGTGATGCCCCCCCCCGAACTGTTCTCGTTCTCCCCACTAATCACCTTCGATATCCCCTCTTGGTAACCTCACCTTATGTTTTTAAATGATGAGCTCTCCATCCTGCATGGCATGCAGGGGCACGTAGATACCAGTTACTTCACTGGTTTGAAGGTACTGGAGGAGTTCCGGAGGAATATTGACTCCAGTGTCTATAAAGTTCAAAGAGTTCAATATGTCCGATGTTCACTCTTGTTGCATGAGTTTAACTTGCTGTTTTCTCTCCCTTTATAGGTGCGGCATAGAAAGATGCGGCGAATTAAAGGATAATACCTCCGGTGGTAAGCAGGTAAGCCTATGGTGCCAAAGAGATTGTCTTTGTCAGTTTTCTCGGCTCACCTTGTTATTCCTTTTGTTCCCCCCCCCCAGGTGCTGGGTTTCGACAAAGAAAATGATGGAGGCAGCGTCGAGTTGTAAGATGCGGTGGACTGGTGAGTATATTAGTCCCAGGTAAGAAATTCCCCAGAACCACACCCGAGTAAAAAATAGTCCCTGTAATAAAATAGTCCCATCCAGGCCTCACGTTGGCTTGGACTCATTTGCAGCATGGTCTGCATAAGGTAAGTAAAGTCTATGAGCCTGGCGCCCATGGCGCCAGGACTGATTTCTATGATGAGCCTGGCGCCTAAGGCGCCAGGACTGAATCCAAACAGCCCCCAGCAGGGGCTGTTGGGGTTTTAATGAGTATCTGGATGCCTGCACCCGGGGCTGATGGACTCGATCCGGATGCCCGGGGGGTAGGCATCATGACAGCCACACCTACTACTCAAACCCAAGTGAGAGCCTTCTTAGGCCTCACTGCGTATTACAGGAACTTCATAGAGAACTATGGGACCATAGCTTCTCCCTTGAATGTGATCTCCTCTCCAAAATTCCCTAAAAAGGTTAGATGGAATGAGTAGTGCACTCAAGCCTTTGAAGGTCTGAAGAAAGCCCTTTGTCAAGCTCTAGTCCTAAGAGCTCTTAACTACCACCAACCCTTCATTGTACAAACTGATGCTTCTAATGCAGGTGTAGGTGCAGTCCTTAGTCAAATGGATGAGAAAGGTAGGGAACATCCCATTTGTTTCATCAGCAGGAAGTTAAAGGATCCTGAGACAAGGTGGGCAACCATAGAATGCGAATGCTTTGCTATTGTGTGGGCACTGAAGAAGTTTAGACCATACTTGTATGGATCTACTTTTGTTATTCAGACTGACCACCAACCCTTGAGATGGCTGATGCAAATGAAAGGGGAAAACCCTAAACTACTAAGATGGTCAATCTTCCTGCAAGGGTGTGATTTTACCATTGAGCACAGAGCAGGAGGTCACCACCAAAATGCTGATGGTCTCTCTAGGATGTTTATAACCGACTGGAGGTATGAGATCCACCCAGGAGTGGATTAAATCCTCCTGTCCCTTAGTCTGGGGTGGGGGGCAGTGTTAGGGAGAATTCTCATTTATGGCTAATTTCCCTTACCTAGTGAGTCCCTCAGCAGCTTTGCTGGATTTCGAGGGTTTGTTTTTTCAACCTGGTAAGAGTGTGAGCCTGTTTCCCACTCTTACATGTGTTTTGCCTTGTGTATTTCTACTTTTTGTGTGATCATGGGCTCTGGAGCCACACCACTCCATGATCCCCAGTTTTTCTGTGTGTTACATAGCACCTTCAGTGCAGTAACACTGGGTTGTCTTTGAGACCACTGACTCCATTTTTCTGGGGCTGACTACTGTCCCGCAGAACCCTGTAAAGTTGCCATTAACTTTAGGTAGTCACTTTAAACTACAGACCCAGTACACCCCATCTTTCATGGAGTATTGTAAAGGGTTAATTCCTACTCCTTTTTGTCTGTGCCTCTCTGAGCTTTATTTTGATCTTTTAACATTTATACTTGGCTGGTGGCAGTGGTATCTACCCTAACTTTTCTACCGCGATTATACTAAATAAACGTGGTACTGTTCTAGGCTATTGTATTAGCCTTGAACATAAACCCACTTGCCCAAATACTTTTTATTTCAGGCTCCGGTTGGGTTTAGTCACCATTTCTTTTTGTTAAAGTCCTTCTTGTATTTTACTTTGTCAGAATCCAGTTGCCCACGTCGTGTAGCCGAAGAGTTCTTCCTCCCGATGGAACCCTCTGGCCCCAGGAATGGACAGCCAGAGCGATCAATCAGAGGAAAGAACGGATACCTGATGAGACTCAGAGGACGCAGGAGTTGTAATGTCGATGACGCAAAAGTTGTAATGCAGAAGTCAGGGTGGTACGAGTAGCCGAGGACAGGCGTTGGATCTGTAGGTGAGGAGTTAACACAATACAGATAATATAACAACCGCCCTTCTGACCAAACCCGAACACAACAGAAAGAATGCAATACGTTGATCCCAATTCTGATAACAACCCCTAGGCTTACCGTTACGCCGGGGAGAACCAGATGGAACCAGGAAGAGAAGAACTCCGAAGTCCACAATGCAGAATACCAGCAAAGCTCAACCACCTATCCCGCCGGCACGAGGACGCCTACTACACACTAGATAGTGTGCGTCACAAGGAAACCCCAGGTAGGAGGTTCATAAGTTCCAAGTTCAACAATCCAAAGTTCAAGAGTTCCAAGGTCAACAATCCAAAGTTCAAGAAAGTTCCAAAGTTCCTCAAAATACCCAGATGCAGTCCAGATGATTGATGATCCAGAAGACAACCGAAGAGCAACCAAAACTAATGGGCGAAGGCTAGGAAATCCGTGAGCGGTCCGAGGTCGAAGAATGATGCGGGCAGCAAACAAGAACAAGGCAGTCCAAAATCCAAAGCCAGGTAAACGGTCCGGGTCGAGGCAACGAGGTAATCAGAAATGCTGGAGGGAAGGGGAAGGGAAAGGGACAGAACCGGGATGATAAGGAAAACTGGGTACAAGGTACAAGATACGAGGCGCCACCAATTCTCAATCAGAAGCACCGATCTGGAGTGTAGGCGGAGAATATAAAGGTGAGGTCACATGACAGCGTTCCGCGGCTTCCAGCGTCTACCGTGGGAAACGCTGAGAGGACGCCAGCGTTGCCATGCCAACTTCCAAGCCCCTGGTTGTAGTGTTCTTAAAGGGCTATGCATCCGTTTCTTGACACTGCATACACGCCGGTACATGACAGTTTCCTCCCTCAAAGGGGGTGTCACCCCCCGAGCAGACCAGAAACGAGACAAAAGGGCCGGAGCATGGATGTTTCCCACAGGTTCCCACGTACGGTCTTCGGGACCATAGCCCTTCCAATCGACCAGATAGAGACGTCTGCCCCTTCGGACTTTGGTATCCAAGATCGCACCCACCTCATATTCATCAAAACCACGCACCCTAATCGGAGGTGGATGAGCAGGAAGTCTGGTAGATGGGTGGCATGGTTTCACTAGAGAGACATGGAATACCGGGTGTACCTTCCATTTTGCAGGAAGAGCCAATCGGAGGGCCGCAGGGTTAATAACCTGCAGAATGCTGTAGGGACCCACGAACCGAGGCAACAGGGATCTTCGACCAGGCAGGCGTAGATTTTTTGTGGACAGCCAGACCTTCATCCCCGGTCGGTAGTTAGGAGCCGGTGAGCGATGTGCATCTGCCGATGACTTAGTACGTGTCTGGGCCTGTAATAGTTGACTCTTAACTATAGCGTGGGTATCTGATAGGTTCTTAAGACAACCAGAGGCAGCCGGATTTTGTAATGGCCAATCAGCAATACTGGGCAAAGAACGGGGGTGCTGGCCATATAGTGCAAAGAACGGAGATACACCTGTCGCCGTATGCATAGAGTTATTGTAGGCGAACTCGGCCAGAGGTAGAACAGAAACCCACGTATCTTGGCGTTGGTGGGTAAGACATCGTAGATACTGTTCCATGGTGGCGTTAAGCCTCTCTGTTTGCCCATCGGTTTGCGGATGGTATGCACTAGAGTACCTGCCGTCTATACCCAACGTTGAAGTCACGGCTCTCCAAAAACGAGAAGTGAACTGTGGTCCCCGGTCAGTAACAAGAATGGAAGGCAGACCGAATCTTCGGTAGACGTTCTTCAAGAACAGTTCCGCCAAAACCGGAGCAGAAGGAATCCCCTGGCAGGGTACAAACAAGGCTGATTTAGTGAAATAGTCCACGACCACCCATATAGTGTCGTAGCCGTCGACTACCGGAAGCTCTACTACGAAATCCATAGAGACCATAAACCAAGGCTTGTCTGGAATAGGCATGGGTTGAAGCAAGCCCACCGGTTTGCCCGGTTGATGTTTGCACTGTGCACAAACGGCACAAGAAACGATGTATTCCCGAACATCGTGTGACATGGAGGGCCACCAGCACCACCTTCTCAAAAGGTCAATAGTTTTCCCAGTACCTGGATGTGCCGCTACCGCTGAATCGTGACACCATTGTATGGCGGTGTGTCTTGTGTCGGAGTCAGGCACATATATTTTACCCTTCTTATAAGGCAATGAATTGACGACCTCCAACCCCAGGCTAGAAATCTCGGAGGGAGTAGTTCTCACCCATTCTTGTATCCTTGTTTTCAGAGAGGGGCGCAAGGTACACCCACACACCACTTGATTGGGTAATAGAAGGGCTCCTTTAAGCTCGGATGGTTCAGGGACTCCATGGATGCGGGAAAGAGCATCAGCCTTCGAATTCAGAGAACCAGGGCGATAGGTAATGGTGAAGTTGAACATGGCGAAAAATTCATGCCACCTGGCATGACGTGCCGTGGTACACTTCACTGATTGCAGTGCCAAGAGATTCCGATGATCAGTAAACACTTGAACTGGTTCGGAAGACCCCAAAAGATGATGTCTCCATACCATAAAGGCGTCTCTTACAGCCAACAATTCCCGTTCTGTGATCGTATAATTCCTCTCGTAAGAGGTGAGTTTTCTGGAGTGATACGCAACAGGATGTAAACCAGCAGACTCGGGGCAAAGTTGGGACAGGATAGCTCCCAGTGCAACATCTGAAGCATCTGCTTCTACAATGAAAGGCAAAGAGGGATCCGGATGTTGAAGGACGGGAGCCGTGGTAAAAGCAGATTTTAAGGCCTCAAAAGCCTGTTGAGCTTCCTCGTTCCATTCAAACAAACTTTTAGTGCTGGTTAGTTTAGTAAGTGGAGAGGCAATGGCTGAAAAGTCTTGGATAAACCGCCGATAGAAATTTGCAAAACCTAGGAAGGATTGCAGAGCCTTCAAGGTATCAGGACGAGGCCACTCCAGTATCGCGGTGATCTTAGACTGGCTCATTTGCACTCCCCGGCTAGTGATATCATAGCCTAGGAACTCTACCTCGGTTTCATGAAACCTGCACTTGTCCAACTTAGCATACAAGTGGTACTCTCTTAGACGTTGCAAAACGTTGGAGACATGGATGACGTGAGTGTCCACCGAAGGAGAGTAGATCAAGATGTCATCTAAGTAAACGACTACGTACTGGTCTAGCATGTCATGAAATACTTTGTTGATGAAGTATTGGAAGGTCGCCGGAGCGTTACATAGGCCAAAGGGCATAACGCAGTATTCGAAGAGGCCATATTTGGTTTTGAAGGCCGTCTTCCACTCGTCGCCTTCGCGAATCCGGACGAGATTGTAGGCTCCCCTCAAGTCCAATTTAGTGAACACCCTAGCTGCACCCAATTGGTCCAATAAGACTGAAATCAGAGGAATCGGATACTGATTTCTGATCGTGACGGCATTTAAAGCACGATAATCGATGCAAGGACGCAGGTCCCCCTCCTTCTTAGGGACAAAGAACATGGGTGAGGCAGCAGGTGAGCGGGAAGGACGAATAAAGCCAGTACTCAAGGATTTGTCAATATATTCCTTCAAAATCACGTCCTCTTTAGGGGTCAGGGAATATATGCGCCCAGACGGAATCTTAGCTCCAGGAATCAGCTCGATAGGGCAGTCATAGGGCCTGTGGGGTGGAAGTATCTCTGCCCCACGTGCGTCGAATACGTCCTGATATTTCCTGTACACCATAGGAAGGACAGTGTTAAGTACTGCCCCCACAGTACGGGTAGTTTCAGCAAGAGCATGACTTGGATTGGTGATCTCCGAATTGATAGTGAGGCATCTCCTTTCACAGTAATCCGACGGAAAACATACCTCCCCAGAATGCCAATCCACAGAAGGATTATGCAATCTTAACCAAGGTAAGCCAAGAATGAATTTAAACTGTGGTGCCGCAATGAGATCAAAGTAGATGCTCTCTTGATGACCGCAGTCAGTGATCATGGTGAGGTCAGTAGTCCGCTTCGTCACTAACCCAGAGACCAAGGAAGAGCCATCTACCGAATTTACCACTTCAGGACATGATTTGTGCATAACTGGCAGACCCAACCCCTGAGCATAAGTGGCATCCACGTAATTCCCTGTGGCGCCTGAGTCCAGAACCATCATCACGGCCCATTTCTCAGAACCGGGAGACGACAGGGAAACAGATAGACAATAAGGACTGTATATTGTAGGGTCTATCGAAGAAACACCCGGCATCTGGACCCCTTCAGTCACCGGGTTTTGGCATTTCCCTGTTTCTTAGCGGGTTTTTTGGTACATTCTCGGAGCAAGTGGTCTGAACCTCCGCAATAGAAACATAATCCATTCTTTCTCCGGTGTTCCCTAACTTCAGCCGAGAGAGGAGTTCTAAGTGCCCCAATCTGCATGGGTTCCGTGGATCCAGCGGCAGGTAAAGGAACGGAGATAGCAACAGGAGGAACCGTTCTCTTTTCACCCCTCCGTGCTGCTTGTCGAGAATCGATCTGGAGAACCAAATCCAATAGTTCCGAAAAAGCAGTAGGAATCACCGGAACGGTAGCCAGTGTGTCTTTTAGGGAGTCGGATAGCCCTTTATAGAAGAGAGAGGCCTTCTTCTCTTCGGGCCAATTTGTTTCCGCCACCAGCTGATTGAACTTGGCTAGATAGGACAGGAGAGGTGTACTGCCTTGTTGGAGACCAAGCAGTTCTAAATCCGTAGCTTGTGTGGCATAACGTGTGTCGAACACACGACTCATAGCCTCAATTAGGGCGTCACAATTGTAAAGAAGATGACTGCCCTCTTCCAACAACGGATTAGCCCAGGCAGCCGCGGTACCCCCTAAATGAGATAACAGAAACGCCGCCTTAGTAGTGGAATCTGGAAAAGAGGCAGGACGACACAGAAAGTGTAGTCTACATTGGTTCAAAAAGGTCCTAAAGGTCTTGGGGTCTCCACTGAAGCGTTCCGGTGGAGCCAAAGGGAACTGGGTAGTCATATAAACTGGTCCAGCACCCTGTTGGGATGGACCAGCACCTGCCCCAGAGACACTGGCCAAAGGTGGGGCAGCTGCCCCAAGGGGTTGGAACCCTGCTTGCAACTCATCAATGCGTCGCTGCGTGGCTGAATGAGCCGCAGTCATATCATTACGTAAATCGGCCACCAATTGTAAAATAGTGGACAGCGTCTCATTGGTATCCATATTGAATGGCTTCTGATTATGTCAGAATCCAGTTGCCCACGTCGTGTAGCCGAAGAGTTCTTCCTCCCGATGGAACCCTCTGTCCCCAGGAATGGACAGCCAGAGCGATCAATCAGAGGAAAGAACGGATACCTGATGAGACCCAGAGGACGCAGGAGTTGTAATGTCGATGACGCAAAAGTTGTAATGCAGAAGTCAGGGTGGTACGAGTAGCCGAGGACAGGCGTTGGATCTGTAGGTGAGGAGTTAACACAATACAGATAATATAACAACCGCCCTTCTGACCAAACCCGAACACAACAGAAAGAATGCAATACGTTGATCCCAATTCTGATAACAACCCCTAGGCTTACCGTTACTCCGGGGAGAACCAGATGGAACCAGGAAGAGAAGAACTCCGAAGTCCACAATGCAGAATACCAGCAAAGCTCAACCACCTATCCCGCCGGCACGAGGACGCCTACTACACACTAGATAGTTTGCGTCACAAGGAAACCCCAGGTAGGAGGTTCATAAGTTCCAAGTTCAACAATCCAAAGTTCAAGAGTTCCAAGGTCAACAATCCAAAGTTCAAGAAAGTTCCAAAGTTCCTCAAAATACCCAGATGCAGTCCAGATGATTGATGATCCAGAAGACAACCGAAGAGCAACCAAAACTAATGGGCGAAGGCTAGGAAATCCGTGAGCGGTCCGAGGTCGAAGAATGATGCGGGCAGCAAACAAGAACAAGGCAGTCCAAAATCCAAAGCCAGGTAAACGGTCCGGGTCGAGGCAACGAGGTAATCAGAAATGCTGGAGGGAAGGGGAAGGGAAAGGGACAGAACCGGGATGATAAGGAAAACTGGGTACAAGGTACAAGATACGAGGCGCCACCAATTCTCAATCAGAAGCACCGATCTGGAGTGTAGGCGGAGAATATAAAGGTGAGGTCACATGACAGCGTTCCGCGGCTTCCAGCGTCTACCGTGGGAAACGCTGAGAGGACGCCAGCGTTGCCATGCCAACTTCCAAGCCCCTGGTTGTAGTGTTCTTAAAGGGCTATGCATCCGTTTCTTGACACTGCTTACACGCCGGTACATGACATACTTTGCGCAGCAAATCAGGTTTGCCTTCTTTGTTCACCGTCTTTTGGCGGGCTTCTATGAAGAAGCTCTCCTTTGGCATCTGGGTGTCTAGGTGGGCTGAATGTGAGGGAGGGGTGTAGTCACCCCCTACACAGGGTCTTGGAGACCCAAGTTGCACTTTGTATTGATTGGCTGAAGTGGTTGTCCGGGCCGGACAACCCCCCTGCTGAGTGATTGACAGCCAGGATGTGTGAATGGGGGATTTTCGCATAAAAGGCAGGACTCTTAAACTGGAAGTCAGAGTCGCCACTGGAACTGCAAGGAACCGAAGAGAAGCAGAGAAGAAGAAATCTGCTGCAACTCCCGAGTCCCGGTGAAGCCCTGCTGCAGTCCTGAGCTATCTACCCTTCAACGACAAGAGAAGATCCAGTCCCGAGTCTTCTTCCCTTGAGCCTGGTGGGATCAACCAGCTCACCTTCCACAGCCAGGGGATCCTCTTCGTGGTCAAAATCGCTGCACACTGCTGTAGTGGTCCGGATAGCCATCTGAAGAGCCTCTCCTGTTTTAAAGGAGCGCACCTTTTATTCACCGTTGTTTCCCTGCTGCTGGTCTCATCCCTGGGTTGTGCAGATCGCTCCAGATGTCCTCCTTCTTTTCCCCACGACTGAAGCTCCAGGAACCATGAGTCTGCAGGAACTACCAGGAACAACTGCCGGGGCACCAGCTCTTCTTTATACGAATAAGGTACTGTGTCTGACTTCGAGGAACTAGGGTGAACCCTTTTCTCCTCACTAAAGGCTTGTTCTATTCTTCCTTCCCTCTCATAACTTTTGCGGCCTCTTCTGACAATATCTAAGTACTCCTGGCAACCTTGAATCGTGAACTATCTGACTGTGTGATACTTGACAACAGGAACCCCTTTCCATCTAACACTGGCACAGGCCTATTGACTTTTATCCTTGGGTTAGAATGTGTTCTCTGATTCTATCTGCCTTGACAAAAGTATTGCCTATGATTTTTTCCCCCCACCTTTCTTGTGGAAACTCAGGTGGTAAGTGTGTTTTTACCCAGTAACATTTCTTCCTCGGTAACGCATATCTTTAGTAAGACTGAACTGTCATTACTGTCAAAAAGTGATTGCATATGTATTTCCGGTAACATCTTTTGTTTCATAACACCGGTCTGTCAAACCATAAGGTACTTACATTGAGTTGTTCTGCACAAGGGGAATTGGTTATGTGTATTGTATTTGAAGTGTGTTTTTTATATTAATAGAAGTGAAGTGTTTTACAAACAGATGGTTTAAAATAAATGTACTTTTACTTTTTAACCAAAAACCTTGAGTCAGTGTTTGCTTGAGTCACAGTAATTGTAGTCCTTTGTGTAATCTCTACTACTGCACATTTACTCTTGAGATAAGTCTGGCTGCTCCGCTACTGCTAACACTTTAACAGTGTAGTACAGGCTTGTACCAAAGGTGAACTTGTATTACCACTTGTAGTCTTAACTCTGTGCAGTGGTCCCTAAGGGCACTGCATAAGATTCTGCCTAACACGCACCATCCTTTACCACATACAATGTGGTGCTTGCAGTTCAGGTTCAAGTGAACAGCTGCTTTTAAATATCAAAAAGTAAATTACACATCTCGGTAACAGATGAGATGAAAATTGAAAAAATGGCTTTTCAAGAGTTATATATTTGTGTGTATACCTTACTATGGTTTGTGAACTTTTCAAGCTATCTTTTATAAACATAGAAAAATAAGATATAATATAAAATGTAACATAAGATATTTCTATGTTTATAAAAGATGGCTTGAAAAGTCCACAAACCATAGTAAGAAATGCACACAATCCCTTTTATGGCAAAACGTGTACAATTGTGACCCCTCCCCTCCCGCTAACCCCCTCCATCTTGAGAGACTATAAATACCAGCGCACAGAGCCTCCAGCTTCACCGACGGACAAAGATGCCTCTGGCTCTTTGATCTGTGCGCTGCAGAGCAGATTAGAGCCTGAGGTGTCTTTGTCCGTCGGTGAAGTTGGGGGCTCGGTGATCACTGAGACGGAAGTGTTTTTGTCCGTCAACGGTGCTGCATGCTTGGTGATCTAATCTGCTCTGTGCACTGCAGAGCAAATTAGATCACAGAGCCCCCAGGTTCACCGAGGGCATGCCTGCCTAACCTCCGGGTTTAGCCCGGAGACTCTGGGTTTTCACGCTCTTCTCCAAGTCTCCGGTGATGAGCGGTTTTCCACCACAGGCCCAGAATTGATGCGAAAGACTGTTTACATTCAATGGAACACTGAGGGCAGCAGAAAGGATGCTGTTTTGTTTTGGGGAGTTGTGTTTGTTAAGGTTTCTAGTCGGATTGGGGTGTGGAGGCCCCAGCAGAGCTTTGCTCCTGCTCCTACCAACTGCCTCAACACCCTGTGCACACAATGCAGCTCCCTCCCACTGATGAGCAGCTGCGCTCACTGTGCACTGTGCACTGGCTTTTCAAACACTGCTCTGATCCCCAGTGTGGGGCTCACTCACGTGTGAAAGGTAGTGCATTCCGCTTCTTGTGGGGGCTGGTAACATGATTCAATTCAGCCGGCTCAGTTTTACCACATTGTTCTTTACCTCTATTGCCGGCTGCCGCAGTCCTTAAGTCATTCCCGGCTGCTGCCGGAGACGGGCCCATTAAAAACATCACTGGTCCTGCGCAAGTTTCTAGGCCCACACAGCGCCCGCTATGGACCACGGTGCTTCTAAACCCGTTGAAAGACCGGGCCTTGATTCAAAGATTTTTTTGCTGGCAAAATCGGCTGTATTCCACCCCACTATACGCCTTCACTCTTGGAACATACCGGTACTCGAATTGTAAAGACGCCAGAAAAGTGCTTACTAGCTTCGCTCTCTTCTATGTTGTTAAGTCTGGCAGAAATGGGCAAAACTCTGGCTTCTGCTTCATTGGAGCGTATATTTGTAGCCTCAAACTCCCATGCAGATTCCAGCTATGAGGCCCAGACCTTATTTTCGAGTAGTCGTCGGGCTGCACCGTCGATCCTTCAGAAAGATGACACTCTACCGCGTTCTACCTTGGCAGAGCGCTTGTCTCGTGACATTGCACTGCTAGAGAGGCAGTTAGCGTCCTACCAAAAATCCAAAATCTATTAACATCTTAGGCACTCGACAGTTAGGCTACAGGGATCGTCACGGAAACAGAAACCGCCATGCTCCACTTAAAGTCTACTCTAGCTGGCATAGCAGATAAAAATCAAGCTGTATTGTTGATGCTGCTCAACCTCTCCGCAGCCTTCCATCTTGTTGATCATAGCGTGCTAGTGCCAAGGCTCGAAGAGATCGCAAATTGCTCCAGACTGGCATCCAAATGGAAAGCGTCCTTCTTGGGCCCTCGCATGGTAAGGGTCTGTGTGGGTAATAATCACTCCATCTCCATCTCTCATACCTGTCGCCTCTGCTTTTCAATTTGTATATACGCCCACTACTGGATCTCCTAAATGAATTAGGTGTTCAATATACAAACTACGCAGACGACACTCAGATTGTCATCCAGCTGAGCAGTCACTATAAAAATGATGCTGAAACTATCAATACCATCTATAAAGCCATCCAGGACTGGATGGCCTACAACTCCTTGGCCCTGAATAACAATAAAACAGAGCTCATGATAGTATCCTCTAAGAACTTCAAATTAAAATGGATCACCGCACCACGAAATCCCATAGATCCTTCAAAAGAAATATGTATGTACTAATTGACATTATTGTAATGACAATACTTTAATATGATGTGTTGCAATAATCAAACCTGTTTGAAAAGAACCTAATTCTAAATGTATTTAACTGACGTTTTAATTATAAACATGAGTGATAGTGACATCCACAGTATGCTCAAACAGCTTTGTATTTACATTACTGCAATGAAGAGAAAGTCAGTTGGGACAGCCCTGCAGAGCCTCAGCTCAAGGGCCATATTTGGAGACTGCCCAAGCTGAGCCCTGGCTAGCCCTGGCCCACTTGACCCCCTGGTTATAGTTTATTTATTTTTTTGCGTGCCTTTCATACAACTTTCAGACCCCTTGATCCGCCCGGTCACCAACCTCGGGCTGATGAACTACAGCGGGGGCAGTGAGCACCAAAAGTAGGTTTGCTTGCAGTGAAGCCCTCCCCCATCGTAAAATGGTCTATGGTCTGGAGGGGAACCTCATCCGAATAAACACACACACATTGGTGCTCCGTGTAACCATTGCTCAGCCCTCCGAAGATCAACCAAGGTTCTGGAAAAAAAGGCGCTAAAATTGGTCTGTCTAGAATTAAACAGATGTGATGACTATGTAGTAGTGATGTAATTGAATCTGTAGAGCACACCCTGTTACAGTAGTGAGAATCTTCAAATGATTAGATATAGATCTATTAAGGTCAAAGAAACATGAAATTATGGTAGCCCCTGATAAAGAATATCTCCTTATTGTTATCCAGAACCCATCAGAATAAATGACCAGCTACCATTTTGGCACCAGTGAAGAGAAGAATCTACAGCATTACACAGACGTTTAAAATGTTTGTCAATCATTCTGTGATTAATATTTTGTGCAATGGTTGTTTTTCATGGTCTGAGCAGCACACTGACGTAAAGAAGGGACTAGGCACAGAATCGCAAAATCTTTTCAATTATTGATTGCAGTATGTTGAAGTGGTGTACCTTTTTTGTATTTAAAAGGATAAATAGCTGCTGACTGTTATAAAACATGTTTATACCGTGGAATAAATTCCTGTAAAAAAATAAATAAAAAAAGATATAGATATATTGAAGCTTTAAATAATGCTATTGATGAGATAGATATAGGTACCATGTGGAAAAGTTGAATGGACGCACATGATACTAATTGTATTTATTATTTATTTTATGGTGAAATGTTATATTAAAACTATGAATATTTTAGAAGAATTGTGTCAGACCTAATCCTACAAGAGTCCTTAAATCAATTGTGTTAGTTGTTCATTTATTATGATTCTATTCTTTTACCTTGTATACTGTACTGGTATATTTGGTTTTAGACATAAGTATTCGATGGATTCTCTTTTTTTAAATGTTTAATGTTGCGATTTGTTCATATACAAAGCCAGTGTGGCTATATGTATTCTAAATAAAATGAAATTAAATATCAACTTTCTGATTTTGTGGAAGACTCAAATTTGTGGTGAAAATAGTTTCTGAAAAAAAAAACATACTTTGACTGTCTCGTTTGTAAAATATGGCTCCCCCAATGCAGATCGATGGGGAAATTGTAAAACATTTATTCTTGGGTCAGATTTATGGGCATTTGTATTTCCTCATGTAAGTCTAGAGTAAATAGCAGCTAACAGTACATGTATGCCTATTTTCTAATAAATACTGCTTTTAAATATACAGAATGAGGTCTAAGGTATCAACATTTCTAGTTCTTAATATAATAAATATAATATTTCCCCTTCGGAATAATAAAAAGTATTAGCCCTCCCCGTCGGGGAATTGAACCCCGGTCTCCCGCGTGACAGGCGGGGATACTGACCACTATACTAACGAGGAGCCATGCGATCTGTGTTTCCATATCGGATTCTTATACCAGCAAATCTTCAATGGAACAGAACATTTTGCTAGTCATAAGTGACTGGCAAAGTGCAGCGTTACGAGAACATCTGTTAGAAGCCAATATAGAAGCACAGATTGCATGGCTCCTCGAATGAACTCCACAGTTGCCTGAGATTAATAGCCTGTTGCTAGGACAACATAGGAATTACTTTTTTCAGGTGTCATTGCAGTGCCTACTTCTCACACGCTCTATAAACCGATCAACGCGTGCGCAGGACTCTAACGGGGCCCTGTTTGCGTGTCAAGGCGCATGCGCGATTTCCACCCAATGCAAATACCTGTGTTGGCTGAGACGGGGGAGGGGGCGAATGGGGTGACGTCACGGGGGAGCCACAGAACTCTGTCCCTGAAAGAGACGGCCACACTGCAAGCAAGTTATCTGAAAGTACAACATATTCTGCGCTGCCATAATGAATATATTTAGGTGTCTTTATGTAATGAGCGACATACTACAGCAGACTTTTACAAAATGGCCAGCCAGGTAACATCTGAACATTATCACAGTCATGTGCAATTGTTCAGAATGTATTAAGACCACAACAAACGCAATTAAACAAATATGCATAAAAATCGCAGCTGCCAAGTGAGCTGAGGACAAACACCTTGAGCTCGGCCAGTGTTTTTCCCTAGGATGGACCTGCAAATCTCAGCATGCAAAATTGAAAATCAATATTGTCCGAAAGCAGTGCTTTAAGTGGGCTAAAATTGAGGGGGGTCCTCATTTGGGGGTGTGGTTTGATTGATGGACATGATCTAGGTGGAGAAAAGACCTTGGATCAAGGATAGGGTGAACAGTTGCGAGAGGAAGTTACAGTTTAGAGACACTACATGTTTCCTGCAGATGTGACTGACAAAAGTGCCAGCCAGCCACAGCGGGATTTGTAGTTTGCGCGACACTGACACTTTGCAACTTCTGTCAGTCACAGCTACCTGACTTGATCATGGCGATGCGGCTGCAGCTACTGTCACAGGTTTCCCCCCTTCTCACCTGTCTATGTTGCCTGATGTCCTCTTTAGGTGGAGTCTTCTTTCGTATGGTTTGGGACTTAAATAAGCCCGCTCGGCCGTCCTCGGCTTCCAGATTACGTTCAGCTTCGATGTCCAGGATCACGGACACTCCAGGAGTATTCAAGAAGGAGTTGGGTGCACGCGGAAGCAGCACAGGGATTCCGGGAAGTTAGGAAAGAGGGAAGAAGTCGGGAGAAGGGAATCCAGGGGGCAGTGGATAGCAAGTAGCATTAGAGAAGGTTCGGAGCACACGTCCGATCACAGCTAGAAAACACCCGGTCCACGAAGCGTTGGAAGATTGTCGGAGCATTAGAGAGTCCAAAAGGGCATGACCAAGTATTCGTAATGACCAAAGGGTGTTCTGAAGGCTGTCTTCCATTTGTCACCTTCTCTAATACGAATCAAGTGATAAGCACCCCTGAGATCCAATTTGGTGAATGTTACGGCTCCTCTTACGGCTTCCAGGATATCCGAGATCAAGGGTAATGGATAACGATCCTTAAGGGTGCACTGATTAAGACCTCGATAATCAAGACAAGGTCTGAGTTCCTTGGTGTCTTTTTTTAGGAACAAAAAATAATGAAGCTCCAGCCGGAGGCTTGAAGGGCCTTTTTCTCTGGTTCAGACAGGATAAACATCCTTCCGAAGGGAATCACGGCTGAAGGTTCGGTTTCAATAGCACAGTCCTCAGGCCTATCGAGTGGTAGGGCTTGTACAATAGCAGAAGAGAACACATCGGCTTATTCCTGGTAGGTTTTAGGAACGTGGATGATGTTGGAGACCATAAGAGGATCTTGCTGAGTTATTGAATGTTCTTCTGATGTTGTCGGTGAAGGATCCTGGAGCAGACAATGGGACATGCAAAATTCGGAACCTAGGAACAGGGAACCAGCTGTCCAATTGATGTATGGTTTGTGTTTTTGTAGCCAGGGCATTCCCAAAACCATTGGGTAATGGGCAGATTTTATGATGTCAAACTTTATCCTTTCTCGGTGAGGGTTTATAGCAAGCTCAATTTCCTTAGTCTGAAGGGATATGGGTCCAGAAGAAAGAGGTCTTCCATCAATTGCTTCTACAGGTTGCAGGACGTTCCGGGATTCGTAAGGAATATGATGTTTAAGGACCCATTCCTGATCTATGAATATTCCCATGGCCCCACAGTCCACTAGTGCCAGAATGGGGTAGGATTCCTTCTTAGATGACGATAGAAAAGCCTGTAAGACTACCACAGAGTTTTGTCCAGGAGAGTTCAAGGATGGTATAGATGTGGAGCCCGCATCTCTCTCCCGAAACTGAGCTCCATCTAGGATCGGGAGCTGGCGTTTCCCGAATGCCGTGGAGGGGCTAAGGGACATTCTCTGACTAAATGCTTGTCCGAGGCACAGTACATGCATAAGCCAGTATGGATCCTTCTCAGCCTTTCTTGGGGAGATATGGGTCCACGGAAGGCCCCTAGCTGCATGGGTTTGGGTTCATTTGTAGGAACAGGAGAATCTTTGGATTTTGAAGGGCTCACAAGAGGATTTTTTTTGATGGTTGACTTGGTCTTCCTTTTCTCTGCCTTTCTTTCCTGGATGCGGAAATCAATTTGTAGAGCAAGATCCATAAGTGCCTGGTAAGAACTAGGACGTGCTACCCTGGCTAATTCATCCTTAACATCTTCATTTAGCCCTCTTCAAAAGAGGGTGAAGCAAGCTTCAGAAGGTCAACCCGCTTCTTTAGCCAATTGCTTGAATCGAGTTACGTAGGTGAGCATGTCCTGAGAGCCTTGCTGGAAATCGAGTAAACGTTCTTGAGCACTAAAGACCTGTTCTGGGCGGTCAAACATAGTCTTTAGTGCTTGAATGAATCCATCATAATCATCCAAAAGGGAATCTCCGGTGTTAACTAATGGTGTGGCCCAGGCTAAGGCATTCACGGAGAGGTGAGAAATAATAAAGCCCACTTTAGCCCTGGGGGTGGAAAAATAATAAGGTTTAAAGGTAAAGTGGACCAAACAAGAATCCAGGAATCCTCAGAGGGTTTTTGCACAGCCGTCATATTTGTCAACAATGCTGCCCAATAGCACGCTGTCCTTTGAGGCAGAGTCGCGTGAAAGTACCAACTGTTTCAGCGCGGCGTTCTCCGCTTTCAAGTTCTGTACTTCGGTCGATAGTTCTTGCATGCCACGCATAAGAACCTGGATGGCCGCCTCCATGTCTGTATCGATTTCGGTCAGGTGGCGTCTCAATCTGTCACAGGTTTCCCCCCTTCTCACCTGTCTATGTTGCCTGATGTACTCTTTAGGTGGAGTCTTCTTTCGTATGGTTCGGGACTTAAATAAGCCCGCTCGGCCGTCCTCGGCTTCCAGATTACGTTCAGCTTCGATGTCCAGGATCACGGAAACTCCAGGAGTATTCAAGAAGGAGTTGGGGGCACGCGGGAGCGGCACAGGGATTCCGGGAAGTTAGGGAAGAGGGAAGAAGTCGGGAGAAGGGAATCCAGGGGCCAGGGGATAGCAAGTAGCACTAGAGAAGGTTCGGAGCACACGTCCGATCACAGCTAGTAGCAGCATTGAAACGCGCAGGGCCGCGGGGGTGTGGCTTCTTTATAGAGGACGCTGCGTAGAACGTGAAGACTGGCGAGCAGCGTTCTGAGCTTGCCACCATGTTGGTAGTATTATGGAGTGTAAGGCCCGACGTGTCAGGGACCAGGAAGCCCAGAAGGGGCGAGTTTGATGGTTCATGACAGCTACGGGGCCACTTTGAAAATTAATTCCAGGGCATCTTTTGGTTCCCAGCTCACCCCTGCCAGAGGCAACACGTTTATGGCACAAAATGGAGCAACACATCACACACCAGTGATCCTCACAACCTGGATTCATGACACGGACCCCCCTACAAGGCATCGGTGGAATATCTCTATTTCAATGCTGAGTGACTTGGCGCTCAGGGATGAGCTATCTAAAGCCATACAGGATTACTTGAGAAAAAAACCCACAGGGCTCACATCAATGGCCACCAGATGGGAGGCAATGAAAGCTGTCATTAGGGGAGAGTTGGTAGTTCCTCCAGCAGCCTATAAGAGAAATGACAACTAAAGATTAGAGAGCGTCTAGAGGTGAGGTCGCCGTGGCTGAACAGACAAACAAGAAATGTTGGTCACCCAAAGCTTGCTGAGCGTTGCGTATCGCCTGTAACAAACTGGAAGCACATTACACGGAGGAGACAGCCCAAACTCTGCTATGCACAAAACAAAGTTATTATCCGAAAGGCAATAAAGCAAACAGATCCTTGGGAGAAAGTTAGCAAAAGTCAAAGGGAGAGACTGGATTATTTGCTTAAAAGACTTGCAGGGTTATCCCAATATGCAGAAGATGTGAAATTACAACTGGCTACTTCACACCTGTTGAGAACATGGCAACTCCACAATGCACGCTGGCCCAACAGGAATGTTACACTTCCTAGCGTTTTATTGGGAGACAGGGAAGCCCTGGAGTCACCAATCGCCACCAAAGAGGTTGAATCAGTGATTAAAGCCTTAAAACCTAGAGCCCTGGGCCCGATGGATTCTCCCCTAAATTCTGTACAATTATCAAAACACTCCTCACAGGTCCTCTCACTGAGATCTTTAACTCTTTCCGAGAGACGGGCACTATAACCCCGTCTATGCAGGAAGCTATAACCATCTTGTTATTAAAACCTGGAAAAGAGTCAGGTGACTGTGCTTCGTACAGGGCGATTTCCTTGCTCAATATTGATGCAAGTATTGATTCCAAAATCCTGGCAAATAGACTAGAAAATGTTCTCCCCAAGGTTGTTGATGCCAAGCAGACAGACCTTATACTAGGAAGGAGCACTGGGGACAATTTTCGTAGGGTCATTAACTTGGTAGACATAGCAAAGTTCGAACATCGCAGTCTAGCCTTATTAACACTGGCCGCAACTGAAGCCTTTGATAGGGTAAATTGGGCATTTATGTGCCTGACCCTAGAGGCATTTTGACTTGGCCCAATATTCTCCAAAATGCTCCTTGAAAATTATAGTTCACTGAAAACCATTCTGAGGGTAAACAAAAACTTTTCGGCCCCCATTCGGCTTTCATGTGCTACCCATCAAGGGTGGCCGCTCTCCAAATTGATTTTTCCTTTAATTATGGAACCTCCAGCCCAACGAATCACAGAAATTCCTCTATTGAAGGGATGACAGTGAAGGGCGACCAATATAATATATTTCTTTATGCGGATGACATAATGCTCTCCCTTCCTAACTGCCGATCCTCCTTAACGAAGGCTCTTACGGATTTGGAGCGTTTTGGACAAGTGGCAGTCTTTGCCGTTTATTATCCCAAGTCAGGTTCCCTAGAGGTTGGGCTATCCGTAGCAGAGATTAGTGCTCTTCAATGCATTTAACCATTGGAATGGAGCACCACATCAACCAAATACCTAGGGGTATACATAGTAGCAAACCCAAAGGACTTATATGCAGCTAATTTCCCCCGTCGTTTTGGTGACTTGGAATCTGGCCTCAAGAGATGGACAACCCGAGAGATCTCACTCATGGGGAGGATCACGGCATACAAAATGAGCCTGCTCCCTAGATTGCTGTGTCTATGTTCGGCTCTCCCAGTGGGGATCCCCCTGAAAGCACTCCTTCAGCTACAAAGACCTAACTGGGTTTATCTGAAATAGGGGAAAACCACCAATAGCAAAGAAGGTGATGATGGGCGATGCCAAATGGGGAGGGATGGGTGACCTCAATCTGTGCAACTATTATGCCGCAGCACAACTGGCGAATATGCTGACTTGGTACAACCCCACAAACCCCCCGAAATAGGTCTCTATTGAACAATCCAAGCCCACCCCCCCTCTCAGCTCCTTGCCACATATTGCACAGACTGGGGGTAAGAACTGGACAGACCTTCTCTCGTCCACTAGAACCACATTGAGAATTTGGCAGTGGGCATTAAAAAGAAAAGGGACCCACAAGGGAGTAAGCCCTCTCCCCAGTCATTCAAAATCCGAACTTCTCCCCAGGCCTTTGCCCGGCTAATTTCAAATACTGGATTCGGGGAGGGCTGCACAAGGTCTCATAACTCTACGAGAATGGCGCAGCGCTCACCTTTGAAAAATGCAAAGATAGGTTTGCCCTGAAGGAATCGGACAGATTTTCCTACGCACCAATCCGCCACTGGATTGCCCGCCCACTCACCAAGCTAGGGGCCACATGGGAACGTACCCCCTAGAACTCATGCTGCAGGATGGCCCTGAAGGTGGAGACATTTTGAGTCTATATAAGCTACTGCAAGAAGACATGTTGACCCTCCAACCTAAATACATGGCACTTTGGGAGGCCGACTTGGGCCATCCCATTGAAGACCAAACATGGGTGGAAATCTGGTCTAGGATCAAAGAAGCCTCCAGATGTGTGACAAATAAAGAATGTACACTCAAATTATTATACAGGTGGTACCTCCCGCCAGAATGTCTGTACCACTTTGAGAAGTCACTGGACCCGACATGCTGGAGGAAATGTGGGATGCGGGGTTCATTTTTTCACATGTTGTTGGATTATCCACTGGCACGCTCCTTCTGAGATTCGGTAATCAAGGCAATTGAGGCCATTACCAAGGTAACCCTACCTATGGAACCGGAAGTAATAATGCTGGGGACTCCAATCCCAGAGATATACCCTAGAACTGGACCTGCTGCAACGCTAATCACCCAACTCCTCCTAGCTGCGGAAATCACATGAAGGACAGTTGCTACCACTCTGGTGGGTTTAGATCTGGGGCATTCTGGTAGCAGAAAAGGTCACTGCAGCTAAGAAGGGCACTTGTCATCGCTTCACCAACGTTTGGTCAGCAATTTTGGATTATGAGCAGGACTGACCAGCACAGACATTTCAACAACAGTTGGTGAAACTCTTTCTAAGGACTGCCTAGTGCTCTTCACCCCCCCATCCCAGGACAGTAGGAAAACATTCCCACCTGGGGATGACGGCTGGAGGAGCTGGGGTGGACGAGGAAGGAGAGAAGGAAGGAAGGGGGGAGAGTGATGCCTGAAGCTACTTTATAGCAATACTGATGCCATGTTCTACCACTGTATGATTGATGGATAATCTGACAGTTTAAATAAAGTTATTAAAAAAAAGAAATGAGAATGAGGTGTGCAATCTGCAGTTTGTATGTCTGATGTGGTAACAAGGCTGCGGCGGTGCCATGTGGGCACGCAGCAGCGAAGTAACATCTGAACATTATCACAGTCATATCCGTCCTGGAATCTGCTGTGTTGAAATGTAACAGTTGTTTGCTGGATCATTGTGGACGTGCTGTTTGAAGGTGTTTGCTGAAGTGCCTCTCCCCCCATGAGTTTTGCCATCTTTGGGCTGCCTCTAGCAAATCTCTGAAGATTGTCCCTGACTGTACCCTAAGCAAATACACTGAGGATCTTACTACGTGCGCCAGGATATTCAAAAACTTGTTTTTATCCTTTAGAAACAGGTGCATTTACCTGACAGGCAACCTTCTGTATGTGGATTTTCAAACCTGCCACTTAAAGTTGCTACAACCTGGATAACTAGAGACTGATCCATGTCCTCCCAGAAGCCTCAAATTATGACAGGGTTCTTGGACACCTAGGTCAAAGCACTGATTTTGCATTGGAAAATTGAATGGCACAGCAGAGCTACTACAGCAAGGGTCAGCAACTTTTGGATCCCCAGATGTTCTGGATTACAGCTCCCTTCAGCCCTATGGAGCCAACTTAGTGATGAGAAATCATGGGAGTTGTAGTCCAGAACATTGAACGAGCCCCGGGTTACAGAACGCTGTACATAAGGCATTGGATCCACTCATTGATTTAAGCACTGTTAGGGAGAATTCTCATTCATGGCTAATTTCCCTCACCTAGTGAGTCCCTCAGAAGCTTTGCTGGATTTTGGGGGTTTATTTTTTTCCACCTGGTAAGAGTGTGAGCCTGTTTCCCACTCTTACATGTCTTTTGCCATGTGTATTTCTACTTTTTTGTGTGATATTTGGCTCTGGAGCCACACCACTCCATGAGCCCCAGTTTTTGTGTGTGTTCCACAGCACCTTCAGTGCATTAACACCAGGTTGTCTTTGAGACTTCACACTGACTCCATTTTTCTGGGGCTGACTACTGTCCCCCAGAAACCTGTAAAGTTGCCATTAACTTTAGGTAGTCACTTTAAACTACAGACCCAGTACACCCCATCTTTCATGGAGTATGTGAAAGGGTTAATTTCTACCCTTTTTTGTCTGTGCCTCTCTGAGCTTTATTTTGCTCTTTTAACATTTAGACTTGGCTGGTGGCAGTGGTATCTACCCTAACTTTTCTACCACGATTATACTATATAAACGTGATACTGTTCCAGGCTATTGTATTAGGCTCGTACATAAACCCGCTTACCCAAATCATTTTAATTTCGGCTCCGGTCGAGTTTAGTCGCCATTTCTTTTTGTTAAAGTCCTTTGTGTGTTTTACTGTGTGCGGCAAACCAGGTTTGCCTTCTTTGTTCACTGTCTTTTGGCGGGCTTCTAATAAGAAGCTCTTCTTTGGCGCCTGGGTGTCTAGGCGGGCTGAATGTGAGGGAGGGGTGTAGTCACCCCCTGCACAGGGTCTCCTTGGAGACCCAAGGCGCACTTTGTATTGATTGGCTGAGGTGGTTGTCCTGGCCGGACAACCCCCCTGCTGAGTGATTGACAGCCAGGCTGTGTGAATGGGGGATTTTCGCATAGAAGGCAGGACTCCTGCGCTGGAAGTCAGAGTCGCCACTGGAATTGCAAGGAACTGAAGAGAAGCGTAGAAGAAGACGGCTGCTGCAACTCCCAAGTCCCAATGAAGTCCTGCTGCAGTCCTGAGCTATCTACCCTTCAACGACAAGAGAAGATCCTCCAGTCCGGAGTCTTCTTCCCTTGAGCCTGGTGGGATCTACCAGCTCACCTTCCACAGCCAGAGGATCCTCTTCGTGGTCAAAATCACTGCACACTGCTGTAGTGGTCCGGATAGCCATCTGAAGAGCCTCTCCTGTTTTAAAGGAGCAAACATTTGTTTCAACGTTGTTTCGACTCTGCTGGTATCATCCCTGGGTAGTGCAGATCGCTCCAGACGTCCTCTTTCTTGTCCCCACGACTGAAGCTCCAGGAACCGTGAGTCTACAGGAACTACCAGGAACAACTGCTGTGGCACCAGTTCTTCTTCATACGAATAAGGTAATGTGTCTGACTTCGAGGAACTAGGGTGAACCCTTTTCTCCTCACTAAAGACTTGTCCTTTTCTTCCTTCCCTCTTATAACTTTTGCCTCCTCTTCTGACAATATCTAAGTACTCCTGGCAATCTCGAATCGTGAACTGTTCTAACCGTGTGATCCTCGGCAACAGAAACCCTGTTCCACTTGACACTGGAGCAGGCCTATTGACTTTTATCTTCTTGTTAGAAAATGCCCTCTGATTCTCTCTGCCTTGACAAAAGTATTGCCTATGATTTTTATCCCCAACTCTCTTGTGTTAATTCATGTGCTAAGTGTGTTTGACTACGGTCACATTTATTTCCGCGGGTACACTTATCTTTAGTAAGACTGAACTTTTATTACTGTCAAAAAGTGATCGCATATGTACTCCCGGTAACGTCTTTGTTTCATAACACCGGTCTGTCAAATCCTAAGCTACTTACCTTGAATTGTTCTGCACAAGGGGAATTGGTTGTGTGTAGTGTATTTGAAGTGTGGTTTTATTTTACTAGAAGTGAAGTGTTTTGTGAACAGATGGTTTCAAAATAAATGTAATTATATTTTTTAGCACAAAATAGACAGTTGTTGTTTTATTAAAAAATATTTATTTCTAGGTCTGAGTACCTAATGATAGCTTTCTTGCCCTGTGTGTGAATAACTCATACCCCCATAGTGTCGCACACCCGTGCCTAGTTAGCGATGGTGTGCCGCCTACAAAGGTATGGGAATCCTTGCCCTCAACTCTCTCACTACTTTCCTCAGTCTAAATATTAGATGCACATTACGTGGGGGTTGGTGTCTTCATTTATTATTACCGCCCTCAGTCTATGTGTTTTATGGTTAAGATAAAATTGGTTTGACCAAGAGGGTCAAATAAACCGCTAAAGTGAAACAGCTAAAACAGAATTGTTCTATCAATCAATAAGATGACTTAGTATTATTTTGATAGGGTTAAAATGATGTGATATAGTTCTTCAAGCCCATTCCTCAAACTGCTCTAGGGTCTCGGATTTGCGGTCATCAACCTAGCAACTCTTAAAAATAGTCAACCAGTTTCAGCGGTCCTTGTAACTAGCCGCTTTCTTCAGGACGGAGAATCTTGCATTCTCATTGACAAACTGATTTCTTCACATGTCTCCACATCTTGGAGGGTTTTGAGAGGTGCTTTGGGTTACCCACGGGCGTTTTTACTTGTGTCCCGATCCCTGTTGGGTTACAAAAAATGAACAGAGGGGGATTGTAAGTGCGGGATGTTCTGGATTAATAATCAATTTTAGGAACAACTATGCAGGTCAAGGGGTATTACCTGTGGTTACACTTTCTGTTCTCTGGTCGTGGCGGATGCCCCTATGTTCTTGGTGACTTCCTGCGTCAACAACCTGAAGAACAGATAACTTGGTATGTCTTATACTGTACCAACTGTTATACAGACTAGTTGTCAGTGCTTAAATGTGCAGGTTCTGTTCATATTCTGCTGTAATACTTGTAAAGTAGAAACGTCTCAGGTTCTGTGGCTGTTGGGTCTGGATGCTGGATACTTAATTTGTCCAGTCTTCTCCTTGAATTGTTATTGGGTACCTCTGTAGAGTAAAGGCCAAAATAGGAACATTTACTGTTGAATCTTAGAGACTACGAGGTCACAACACATGCAATAACAAACACGAGTGAGTGTTTATTCTGATTACAACATTTTGTGCGTGTTGAGTTCCCGTAAATTTAATTAACTACACTGGTGCCTGACTGTTGTACCAAACAGAATGACACTCACTAGTGACTAAAAGCTATGAGCTATACATTTCGTACATGTAACAAGATGGATTATATGAATGGGCACAGCCTAATGAAACTTGGATGTTGCCCAATGATTCTCATTGTAGCTAGCGTTGTGCATTTCAGTGTGCGTATCGCTCGCTGTCCGATGGATATTTATAAGTAAATTGAGCCTAGTGCTGCTCAATTAGAGTCCATTGCAGCGCCCATGTTGCACGAGCGATACAGGATATTGGACAGAGCATGTGTGCTCTGGCCAACGGTTCAAATGACTACACGTGTTGCAGCTTATGGTCTCTTACCTGCTACACGCTAGATGTTGTCTCTCGCGAACGGGCTGCTTGTAGACTGGCTGCGCTAGCGCCCGCCATCTTGATTTTCGTGTATATGAGCCGTAGCCATTTGTGGTCACGTGCGAGTGCGGAACTACAAGTTTCCACAGAGGTGATGGGAAATGTAGTTGCCTCGCTGCCGTCAGCCACAATGGTGTTTGTATATATTTACCGAATCAATACATGATAGCGTGTGGTTAGGGGGCTACAAGTGTAGCTCAGTCGTGGTGAAGATTATAGTTCAAAGGGGCCAACTGTGTGAATGAACCGCACATGAACCAGAAATGTGATAGAAATTGTTACACATGGCTAAAAAAGCCCTGTGTCTTTTAATAGGGCTAACTTTTATTATATACATATAAGATTACTTTGGGCAGTATAGGTACACACATCAGTACCGTTATTCGATATGTTTGCAAAGGCTGTGCTTAGGTACTGTATATAACGCACTATGGAGGTGTGGCACATATATACCCAAGGTAGGCAAAACCTTGTATATATAGGTAGAGCTAATGATGGTAATCTTATTATCGTGAGTGCACCCATATGAGGTGCCGCTAATTTTTCTGCATCCTATGGTGTGTAATAGACTTCTGAATTTAAAATCATTTCGGTGCAAGTGGCTGGTATCTAAAGGGTGCGCCAAGATAAGTGCTCTCTTATGGTTAGGTGTCTCTCAGTCTACTGATAATCTCGATGTAGAATGATAGTGATCATTGCACAGCCAAGGTTTGCCAACAGATATCTTCATTTAAGCCGATCTTATGGCTTTGATGTCTGTAAATCCACATTTGTTCTCTTCGTAATAGCGATGCTGCTATATTGACTCCTCTT
Source organism: Ambystoma mexicanum (assembly GCF_040938575.1). NCBI lineage: Eukaryota > Metazoa > Chordata > Amphibia > Caudata > Ambystomatidae > Ambystoma > Ambystoma mexicanum. Next base: position 1,558,433,278 of record NC_090932.1, read on the forward strand.
TTAGGTAATATCACTTTCTCTAAAATTGTCCATGCTATTTCATTTTCTGAGTGTCCTTTTCTCCTATAATGCTCCACTAGTGGGGCAGTACATCTTTTTGTTCTGATGTTAGATCTGTGTTCACAGTTACGGGTTTTTATAGTTCTTGTAGTCATTCCGATGTACCTCATATTGCATGGACAGAGGATTTGGTACACCACATTGGTTGCATTGCAATTTGTGAACATCCTCTGAAAACAAAACCTCCAGAGACCAATACCCTCTGGAACACACCAAGAATGGTGGGACATGCCCTCTGTGGGAACTGCTCAGTGTGCCAACTCATGAAACGTACAACCACAGTAGACATCGGGTGGAAATACCTGTGGGATCAAAGGACATTCACAAATTTTAAAAGACACAGGGCTTTTTTAGCCATGTGTAACAATTTCTATCACATTTCTGGTTCATATGCGGCTCATTCACACAGTTGGCCCCTTTGAACTATAATCTCCACCACGACTGAGCTACACTTGTAGCCCCCTACCCACACGTGATTATGTATTGATTCGGTAAATATATACGAACACCATTGTGGCTCACGGCAGCGAGGCAACTACATTTCCCATCACCTAACAATTCAAGAAGAAGACTGGACAAATTAAGTATCCAGCATCCAGACCCAACAGCCACAGAACCTGAGACGTTTCTACTTTACAGGTATTACAGCAGAATATGAACAGAACCTGTACATTTAAGCACTGACAACTAGTCTGTATAATAGTTGGTACAGTATAAGACATACCAAGTTATCTGTTCTTCAGGTTGTTGACGCAGGAAGTCACCAAGAACATAGGGGCATCCGCCACGACCAGAGAACAGAAAGTGTAACCACAGGTAATACCCCTTGACCTGCATGGTTGTTCCTAAAACTGATTATTAATCCAGAACATCCCGCACTTACAATCCCCCTCTGTCCATTTTTTGTAACCCAACAGGGATCGGGACACAAGTAAAAACGCCCGTGGGTAACCCGAAGCACCTCTCAAAACCCTCCAAGATGTGGAGACATGTGAAGAAATCATTTTGTCAATGAGAATGCAAGATTATCCGTCCTGAAGAAAGCGGCTAGTTACAAGGACCGCCAAAACCGGTTGACTATTTTTAAGAGTTGCTAGGTTGATGACCGCAACTCCGAGACCCTACAGCAGTTTGAGGAATGGGCTCTAAGAACTATATCACATCATTGTAACCCTATCAAAATAATACAAAGTCATCTTATTGATTGATAGAACAATTCTGTTTTAGCTGTTTCACTTTAGTGGTTTATTTGACCCTCTTGGTCAAACCACTTTATCTTAACCATAAGACACATAGGGCCTCATCACGAGCTTGGCGGTAACCCTTAAATCTGGCGGTCGCGCTATTACCACCGGATTTAAGGGTCCGCCAAATCAGGGCTTCAGCGGATTTCTCCCCAGCTCTAAGCTGGGGAGAAATCCGCTGAAAATTCGCGCTATTACCGCCGGCGGTTTTCCCGCCGGCGGTAAGAGCGCGAAAATTCCCCATTGAGCCCAATGGGGAATGGGGCATTCCCGAATGGGCTCAGTGGGGAATGGGTAATTCAATTACCGGCAAACCTGTGATCCGACGCTAATAGCGCCGGGGGTTTTGGCGGTAGGGCTAATACCGCTGGTGGTAATACCACCGGCGTTACTGCCCAACTCGTGATGAGGCCCATAGACTGGAGGCAGTAATAATAAATGAAGACACCGACCCTCACGTAATGTGCACCTATTATTTAGACTGAGGAAACTAGTGAGAGAGTTGAAGGCAAGGATTCCCATACCTTTGTAGGCGGCACACCATCGCCAACTAGGCACGGGTGTGTGACAATATGGGGGTATGGGTTATTCACACACAGGGCAAGAAAGCTATCATTAGGGACTCAGACCTAGGAATAAATATGTTTTAATAAAACAACTACTGTCTATTTTGTGCTATAACTGTTTGGGCAAAGACAGATAGTGGAAGCCCAGTGACTCCACTGTCATTACTTATATTTTTTAACCAGAAACCCTGAGTCAGTGTTTGCTTGAGTCACAGTAATTGTAGTCCTTTGTGAAATCTCTACTACTGCTCCTTTGCTCTTGAGATAAGTCTGGCTTCTCAGTCACTGCTACCACTCTTTCTGTGTAGTACAGGCTTGACCCAAGGTGAACTTGTATTACCACGTGTAGTCTTAACTCTGTGCAGTGGTCCCTAAGGGCACTGCATAGGATTCTGCCTAACACTGGTGTACACCCGTGGGATTTTTGAGTATAGTGATTACACTTAGAGTGCTGCTATTACCTAGGGTCAACTACCCATAAGGCTAAACACCACTATAGTCTAATAACTGAAATAATCATGTAAAATATGGAAAACTACAGTGAGGAGAATCTCTTAAACTACACTGCTGAGGTTTTGAGAACCATGTGTAGAGAACAGAGGCTCCCTGGTAAAGGAAAGAAATCTGAACTGGTTGCTACATTATTGGGAAAACAAAGTCTGGAGAGTGGGTCAGAAGGGCCTACCCCTCCAGCACATGTGGATAATGATGATTCTGATTCTGAGAGTGTTGGTTTAGAAGAAGTAGATGAATCTTTGTTAGGAGATCCTACCACTCCCTTACCTGCTCAGAAACCACAACCTTTGTCCACAGGGACCCCAACAGGTCCTACACTCACTCCTGAATTCATTGCACTTGAGAAAATGAGACGGGAATTAGAAGTGAAACGTATTGAGGCACAAACTGCCATGAAACATCAAGAGTTAAGACTCAGGGAAGTGGAGATGGCTCATGCTTTGGAGATGAAGAAATTGTCTTTGGAAAATGCTTCTCTCCCAGAATATACTAGGATTTCCAGCCCTAAGAGACCCTGTATGCCAAAGGAAATGATTGGAATGTATGAGACTTAACTTGATGTTTTGGATTGGTTAGCAATGTTTGAGTATAATCATGGGATTCAGGGTATCACAGGGAATCAGTTGATTCCTTGGCTTTTCTCTAGGCTTCACCCTGTTGCAAGTGATGCTGTAATGGAGTTGGGGGAGGAGGATAAGCAGGGTTATGAATGTGTGAAGCTAGCTTTAATAGCTAGATTTGGGAAGACCCCTTCCCAGTACCTTAAGAGGTTTAGGACCCTCAAAAAGCATGATGGTACCCCTTGGGCTACCTGGGTGTGTGAATGTTTGAAAAACTTAGATGGTTGGGTTAAGGGTTACAAAGTGAACACTTATGAACGTTTGAAGAATTGTGTTATGTTGGAGTCTATTTATGATGCCTGCTCTTCTGAGCTTAGGCAGCACTTGGCTGATTCAAAGGAAATAGATCCTAAGAAGTTAGCTAAGGCTGCTGACTTGTGGGTTGCCAACAGGGCTACTCACAAGGATTTTGGGGCAACCCAGAAGAAGGATGAGGGAAAGCAGCCAAAGAAAGATAACAAGGAGAATTCCAATAATTCCAATCCAAACGAGGGCCACAAACACAACCAGGGTAAGCCACAGGGGAAACGGACTCAGGCTAGTGTACCATCTGGTGCCAAACCAGATGGAGGTCAGAACAACCCTCATTCAGTAAAGCATTTGGGAAATGTTTTCTTTGTGGGTCAACTGACCATGTTAAAGGGGATCCCAGATGTAAGGCTAAACCTTCAGGGGTCCACACTGTCTCCTTAGCCTCCTCTCAGGTGGAAGAAGTACCTATAGCCAGTAGGAACTTTCAGTTACTAGCTGATGAGGCCATGAGAGTCTCGGCTAGTATTTCTTTAGTGCCCTTGGGTCTTTGGGAACAACAGAACATAGACGTTTATAACTCAATCCCAGATAATACTAAAGAGTATTATAAAGATAGTGTTCTTGTGAATGGTCAGGAGACACCTGCCATCAGAGACACTGGAGCCAGCATAACTGTGGTTGATGAATGTTTTTTCAAGGTAGAGGATGTTGCTAAGGTACCCAAAACCCTAACCAAGTTAGCTGGAGGCCCTGTACAAATGGTTCCCCAGTTACCAGCTCTCATTCAGTGTAATGACTGTCAGAATACCTGTTAGTGTGCAAAGTGACGTACCTGGGAGAGTGCTGTTGGGTAATGACCTGAAAACACTTGGAGTTGTGTCTATTACCCCAAGACCTCCCAGCAAAAGGAAGCAGGAGCTTACAAGGTCTGCTAGGGAGAGAACCTTGAGAGACTCTCCTGGGGATTTGATAGAAGAGACTATCACCCCAAGTCCACAGGACCTACTGCTATTGCAAGTAAAAATGAGACAAAGGGGAAACCCAAGTCTACCAGCAAGAACCCAGCAAGCACTCCTGTGCCTACAAGGACATCGCCAAGACTGTCAAAATCACACCTGTGACTCCTCCACCAGCTGAAGCTGAGTGTGAGGTTCGACCCTGTTTGGTTCAACTAGATACTGAGGAATCAGATCTAGAAGAAGATCCTACTCTGGTTGGAGATCTTGACCCTGTTGACCATCCTGAGCTGCAGTCTTTACTGGCGGAAGGTGGACCTAAAAGGGCAGACTTCAGCAGAGGACAAAGAGAGTGTCCTACTCTTGAGGGCATTCACCTACAGGCAGCTTCTCAGCTCGATGGGGAAGAGCCTGGGAAGTATGGGTTGCACTTGGAAGATGGCCTCTTCTACAGTGAACCAACTGAGTCAACCCCTGGGGACTACAAAAGACTCGTAGTACCTCTAGAGAACCATCTCCAGTTCCTACAGTTAGCCCACGAGATACCTTTGTCTGGTTACTTAGGTTTTAAGAAAACCAGGCAAAGGCTCTCTCTTTTCTTCTACTGGCCTTAGATGGGTTCAGAAGTAGACAAATTCTGTAGGAGCTGTCAGACTTGCCAAACCTCTGTCAAAAGTAGAGCAAAGAATGTGGCACCCTTGGTGCCTCTCCCAGTGGTGGGAGTTCCTTTTGAGAGGGTTGGGGTTCACATTGTTGGTCCTCTTGACCCTCCCACATATTCAGGTAACAGGTTTATCCTGGTTGTAGTAGACCATGCTACTAGGTATCCTGAAGCAATACCTATGAGAACTGTTATGGCTCACGCTGTGGCTAAGGCCCTATTTGGTATTCTTACCAGGGTAGGTTTTCCTAAGGAAGTGATATCTGACAGGGGATCAAGTTTTATGTCCCACCACATGTAAGCCATGTGGAAAACCTGTAGAGTCACAAGTTCTCTACTGCCTACCATCCACAAACAAATGGACTGGGGGAGAGGTCTAACATAACTATGAAGAGCATGATAGGTGCTTTAGAAGAACCCCTTAAAAGAAAATGGGACCTTCTACTGCTATGCCTACTCTTTGCATATAGAGAAGTCCCTCAGGAGGGAGTAGGTTACAGTCCCTTTGAACGTCTCTATGGCCATCCAGTGAGAGGACCATTGGCTCTGATTAAGGATGGGTTGTAAAGTGCTCCTTCCCCTAAGCCAGTCAGAGAGACTGACTATGTGATAGGTCTCCGGAGGAGAATGTCATACATGATGGCAGAGACAAGTGATAACTTGAGGGCTGGTCAAGCTCTGGTCAAACATTGGAATGAGCAGAAGGCTAACATGGTTGAGTTTACTCAAGACCAGCTCGTTCTTGTGATGGTGCCCACAAGGCAGAGGGCCTTGCAGGACAAATGGATAGGACCCTTCAACGTTGTGGGTAAACTTGGAGAGGTGAACTATCTGGTGGACTTAGGCAATCCTAAGGAGGCTCCCAGAGTCTTTCACACCAACCGTTTAAAGGCTTATGTTTCTAGACCTGACATAGGAGCTTTGCTTCTAGCTTCAGCTCAAGAAGAGGAGGAGAGTGCACCTCTGCCTGACCTCTTCAGAGGCTTACCTTTAGATGAGCAAGTGGAAGGAGTTAATCTCTCTTCCAGTCTCACTTCTGACTAGCAGGGTGAGTGCAAGTTACTGTTAAATCAGTTTGCCTCCCTGTTCTCACTTTCACCAGGCTTGACCCCTTGGGGCCAGCATGATATCCTCACTGGTGACTGTTTGCCTGTGAAAAGCAGGGGTACAGAATGTCAGACAATGTAAGAACCCATATAAGGAATGAGGTCAACAAGATGCTCGATCTCAGGGAAATAGAGCCCTGTAGTAGTCCATGGTCTAGCCCAGTTGTGCTTGTACCAAAGGTAGGATACAAACAGATGAGATTATGTGTGGACTACAGAGCTCTAAATACAGTCACAAAGACTGATGCCCATCCTTTACCTAGGACAGATGAGCTGGTGGATAAACTTGGTGCAGCCAAGTACCTCAGCACATTTGACCTAACGTCAGGCTATTTGCAAATAGCCCTGACAGACCATGCCAAGGAGAAAACTGCATTCTCCACCCCAGCAGGCCTCTACCAATTTAAGGTAATGCCTTTTGGACTAAATAATGCACCTACTACATTTCAGAGGATGGTCAATCAAGTTCTGAATGGGATGGAGGACTTCTGCATGGCATACTGGAATGACATTGAAGTGTTCAGCCCTAAATGGAAAGTACATATTGATCAAATAGGATATGTGTTGCAGGCTCTTGAAAAGGCCCATCCGACCATAAAGGCAAGCAAATGTCAAATTGACCAGAGTAAAGTGGTCTACCTTGGACATGAGGTAGGAGGGGGTGAGATAAGGCCATTGCCTAGCAAAGTACAAGCTGTACAGAACTGGGCCACTGTTACGCTCACCTGGTTCCCACAGGGGTGTCGATCGGACCCGGACAGCTGCGGTCTCCACCAACGTGATGCGTAGTGAAGAGATGACAGTCTGGACTGGCCCACCTAATCTTGTCTGCTGGACTCGTAGAAGTATTCTCCTGCAAGTGGAGAAAGGGATTTAGCACCCATGGACTTTAGTGATGGCCCCCCAACTGTTCTCGTTCTCCCCACTAATCACCTCCGATATCCCCTCTTGGTAACCTCACCTTATGTTTTTAAATGATGAGCTCTCCATCCTGCATGGCATGCAGGGGCGCGTAGATACCAGTTACTTCACTGGTTTGAAGGTACTGGAGGAGTTCCGGAGGAATATTGACTCCAGTGTCTATAAAGTTCAAAGAGTTGAATATGTCCGATGTTCACTCTTGTTCCATTCCCTCGTTAGGTTGCAGCTGGGTCCAAAAGAATATTGCCCGGAGGCAGCTGATGGTGTTCAGGTAAGAGTCTGTATTACCAAACACTGTCCGGTAAAAGTTGCATGAGTTTAACTTGCTGTTTTCTCTCCCTTTATAGGTGCGGCATAGAAAGATGCAGCAAATTAAAGGATAATACCTCCGGTGGTAAGCAGGTAAGCCTATGGTGGCAAAGAGATTGTCTTTGTCGGTTTTCTCGGCTCACCTTGTTATTCCTTTTGTTTTCCCCACAGGTGTTGGGTTTCGATGAAGAAAGTGATGGAGGCAGCGCTGAGTTGAAAGATGCGGTGGACTGGTGAGTATAACGGGGCGCTGCTGCTGGCGAAGCGATGCGTGCTGAAATAATGTCCTTTCCAGGCTCGGAGATGTGCTGGGTCCGGAATCAGGTAATCAAATAATGTCCGTGATCTAACCTCTTCTCCTTTCTTTTCCTTTTGTCTAGGAGCTCCGGATTCAAGGTGGGCGTGGCAGAAGACTGGATGCTGACTTGCAGACACAGTGAGCGTTACGCTGCTGGATGCAGATAACACGAAGCATGAGCTGCTGTTCGGGCATGGTTTCAATAGCCTGCAAAGTAGTCCCAGGTAAGAAGTTCCCCAGAACCACAACCGAGTAAAAAATAGTCCCTGTAATAAAATAGTCCCATCCAGGCCTCACGTTGGCTTGGACTCATTTGCAGCATGGTCTGCATAAGGTAAATAAAGTCTATGAGCCTGGCGCCTATGGCGCCAGGACTGATTTCTATGATGAGCCTGGCGCCTAAGGCGCCTAAGGCGCCAGGACTGAATCCAAACAGCCCCCAGCAGGGGCTGTTGGGGTTTTAATGAGTATCTGGATGCCTGCTCCCGGGGCTGATGGACTCGATCCGGATGCCCGGGGGTAGGCATCATGACAGCACTTCCCCACAAGGCCCCTCCTAAAGTTGTTCTTCCCCTTGGCCCTGGCTTGTCTGTGAAGTCCCGATGGAATTTTTTCACCAATCGAGGAGCATGAACGTGGTCACTAGGTTCCCATGACCTTTCTTGTGGTCCGTAACCCTTGCAGTCAATTCAATAAAAAAGTCTTGATTTAACCATTTTAGTGTCCAGGATGTTTTTTACCTCAAATTCAGGTTCTCCATCTATTAGGATGGGGTCAGGTGGTTTGATTAATCTTGTCCCGGGTTGAACTGGTTTTAGAAGTGAAACATGAAAGACAGGATGAATCCACATATTAGAGGGTAATTCTAATTTGACGGCCACCGGGTTGATAATGGCCTTAATGGTGTAAGGTCCCAAATATCTAGGATTAAAAGTCTGAGTTCCTTTCAGAGGTATATGTCTTGTAGCCAGCCAAACTTGGTCTCCGATTCGATATGGTGGGGTCTCACTTCTATGTTGATCAGCATTTTTCTTGTATTTCTCTTTTGCTTGTTTCAAATGTTTTGTTGCCTCTTTAAAAGCTTGTGTAATAGTAGAATGCAGATGAGTTACTGCCGGCATTTCTAAATGCTGGGGCGAATCGAGTTCTGAGGTTCGAGGATGATCTCCATATATGGTATAAAAGGGGCTTTGTCCGGTTCCTGAATGTACAGAATTATTGTATGCGTATTCAGAAATCCATAAAATGTCCTTCCAATTACTTTCGGTTTGGTGGAGCATGCAACGTAGGTATTGTTCAAGAGTCTGGTTGGTTCTCTCCGTCTGACCATCGGTTTGGGGATGATGACTGGTTGATAACCTTACGTTGATTTGTGCCAATTGATAACACTTCCGCCAAAATTGCGAAATGAACTGACTACCTCGGTCAGAGATCAATACGGAAGGAAATCCATGTATTCGAACAATATTTTCGAGAAATTCCTTGGCCAAGATTGAAGCAGAAGGTAATCCTTTTAAAGGAATAAAGTGGGCCATCTTGTAAAAAAGATCCACAATAACTAGAATGGTGTTGAATCCATTACATGGCGGTAGATCTGTAATAAAGTCTAAAGACAAAGTGTGCCATGGTGTGGATGGAATATCTAAAGGTTGTAAAAGACCAGCTGGTTTCTTCTTTTGACTTTTGTTCTGGGCGCAGATGCCACAAGACAGTCCAAATGACTTTACATCTTTTCGCCAGGTGGGCCACCAGAATTGTCTTTTAATTTTAGCTTCAGTTTTTGCAATACCTGGGTACCCTTCCATCAGAGCTTCATGGTAATTGGAGATGACTTGTTCTTGTAGTTCCTTGTGTGGTAGAAATAGACGCCCTTGATAGTAAGGTAGGTCATTGACAACTGAATAATCTGGGCCCTTTTTAACCCAGTCCTGCAGGGCTGCTGAATCGAAAAGTTGTTGGATCTTTAAATTAATATCTTCTAAGATCTGTAGAGTAGTTATCCCAAGAATTCTTTGTTCAGGAATTATAGGCACCAGTTCCGGGTTCGAATATGCTTCTCCCATCCCAATTCGGGATAAAGCGTCTGCCTTACCATTCTTACAACATGGTCGATAAGTGATCACGAAATCGAATTCGGCAAGGAATAAAGCCCATCGAAGTTGACGCGATGATTGGGCCTCAGCTGTTTTTAAATACTGCAAGTTCCTGTGATCGGTGATTACAGTAATGGTATGCCTGGCACCGAGAAGATAATGCAGCCAAGCCTTGAAGGCGGATTTGATGGGTAACAACTCTTTATCAGTAACCGCATAGTTTAATTCAGGGGCCGAGAATTTTCTGGACCAAAATGCTTCTGGATGAAGTTGACCGGTTTCCGGATCCTTCTGGGACAGGACAGCCCCCATGGCTAAACTGGATGCATCGGTTTCAACTATGTATGGGAGCTCGGGCGTGGATGCTTTAAGACAGGTGCCGACGTGAATTTCAATTTCAGTTCTTGGAAGGCTTTTTCAGCCTCTTCGGTCCAGAAGAAGCGTTTGTTTTTTCGCAAAAGTGCTGTGATGGGGTGTACAACATATGAGTAGTCAGGAATAAATCTGCGGTAGAAATTAGCAAATCCAAGCATGCTTTGCACCCCTTTAACTGAACTCAGTGATGGCCACTTGAGAATTGCGTCCACCTTTCGAGAGTCCATTCGGACTCCTTTTGGAGTCAGGATAAATTCAAGGAATTCAACTTCTGTAGCATGAAAAACACATTTTTCCAATTTTGCATATAACTTGTGCTGGCGTAGTTTCTCAAGGACTGCACGAACGTGCTTAACATGGTCTGATTCTGAGGAGGAATACACTAGAATATTGTCTATGTATACGACAACACAGACGTCAATGAGTTCACAAAGGACATCGTTCATAAAATACTGGAAGGCTGCTGGTGCATTGCACAACCCGAAGGGCATCACCTGATATTCGAATAATCCGTACTTGGTGCGAAAAGCGGTCTTGCATTCGTCGCCCTTCTTTCCATGTACCAGATGATATGCCCCTCTGAGATCTTATTTATTGTAGATGCAAGTATCCTTTACTTCGTCTAGTAGTTCGGGAATCAGAGGCAATGGAAATCGGTTCTTCACCGTGATCTGGTTTAATGCGCGGTAGTCTATGCACGTTCTGAGGTCACCTTCCTTTTTGTGCACGAAGAATAAAGCTGAAGATGCGGGGACTTAGATGGACGAATGAAGCCATTAGCAAGGTATTGGTCCAAGTATTGTCGTAGGTGACGGTTTTTGGGTTCCGTAAGGGCGTAGATCCTACTGCATGTAGGTTGTGCACCGGGTATGAGGTCGATTTGACAATCGTATGATCTATGAGGTGGTAAGGTGTTTGCCTGTTCTTTTTGGAAAACATCCTGGAATTCTTGATATTCCTGAGGTAACTGCATGACTGGATTAGTGACTGTGGCCATGCTTTTGTTCAAGGTTTTTTCGGGGTAACAGGTGTGTGCACACTCCGGAAAGGTTACTCTCTTCTCTCGCCAATCAATACAAGGATTATGTGTTTCCAACCAAGGTATCCCCAGTATTATTTGGAACTGCAGGGCTTTGATTAAGTCAAACACAATAGTCTCTCGATGCCCATCTTGACCCAACAGTGTCATCTCTGTGGTGGAATGAGTTACAGGCCCAGAGGCAATTTCAGTTCCATCAACTGTGGTGATAACATCCGAAGTGGTCTTATTGCAGAGAGGTAGATTCATCCTAGAAGCCAATTCGTGGTCCACATAGTTTCCTACAGCCCCGCTATCAATGTATGCCCTAACTGCGTGCATACGTTATGGCTTCCTTGGATCAATAAGGACCATTGGTATGATTAGGTGCGAGGTCTGAGTGTCCATCTTTAAGCTCGGCAAGCGGACCTCTACGCTTGTCGGGCGTGTTCGTTTCCCGAATCAGGCTCTGTTTGATTTCTATCAGCAACTCCGACTACTTTCTTGGATGGTTTTATAGGGCAATCTCGTAGAAAATGTCCTGAGGCCCCACAGTACAGACACAACTGCATCTGTCGTCTCCTTTCTTTTTCTTTTTGAGTTAAGGGTCCCCTAACCACCCCGATCTGCATTGGTTCTGATGCATCTGTTCCTTTGGGAGTAACATTGGGTTTAACCAATACCCGATTCTCGAACTTAGCTCAATCAGCTTTTCTATTCTGATCTCGGTGGTCTAGCTCGACCACTAAGTCTATATATTCTGCGCAATCCTGAGGTGGGTTCACAACTTGGGCCAAAACATCTTTGAGTTCACCCCGAAGTCCACGATGAAATAATGTAATTCGCTTTACCACTGGCCAGCCGGTTTCCACCACCAACCTATTGAAGGTTGCTATTTAAGTTAGCAGGTCCTGGTTTCCTTGTCGTAGGGATAGAAGTTCGTTATCCAGGGCCCGTCCCTGTGAATGTCTGGCGAATAGTCTTTCCATGCTCAATTGAAAACCCTCAAAATCCCGAAGAAGAGAGTCATCCTGGTTGACTAATGGAATTGAACAATCCGCTTTGCTGCCACTAAGGTATGACAGTACAAAGGTTACTTTGGCTTGGTCGTTTGGAAAAGCTCCTGGTCTGCATAAAAAGTGCAAGCGGCATTGGTTCATGAACACAGCAAACCTTTTCGGGTCCCCAGCAAAGCGTTCGGGTGGAGCTAAAGGAATGCTCCCTGGTAGAACCACTTGCACAGGGCTGCTCGATGAAACGGGGTCGAATTCCCCCCAAGTCCAGGTAGTGGTGTTTGCCCGGCTTGGTTTTGCAGCAGTTGTCTGGCAAGATCATCAGTGCGCTTCTTTGACACAATCAGTTCTCTCCTGAGGGCATTAGTTTCTTGGCGCGCGGAGTGCACTTCTGCCCTAAGTTCTCCTAACAATTGGGCTAGTTGGTCGGTTTCTGAGGTCTCCATTACGCCCGGGTGGGGATTTGTATATAGGCTTTGTGTTCTGTTACGCTCACCTAGTTTCCACAGGGGCGTCAATCGGACCCGGACAGCTGCGGTCTCCACCAACATGATGCGTAGTGAAGCGATGACAGTCTGGACTGGCCCACCTAATCTTGTCTGCTGGACTCGTAGAAGTATTCTCCTGTAAGTGGAGAAAGGGATTTAGCCACCCGTGGACTTTAGTGATGGCCCCCCCAACTGTCCTCGTTCTCCCCACTAATCACCTCCGATATCCCCTCTTGGTAACCTCACCTTATGTTTTTAAATGATGAGCTCTCCATCCTGCATGGCATGCAGGGGCGCGTAGATACCAGTTACTTCACTGGTTTGAAGGTACTGGAGGAGTTCCGGAGGAATATTGACTCCAGTGTCTATAAAGTTCAAAGAGTTCAATATGTCCGATGTTCACTCTTGTTCCATTCCCTCGTTAGGTTGCAGCTGGGTCCAAAAGAATATTGCCTGGAGGCAGCTGATGGTGTTCAGGTAAGAGTCTGTATTACCAAACACTGTCTGGTAAAAGTTGCATGAGTTTAACTTGCTGTTTCCTCTCCCTTTATAGGTGCGGCATAGAAAGATGCGGCGAATTAAAGGATAATACCTCCGGTGGTAAGCAGGTAAGCCTATGGTGCCAAAGAGATTGTCTTTGTCAGTTTTCTCGGCTCACCTTGTTATTCCTTTTGTTTTCCACCCCCAGGTGCTGGGTTTCGACGAAGAAAATGATGGAGGCAGCGTCGAGTTGAAAGATGCGGTGGACTGGTGAGTATAGTAGTCCCAGGTAAGAAGTTCCCCAGAACCACACCCGAGTAAAAAATAGTCCCTGTAATAAAATAGTCCCATCCAGGCCTCACGTTGGCTTGGACTCATTTGCAGCATGGTCTGCATAAGGTAAGTAAAGTCTATGAGCCTGGCGCCCATGGCGCCAGGACTGATTTCTATGATGAGCCTGGCGCCTAAGGCGCCAGGACTGAATCCAAACAGCCCCCAGCAGGGGCTGTTGGGGTTTTAATGAGTATCTGGATGCCTGCACCCGGGGCTGATGGACTCGATCCGGATGCCCGGGGGGTAGGCATCATGACAGCCACACCTACTACTCAAACCCAAGTGAGAGCCTTCTTAGGTCTCACTGCGTATTACAGGACCTTCATAGAGAACTATGAGACCATAGCTTCTCCCTTGAATGTGATCTCCTCTCCAAAATTCCCTAAAAAGGTTAGATGGAATGAGGAGTGCACTCAAGCCTTTAAAGGTCTGAAGAAAGCCCTTTGTCAAGCTCTAGTCCTAAGAGCTCTTGACTACCACCAACCCTTCATTGTACAAACTGATGCTTCTAATGCAGGTGTAGGTGCAGTCCTTAGTCAAATGGATGAGAAAGGTAGGGAACATCCCATTTGTTTCATCAGCAGGAAGTTAAAGGATCCTGAGACAAGGTGGGCAACCATAGAACGCAAATGCTTTGCTATTGTGTGGGCACTGAAGAAGTTTAGACCATACTTGTATGGATCTACTTTTGTTATTCAGACTGACCACCAACCCTTGAGATGGCTGATGCAAATGAAAGGGGAAAACCCTAAACTACTAAGATGGTCAATCTTCCTGCAAGGGTGTGATTTTACCATTGAGCACAGAGCAGGAAGTCACCACCAAAATGCTGATGGTCTCTCTAGGATGTTTATAACCGACTGGAGCTATGAGATCCATGCAGGAGTGGATTAAATCCTCCTTTCCCTTAGTCTGGGGGGGAGGGGGCAGTGTTAGGGAGAATTCTCATTTATGGCTAATTTCCCTTACCTAGTGAGTCCCTCAGCAGCTTTGCTGCATTTCGAGGATTTGTTTTTTCAACCTGGTAAGAGTGTGAGCCTGTTTCCCACTCTTACATGTGTTTTGCCTTGTGTATTTCTACTTTTTGTGTGATCATGGGCTCTGGAGCCACACCACTCCATGATCCCCAGTTTTTCTGTGTGTTACATAGCACCTTCAGTTCAGTAACACTGGGTTGTCTTTGAGACCACTGACTCCATTTTTCTGGGGCTGACTACTGTCCCCCAGAACCCTGTAACGTTGCCATTAACTTTAGGTAGTCACTTTAAACTACAGACCCAGTACACCCCATCTTTCATGGAGTATTGTAAAGGGTTAAGTCCTACCCCTTTTTTGTCTGTGCCTCTCTGAGCTTTATTTTGATCTTTTAACATTTATACTTGGCTGGTGGCAGTGGTATCTACCCTAACTTTTCTACCGTGATTATACTAAATAAACGTGGTACTGTTCCAGGCTATTGTATTAGCCTCGAACATAAACCCACTTGCCCAAATACTTTTTATTTCAGGCTCCGGTCGGGTTTAGTCACCATTTATTTTTGTAAAAGTCCTTCTTGTGTTTTACTTTGCGCGTCAAATCAGGTTTGCCTTCTTTGTTCACCGTCTTTTGGCGGGCTTCTACGAAGAAGCTCTCCTTTGGCATCTGGGTGTCTAGGTGGGCTGAATGTGAGGGAGGGGTGTAGTCACCCCCTACTCAGGGTCTTGGAGACCCAAGTTGCACTTTGTATTTATTGGCTGAAGTGGTTGTCCGGGCCGGACAACGCCCCTGCTGAGTGATTGACAGCCAGGATGTGTGAATGGGGGATTTTCGCATAAAAGCCAGGACTCTTAGGCTGGAAGTCAGAGTCGCCACTGGAACTGCAAGGAACCGAAGGGAAGCAGAGAAGAAGACGGCTGCTGCAACTCCCGAGTCCCGGTGAAGCCCTGCTGCAGTCCTGAGCTATCTACCCTTCAACGACAAGAGAAGATCCAGTCCCGAGTCTTCTTCCCTTGAGCCTGGTGGGATCAACCAGCTCACCTTGTGTTGTGCCCTATGGTCGCATATAGACCACTCTATTGTGTTGTGCCCTATGGTCGCATATAGACCACTCTATTGTGTTGTGCCCTATGGTCACATTTAGACCACACTATTGTGTTGTGCCTTATGGTCGCACCGATGTCCTTCATCCGCCAATCCTCTGCACGGCGCATCGCCCCTAGCACACACATTATGCTACTTTGCCTTACCGTGATCATGTTCCCCTTCTGTGTCATGCAAAGTAATATACTTTGCAACGGTAACAGCTACATAACCCATAAAAATGGACTAGCTAGACCCGCCTGCCCAAGGCATTACCCTATCGTCTGCCCCACACCATTCCTGCCCACTACTCCAGCCTTCCTCCCGGTCTCACAATTTGCTTATCCTACCCATGACCACGCACAGCATTACGATGTCCTAGACAATAAGAGTGCAGATAGATCCATGCAGAACCCTACCGACATTAGAGCACCCTGCCCCACCCATCATCACAGCCCCTCCACGATGACCGACCTTACTGTCTCTCAAGCAACCATCCTTATCCCTACCGATCGCAACAATAGACTTGGTGCCAGAATCCACCATAAAACTAGCAAACGCCCAGCTAAACTACCCAACAAAACTAACAAGTACACTATAACCCCCATCAACTCTACCCTCCATACACTAAAAGGAGCTCTTCTAAATGTTAGATCACTAGTCGCCCATTCCATAGAAGTCGCCGACATCATTCTGACTAACAACCTAGACTTCCTTGCTATGACGGAAACTTGGTTACATGTGGCTGCGGGACCATCCCTTACCCTAGCCATCCCTGACAACTACACTATCCTCAGAGTAGACAGACCTAACGCTCGAGGAGGTGGTGTAGCCCTCATCTTTAAGTCCTCACTTGATATCAGACTAGGCTCCTCTCCTCTACTCAAATCATGTGAACACCTTACAGTTAAACTACAAACCTCCCCGAAGAGTACTATCACTATGCACCTAATCTACAGACCCCCGGGTCCACCTGGCTCATTTGAGGAAGATATCACCTCCCTAGTAGCCGAAAGCTCCAAACCTTCAGCACAAATGATTATACTGGGAGACTTCAATCTCGGGTTTAATGACCCTCTTGACACCCCTGCCATTGCCCTGGCCACGGCATTAGAGGAGCATGGCCTCCTTCAACTCTGCTCCAAACCCACCCACTCGAAAGGCAGAATCCTTGACTGGGTAACTGCCCTCAATTGCAACATCACCCTAAAGGACCCTGTACAGCTCATCTGGACGGATCACCACTTCCTCCCCCTTGACATTAATATCAACAACCTAGTGCACAAATGGCCAATTATTGCTCCGGTCTGCCTAACTACGAAAAAGAGCAACATCACAGCTGAAGCCTTAATGCCTCTGGTGACCCCCATTCTGAACGCCCTACCAACTACAACCGACTTAAACTCGCTGGTCAACGCCTATAATGACTCCATGGCTAAAGCTATCGACACCATTGCCCCATTAAAAATGCGCAAAGGGAAACCTAAAGCGCACCTGAATACGTGGTACACCCCAGAGCTCAAACTTCTCCGACTACAAAAAAGCAAACTTGAATCACTATGGAAATCGGTGCCTTCAGTAGACAATAGAACCAAACTTACCAATATCTCCACCCTCTACAAAAATGAGATCACACGTGCTAAGAAAGAATCTCTTAATTCCAGGATCTCACAGGCAGGCTCCAGCACAAAAGAGCTCTTTAACATCTTAAAGGAATTAGAAAACCCCACTCCTCCCGAAGATACCTGCACAAAGGATAAACCTTGGTGCACAGGGATCCAGAATGCCCTTGCCAACAAAATTTCAGGGCTCCAAACTAAAATTGGAAACAAACGGCAACAGCTCAGTCATGACCCCACCTCCAGACCCACCCATCCCCCACTCACCGCCACTAGCTCAGGCTTCACCTTCAAAAAGGTTACCATACCTGAAGTACAAAAAATTATAGCATCCTTGAAACCCTCGAACTTAAGGGGGACAGTTGCCCCGCACAGATTATCAAGGATGCTGCCAGGGATCTCTCCCCCTTCATCACCAAATTAATAAACTTGTCTTTTTCTAACAACATGGTCCCAAGTAATCTGAAACAATCCTGGGTCCTACCCTTGCTAAAAAAACAGACCCTCGACCCAGACATACCCACAAATTATAGACCCATTACCACTGTCCCATTTTTACTAAAGATTCTTGACAGAGTGGCCTATTTACAAATTCAGGATTACCTTGAAACTAACCTATTACTAGGTACTCGCCAATCTGGCTTTCGTCCCCAACATGGGACGGAAACGGCCCTTGTTGATCTCAAGAGCCAGATAGACGAAATCAAAGATAAAGGGAGGGCTGTCATCCTGCTTCTCCTCGACCTCTCCGCTGCCTTTGACCTGGTTGACCACAAAATCTTGTGCAACCACTTATCATCGGCAGCACACTTCTCCCACTCGGCGGTCACATGGATCCAATCCTTCCTGGACAACAGGACCATGCGAGTCTTCTCACCCATAGCAGCAGCCGACCCTATTCCCATTACCTGCGGTGTCCCACAAGGATCTTGTGTTTCACCGACTTTGTATAATATATTTACAAAACCCCTATTCGATAAACTGGACCATCTGGGTGTCACCTACACCAACTACGCAGATGACACCCAGATACTCCTCACTTTATCAGGCAACTACAACGCGGATGCCAACAGGATCGGTGAAGTCTTTTCCATCATTCAGGCATGGATGGCCACACATGGCCTCTGCCTGAACGATGACAAGACTGAACTGCTCCTTGTCGGCTCACCCAACACTATCCGGAATCTCAGCCCTAGCTACTCTAGCTTCATCATTGACGGCAACACCATTCCCACTGCCAAAAGTGTAAAAACTCTGGGTTTCTATCTCGACACTAACACCAACTTCGCCAAACAAATTAATATGACCGCCTCAGCCACTGCTTACACTGGGAAACTAATCAGAGCCTGCAGACCTTTGATATCCCCCAACAATTGCCTTACTCTAGCCAGAGCACTTATACAATCCAAACTGGATTATTGCAACAGCCTGTATGTAGGTGCCAATAAAACGGTTGTCAATAAACTGCAAGTTCTACAAAACAATGCACTCCGTGCCGCCCTTAATATTCCCAGAAGAGAACATATCTCAGCCACAAGAATCACATGCAAATGGCTCTCCATCCAACAAAAAATAGACCTAAAAACTATCTGCCTCACCTACAAAGCTCTTAACCACCTGGCCCCACCTTATTTAACCGATAAATTCACCTTAAAACAGAATATTAGAACCACCAGATCCTCTAATACACTACAACTGAGAGTGCCCAAATACTCCCTAAAAAGAGGCGGTGGATCCAGCTTCCCAGTTCTAGCCTCACAATTATGGAACACTATTCCATTGGACATCAAATCTACCCCTACATTTCAACCTTTCAGAACTAAGATCATCACCTGGTTACTCAACAAATACCTAGCACTATATGTATGTATGTATCCGCTACGATGTTACTAATTCTACTATAACTGCTTTCATAACTGCTTTTGTAACTATACATATGCTGCACAAATGTACAAATGTTCTTACCTATGCCTGTAACCTGATGCTTAAGCGCCCATATACCTCTGGGTCAGGAGCGCTATACAAAATAAATAAACAAACAAACAAACCTTCCACAGCCAGAGGATCCTCTTCGTGGTCAAAATCGCTGCACACTGCTGTAGTGGTCCGAATAGCCATCTGAAGAGCCTCTCCTGTTTTAAAGGAGCGCACCTTTTATTCAACGTTGTTTCCCTGCTGTTGGTCTCATCCCTGGGTAGTGCAGATCGCTCCAGATGTCCTCCTTCTTTTCCCCACGACTGAAGCTCCAGGAACCATGAGTCTGCAGGAACTACCAGGAACAACTGCCGGGGCACCAGCTCTTCTTCATACGAATAAGGTACTGTGTCTGACTTCGAGGAACTAGGGTGAACCCTTTTCTCCTCACTAAAGGCTTGTCCTTTTCTTCCTTCCCTCTTATAACTTTTGCAGCCTTTTCTGACAATATCTAAGTACTTCTGGCAACCTTGAATCGTGAACTATCTGACTGTGTGATACTTGACAACAGGAACCCCTTTCCATCTAACACTGGCGCGGGCCTATTGACTTTTATCCTTGGGTTAGAATGTGTTCTCTGATTCTATCTGCCTTGACAAAAGTATTGCCTATGATTTTTGCCCCCAACTTTCTTGTGGAAACTCAGGTGGTAAGTGTGTTTTTACCCTGGTAACATTTCTTCCTCGGTAACGCATATCTTTAGTAAGACTGAACTGTCATTACTGTCAAAAAGTGATTGCATATGTATTTCCGGTAACATCTTTTGTTTCATAACACCGGTCTGTCAAACCATAAGGTACTTACATTGAGTTGTTCTGCACAAGGGGAATTGGTTATGTGTATTGTATTTGAAGTGTGGTTTTTATATTAATAGAAGTGAAGTGTTTTACAAACAGATGGTTTAAAATAAATGTACTTTTACTTTTTAACCAAAAACCTTGAGTCAGTGTTTGCTTGAGTCACAGTAATTGTAGTCCTTTGTGTAATCTCTACTACTGCACATTTACTCTTGAGATAAGTCTGGCTGCTCCGCTACTGCTAACACTTTAACAGTGTAGTACAGGCTTGTACCAAAGGTGAACTTGTATTACCACTTGTAGTCTTAACTCTGTGCAGTGGTCCCTAAGGGCACTGCATAAGATTCTGCCTAACACGCACCATCCTTTACCACATACAATGTGGTGCTTGCAGTTCAGGTACAAGTGAACAGCTGCTTTTAAATATCAAAAAGTAAATTACACATCTCGGTAACAGATGAGATGAAAATTGAAAAAATGGGTTTTCAAGAGTTATATATTTGTGTGTATACCTTACTATGGTTTGTGAACTTTTCAAGCTATCTTTTATAAACATAGAAAAATAAGATATAATATAAAATGTAACATAAGATATTTCTATGTTTATAAAAGATGGCTTGAAAAGTCCACAAACCATAGTAAGAAATGCACACAATCCCTTTTATGGCAAAACGTGTACAATTGTGACCCCTCCTCTCCCCCTAACCCCCTCCATCTTGAGAGACTATAAATACCAGCGCACAGAGCCTCCAGCTTCACCGACAGACAAAGATGCCTCGGGCTCTTTGATCTGTGCGCTGCAGAGCAGATTAGATCACCGAGCCTGAGGTGTCTTTGTCCGTCGGTGAAGTTGGGGGCTCGGTGATCACTGAGACGGAAGTGTTTTTGTCCGTCAACGAAGCTGCATGCCTGGTGATCTAATCTGCTCTGTGCACTGCAGAGCAAATTAGATCACAGAGCCCCCAGGTTCACCGAGGGCATGCCTGCCTAACCTCCGGGTTTAGCCCGGAGACTCTGGGTTTTCACGCTCTTCTCCAAGTCTCCGGTGATGAGCGGTTTTCCACCACAGGCCCAGAATTGATGCGAAAGACTGTTTACATTCAATGGAACACTGAGTGCAGCAGAAAGGATGCTGTTTTGTTTTGGGGAGTTGTGTTTGTTAAGGTTTCTAGTCGGATTGGGGTGTGGAGGCCCCAGCAGAGCTTTGCTCCTGCTCCTACCAACTGCCTCAACACCCTGTGCACACAATGCAGCTCCCTCCCACTGATGAGCAGCTGCGCTCACTGTGCACTGTGCACTGGCTTTTCAAACACTGCTCTGATCCCCAGTGTGGGGCTCACTCACGTGTGAAAGGTAGTGCATTCCGCTTCTTGTGGGGGCTGGTAACATGATTCAATTCAGCCGGCTCAGTTTTACCACATTGTTCTTTACCTCTATTGCCGGCTGCCGCAGTCCTTAAGTCATTCCCGGCTGCTGCCGGAGACGGGCCCATTAAAAACATCACTGGTCCTGCGCAAGTGTCTAGGCCCACACAGCGCCCGCTATGGACCACAGTGCTTCTAAACCCGTTGAAAGACCGGGCCTTGATTCAAAGATTTTTTTGCTGGCAAAATCGGCTGTATTCCACCCCACTATACGCCTTCACTCTTGGAACATACCGGTACTCGAATTGTAAAGACGCCAGAAAAGTGCTTACTAGCTTCGCTCTCTTCTATGTTGTTAAGTCTGGCAGAAATGGGCAAAACTCTGGCTTCTGCTTCATTGGAGCGTATATTTGTAGCCTCAAACTCCCATGCAGATTCCAGCTATGAGGCCCAGACCTTATTTTCGAGTAGTCGTCGGGCTGCACCGTCGATCCTTCAGAAAGATGACACTCTACCGCGTTCTACCTTGGCAGACCGCTTGTCTCGTGACATTGCACTGCTAGAGAGGCAGTTAGCGTCCTACCAAAAATCCAAAATCTATTAACATCTTAGGCACTCGACAGTTAGGCTACAGGGATCGTCACGGAAACAGAAACCGCCATGCTCCACTTAAAGTCTACTCTAGCTGGCATAGCAGATAAAAATCAAGCTGCATTGTTGAGGCTGCTCAACCTCTCCGCAGCCTTCCATCTTGTTGATCATAGCGTGCTAGTGCCAAGGCTCGAAGAGATCGCAAATTGCTCCAGACTGGCATCCAAATGGAAAGCGTCCTTCTTGGGCCCTCGCATGGTAAGGGTCTGTGTGGGTAATAATCACTCCATCTCTCATACCTGTCGCCTCTGCTTTTCAATTTGTATATACGCCCACTACTGGATCTCCTAAATGAATTAGGTGTTCAATATACAAACTACGCAGACGACACTCAGATTGTCATCCAGCTGAGCAGTCACTATAAAAATGATGCTGAAACTATCAATACCATCTATAAAGCCATCCAGGACTGGATGGCCTACAACTCCTTGGCCCTGAATAACAATAAAACAGAGCTCATGATAGTATCCTCTAAGAACACCCGAAACAAGCTAGCCACAGACAATGCCAACTTCACTATTGTGGACAATGTCATCATGGTCCTAAGGAAAGTAAAAACATTAGGCGTCGTTCTAGATGCCGAACTATCCATGAAGCCCCACGTCTCCAGCATTCGATCTAGCTGTGGACTGATTAATAAGCAAATACACTATATTCGGCCATTCATAAAAACTGAAAACTGTGCACTTCTAGATTAGATTATTGTAACAGCCTACTGTCCGGCACCACCGCTGCCAACATACAATCTTTGCAGGTGGCTGTGTGCACCATCTTTAACTAATCGCGCCGCACTCAAATTTCCACCTACAGAAAGAAGCTACATTGGCTTCCGGTAAAACACAGAATAACACATAAAGTGTTAACAATGACACACAAGTGTGTGTCCTTAAGCAGTCCCTCATATTTGTCAGAACGCATCAAAGTCAAGACAAGTGACAGGACCCTTCGTTCCTCTACTGCTACAGTACTTGCTTCCCCCAGATTCAAAATCCCTAAATTTAGAGGTACCACTCTTGATTTCCAGGGTCCTCTCCTATGGAATGTACTTCCACCTGCAATACGCCAGGTTCAAAACTACCCTCTTTTTAAAAGAGCTATAAAGACTCACCCTTTTAACATAGAGTAATCTTACGACCTCTCCACACTTCCTCTGCTTCAGTCTTTTAATGTTTTGTTTGTCTTGTTTTCATTTTCTGTGCGCTCTGAGGCCCATGGCCATGTGGCACGTAACAAGAATCAAAATAAATAAATGAAATAAAATAGAAACACTTGTGTACAGGCGCATTATTAATGCCACATCATATCATGCAGTGCACACTAGCACACCCCACTGCACTGCACCGCCCACCAAAATGTAGGCGCAAAACCATTAAAACACTAATGACCCATCATTGGCGGTTTCTGCGCTACATTCTGATAGGACGGGCTGCAAAGGGAACTTAACTGTTCAGCATTGAGAGCATTGCTTGCGGCACGTGTGTGTGCCGTGGGCGGACGCAGCACTGCAGACAGTACAGAGAGAGTAGCCCAGCTAAGGTAGGGTTAAGGGAGGGCAAAAAGGGGGAGGCAGGATTTCAGAGGGAGCCACTGGATAAACCCACGCACCGAAGAGAGCTCACCTCTGCTATGTGATGTACTTGACAACAGTGTGGCCTGGAGTTTCCATCTGAAATTGTGGAAGAGGGTCTGTGGTTATTTGAAATATAGCCCGGCACCCTGCTAATGAGTGGCATATATACCTGATGCTACCATTCCATGCAGTCAGCGCCTACCGAAAGATCGGGGCTCAGTGGATTTGGCCAGGGAATGCCATGCAGTGCTTTAAGTGGGATAAGAAATTGAGGGGGGGTTCTAGCATGCCGTGATGCACATTTATGGTGGTGGGGCCTAAAAAAGGTCTCACGGACCCTCCAATCCCAAAGCCTTTAAAAGAGGTGGGGCCTAAGTAATTAAGAGTGACCCAACAGACCCACCCGAGTTTTCATACTTAAAGTGAAAGTGAGTAAATTCTATTTTGAAATATATATTAAATGTACTTTGCATATTGACCAAAATAAATACATTCCTATATAAAATAGAACTTCAAATTAAAATGGATCACCGCACCACGAAATCCCATAGATCCTTCAAAAGAAATATGTATGTACTAATTGACATTATTGTAATGACAATACTTTAATATGATGTGTTGCAATAATCAAACCTGTTTGAAAAGAACCTAATTCTAAATGTATTTAACTGACGTTTTAATTATAAACATGAGTGATAGTGACATCCACAGTATGCTCAAACAGCTTTGTATTTACATTACTGCAAGGAAGAGAAAGTCAGTTGGGACAGCCCTGCAGAGCCTCAGCTCAAGGGCCATATTTGGAGACTGCCCAAGCTGAGCCCTGGCTAGCCCTGGCCCACTTGACCCCCTGGTTATAGTTTATTTATTTTTTTGCGTGCCTTTCATACAACTTTCAGACCCCTTGACCCGCCCGGTCACCATCTCGGGCTGATGAACTACAGCGGGGGCAGTGAGCACCAAAAGTAGGTTTGCTTGCAGTGAAGCCCTCCGCCCCATCGTAAAATGGTCTATGGTCTGGAGGGGAACCTCATCCGAATAAACACACACACATTGTTGCTCCGTGTAACCATTGCTCAGCCCTCCGAATATCAACAAAGGTTCTGGAAATAAAAGGCGCTAAAATTGGTCTGTCTAGAATTAACCAGATGTGACGACTATGTAGTAGTGATGTAATTGAATCTGTAGAGCACACCCTGTTACAGTAGTGAGAATCTTCAAATGATTAGATATAGATCTATTAAGGTCAAAGAAACATGAAATTATGGTAGCCCCTGATAAAGAATATCTCCTTATTGTTATCCAGAACCCATCAGAATAAATGACCAGCTACCATTTTGGCACCAGTGAAGAGAAGAATCTACAGCATTACACAGACGTTTAAAATGTTTGTCAATCATACTGTGATTAATATTTTGTGCAATGGTTGTTTTTCATGGTCTGAGCAGCACACTGACGTAAAGAAGGGACTAGGCACAGAATCGCAAAATCTTTTCAATTATTGATTGCAGTATGTTGAAGTGGTGTACCTTTTTTGTATTTAAAAGGATAAATAGCTGCTGACTGTTATAAAACATGTTTATACCGTGGAATAAATTCCTGTAAAAAAATAAATAAAGAAAGATATAGATATATTGAAGCTTTAAATAATGCTATTGATGAGATAGATATAGGTACCATGTGGAAAAGTTGAATGGACGCACATGATACTAATTGTATTTATTATTTATTTTATGGTGAAATGTTATATTAAAACTATGAATATTTTAGAAGAATTGTGTCAGACCTAATCCTACAAGAGTCCTTAAATCAATTGTGTTAGTTGTTGATTTATTTTGATTCTATTCTTTTACCTTGTATACTGTACTGGGATATTTGGTTTTAGACATAAGTATTCGATGGATTCTCTTTTTTTAAATGTTTAATGTTGCGATTTGTTCATATACAAAGCCAGTGTGGCTATATGTATTCTAAATAAAATGAAATTAAATATCAACTTTCTGATTTTGTGGAAGACTCAAATTTGTGGTGAAAATAGTTTCTTTAAAAAAAAAAAAAACATACTTTGACTGTCTCGTTTGTAAAATATGGCTCACCCCAATGCAGATCGATGGGGAAATTGCAAAACATTTATTCTTGGGTCAGATTTATGGGCATTTGTATTTCCTCATGTAAGTCTAGAGTAAATAGCAGCTAACAGTACATGTATGCCTATTTTCTAATAAATACTGCTTTTAAATATACAGAATGAGGTCTAAGGTATCAACATTTCTAGTTCTTAATATAATAAATACAATATTTCCCCTTCGGAATAATAAAATATAAATATAAATAAATAAAATATACAGAATGAGGTCTAAGGTATCAACATTTCTAGTTCTTAATATAATAAATACAATATTTCCCCTTCGGAATAATAAAAAAATTCCCGTCGGGGAATTGAACCCCGGTCTCCCGCGTGACAGGCGGGGATACTGACCACTATCCTAACGAGGAGCCATGCGATCTGTGTTTCCATATCGGCCTTTTATACCAGCAAATCTTCAATGGAACAGAACATTTTGCTAGTCATAAGTGACTGGCAAAGTGCAGCGTTACGAGAACATCTGTTACTATTAGAAGCCAATATAGAAGCACAGATTGCATGGCTCCTCGAATGAACTCCACAGTTGCCTGAGATTAATAGCCTGTTGCTAGGACAACATAGGAATTACTTTTTTCAGGTGTCATTGCAGTGCCTACTTCTCACACGCTCTATAAACCGATCAACGCGTGCGCAGGACTCTAACGGTGCCCTGTTTGCGTGTCAAGGCGCATGCGCGATTTCCACCCAATGCAAATACCTGTGTTGGCTGAGACGGGGGAGGGGGCGAATGGGGTGACGTCATAGGGGAGCCACAGAACTCTGTCCCTGAAAGAGACGGCCACACTGCAAGCAAGTTATCTGAAAGTAGAACATATACTGCGCTGCCATAATGAATATATTTAGGTGTCTTTATGTAATGAGCGACATACTACAGCAGACTTTTACAAAATGGCCAGCCAGGTAACATCTGAACATTATCACAGTCATGTGCAATTGTTCAGAATGTATTAAGACCACAACAAACGCAATTAAACAAATATGCATAAAAATCGCAGCTGCCAAGTGAGCTGAGGACAAACACTTTGAGCTCGCCCAGTGTTTTTCCCTAGGATGGACCTGCAAATCTCAGCATGCAAAATTGAAAATCAATATTGTCCGAAAGCAGTGCTTTAAGTGGGCTAAAATTGAGGGGGGTCCTCATTTGGGGGTGTGGTTTGATTGATGGACATGATCTAGGTGGAGAAAAGACCTTGGATCAAGGATAGGGTGAACAGTTGCGAGAGGAAGTTACAGTTTAGAGACACTACATGTTTCCTGCAGATGTGACTGACAAAAGTGCCAGCCAGCCACAGCGGGATTTGTAGTTTGCGCGACACTGACACTTTGCAACTTCTGTCAGTCACAGCTACCTGACTTGATCATGGCGATGCGGCTGCAGCTACTGTCACAGGTTTCCCCCCTTCTCACCTGTCTATGTTGCCTGATGTCCTCTTTAGGTGGATTCTTCTTTCGTATGGTTCGGGACTTAAATAAGCCCGCTCGGCCGTCCTCGGCTTCCAGATTACGTTCAGCTTCGATGTCCAGGATCACGGAAACTCCAGAAGTATTCAAGAAGGAGTTGGGTGCACGCGGAAGCGGCACAGGGATTCCGGGAAGTTAGGAAAGAGGGAAGAAGTCGGGAGAATGGAATCCAGGGGGCAGTGGATAGCAAGAAGCACTAGAGAAGGTTCGGAGCACACGTCCGATCACAGCTAGTAGCAGCGTTGAGACGCGCGGGGCCGCAGGGGTGTGGCTTCTTTATAGAGGACGCTGCGTAGAACGTGAAGACTGGCGAGCAGCGTTCTGAGCTTGCTGCCATGTTGGTAGTATTATGGAGTGTAAGGCCCGACGTGTCAGGGACCAGGAGGCCCAGAAGGGGCGAGTTGGATGGTTCATTACAGCATGCCTCCTCCGGAAACTCGTTCCACCGGGTTTGCCCGGGTTTATAAGATGGAACCTTCTGAGTAGCCTGGGGGTATTTAGATTTGAGATAGGTTCCCAAGTGCGTTCACTTGGGGGATATCCTTTCCATTCCACCAGGTACTGGAGTTTGCCATGTCTATATCTAGAATCGCAAATCCTGGAGATCTCATACTCCAGTTGGTCATTGATGAGTACTGGTTTGGGGCGAAGGTTAGTTCGAGAGGTCTGAACATACGGCTTGATTAAGGACGTGTGAAATACTGGGTGGATTTTCTTCCAGGAGTCTGGAAGCTTGAGTCGGTAGGCCACTGGGTTGATGATTTCCTTTATAAGGAATGGTCCATAATATAGAGGAGCCATTTTATTTGGTCGCAAATGCCGTGGTAGCCGTTTCGAGGATAGCCAAAACTTATCCCCTATTGTGTAGGAGGGGCTTGGTCTTCGTTTGGAGTCCGCATACAGTTTGGTCTGGGCCTTGGCCTTTTCTAATTGTTCTTTGGCTTCTCTTTGAACATTAATGAGCATTTCCATCCAGGAATCGACTGTTGGAACTGGTGTGGGATGAGGAAGGATGGAGGGTAGAACCGAAGGGTGGAATCCTTGGCTACAGAAAAAAGGACTGGTCTTAATAGCAGAGTGGTCCGAATTATTATAGGCGAATTCTGTCACTGGTATTAAGAGGGACCAATCGTCCTGGACCTTGGTAGTGAAGCAACGGAGGTATTGTTCCAAGGTTTGGTTTACGCGCTCTGTGGCTCTGTTGGTTTGGGGATGATATCCTGAGGAAAGAGCGTATTGGATTCCTAGTATTTGGCAAAAATGTTTCCAGAACCGAGAAATGTATTGGGGCCCTCTGTCTGGTATGATCTTGGAAGGAAGTCCATGCAGTCTGAATATGTGTTCCAGGAAAATTCCAGCAAGTTCTGACGAGGATGGCAGTTTAAACAGAGGTATAAAATGGGCCACATGGGTGAACAAATCAATGGTGACCATGATGGTTGTGTATCCCCTGGAAGGTGGTAATTCCACAATGAAGTCTGTTGCTATGAATTCCCAAGGCCTTGTTGGAAGTGGAGGTTGCTGCAATAGACCCGCTGGTCTCTTGTTGTCATGTTTGTTTTGATTACAGACAGAGCATGCCTGGATATACCTTTTTACATCAGCTTTCACTCCATGCCACCAAAATTGCCTTTGTATTAATCAGAGGGTATTGGTAATACCACGATGCCCGGAAGTAAAGAGTATTGTGACAGCGATTTATTATCCTTTGCTGTAGTTTTTGTGTTGGGATGACCAAAGCATTGTCTTTGAACAAGTATCCATCTTTGGTCTTCAGTTTACACTGGTTCTTGTCCGAGATATCTTTCCAGATTTCAGAGGATTGAGTCTGACTGCGGACTTCATCTAGAAGGCTGGTCACCTGGGCTACAATTATTGTGTTGGGAAACATCTTGGGAAATGTTCGGTCATCAGGAGGTTCATAGTCAGGGCTCCGAGACAAGGCGTCGGCAATTACGTTTTGTGTTCCCGGAACATGGTGAATTTGGAACTGGTATTGAGAAAAGAAGAACGCCCAACGGGCCTGACGGCTGTTCCTGCATTCCAGGGCCTGTAACACTTGGAGATTTCGATGGTCCGTCTGAACCTGGACAGGATGTTTAGCTCCTAGAAGTAAATGACGGAACTCGGTGAAGGCTTGACGAATGGCTAGAAGTTCCTTTTCTAAGACTGAGTAATGAGTTTCACTGGAGGTCAATGTCCGTGAAAGATAGGCAATAGGATGTTCCAGCCCGTCATCTAGTTCCTGTTTCAGAACTGCTCCAATGGCATAGTTAGAGGCATCTGTTTCCACTGGGAATGGTCGATTTATATCAGGTTGAACCAGGATGGGGGCTTGTGTAAATTCTGTTTTCAGGCGTTGGAAGGCCTTCTCTTGGGCTGAGGTCCAATGATAGGGAGTATCTTTCTTCAACAAGGAGATGATCGGTTGAACAATCTCGGAGAAAGATGGTATAAACTTCCGATAGAAATTGGCCAAGCCCAGGAAAGATTGGATCTGTTTTACGGAGGTCGGAGTTGGCCAGGATAATATGGCTTTAACCTTGGATTGACCCATGCCTATGCCATCTGGGCTAAGGACAAATCCTAGATAGTGAACAGTGGAAACATGAAAAAGGCATTTCTCGGGTTTTGTTAGAAGCTTGTGTTCACGTAGCCATTGTAACACTGATTTAACATGTTCTTCATGCTTGAGAGGATCCTTAGAGAATATCAAAATATCGTCCAAGTAGACGATGACGAAAAGAAATAGCATATCCGAAAACACCCGGTCCACGAAGCGTTGGAAGATTGCCGGAGCATTAGAGAGTCCAAAGGGCATGACCAAGTATTCGTAATGACCAAAGGGTGTTCTGAAGGCTGTCTTCCATTCGTCACCTTCTCTAATACGAATCAAGTGATAAGCACCCCTGAGATCCAATTTGGTGAATATTACGGCTCCTCTTACGGCTTCCAGGATATCCGAGATCAAGGGTAATGGATAACGATCCTTAAGGGTGCACTGATTAAGACCTCGATAATCAAGACAAGGTCTGAGTTCCTTGGTGTCTTTTTTTAGGAACAAAAAATAATGAAGCTCCAGCCGGAGGCTTGAAGGGCCTTTTTCTCTGGTTCAGACAGGATAAACATCCTTCCGAAGGGAATCACGGCTGAAGGTTCGGTTTCAATAGCACAGTCCTCAGGCCTATCGAGTGGTAGGGCTTGGACAATAGCAGAAGAGAACACATCGGCGTATTCCTGGTAGGTTTTAGGAACGTGGATGATGTTGGAGACCATAAGAGGATCTTGCTGAGTTATTGAATGTTCTTCTGATGTTGTCGGTGAAGGATCCTGGAGCAGACAATGGGACATGCAAAATTCGGAACCTAGGAACAGGGAACCAGCTGTCCAATTGATGTATGGGTTGTGTTTTTGTAGCCAGGGCATTCCCAAAACCATTGGGTAATGGGCAGATTTTATGATGTCAAACTTTATCCTTTCTCGGTGAGGGTTTATAGCAAGCTCAATTTCCTTAGTCTGAAGGGATATGGGTCCAGAAGAAAGAGGTCTTCCATCAATTGCTTCTACAGGTTGCAGGACGTTCCGGGATTCGTAAGGAATATGATGTTTAAGGACCCATTCCTGATCTATGAATATTCCCATGGCCCCACAGTCCACTAGTGCCAGAATGGGGTAGGATTCCTTCTTAGATGACGATAGAAAAGCCTGTAAGACTACCACAGAGTTTTGTCCAGGAGAGTTCAAGGATGGTATAGATGTGGAGCCCGCATCTCTCTCCCGAAACTGAGCTCCATCTAGGATCGGGAGCTGGCGTTTCCCGAACGCCGTGGAGGGGCTAAGGGACATTCTCTGACTAAATGCTTGTCCGAGGCACAGTACATGCATAAGCCAGTATGGATCCTTCTCAGCCTTTCTTGGGGAGATATGGGTCCACGGAAGGCCCCTAGCTGCATGGGTTCGGGTTCATTTGTAGGAACAGGAGAATCTTCGGATTTTGAAGGGCTCACAAGAGGATTTTTTTTGATGGTTGACTTGGTCTTCCTTTTCTCTGCCTTTCTTTCCTGGATGCGGAAATCAATTTGTAGAGCAAGATCCATAAGTGCCTGGTAAGAACTAGGACATGCTACCCTGGCTAATTCATCCTTAACATCTTCATTTAGCCCTCTTCGAAAGAGGGTGAAGCAAGCTTCAGAAGGCCAACCCGCTTCTTTAGCCAATTGCTTGAATCGAGTTACGTAGGTGAGCATGTCCTGAGAGCCTTGCTGGAAATCGAGTAAACGTTCTTGAGCACTAAAGACCTGTTCTGAGCGGTCAAACATAGTCTTTAGTGCTTGAATGAATCCATCATAATCATCCAAAAGGGAATCTCCGGTGTTAACTAATGGTGTGGCCCAGGCTAAGGCATTCCCGGAGAGGTGAGAAATAATGAAGCCCACTTTAGCCCTGGGGGTGGAAAAATAATAAGGTATAAAGGTAAAGTGGACCAAACAAGAATCCAGGAATCCTCAGAGGGTTTTTGCACAGCCGTCATATTTGTCAACAATGCTGCCCAATAGCACGCTGTCCTTTGAGGCAGAGTCGCGTGAAAGTACCAATTGTTTCAGCGCGGCGTTCTCCGCTTTCAAGTTCTGTACTTCGGTCGATAGTTCTTGCATGCCACGCATAAGATCCTGGATGGCCGCCTCCATGTCTGTATCGATTTCGGTCAGGTGGCGTCTCAATCTGTCACAGGTTTCCCCCCTTCTCACCTGTCTATGTTGCCTGATGTCCTCTTTAGGTGGAGTCTTCTTTCGTATGGTTCGGGACTTAAATAAGCCCGCTTGGCCGTCCTCGGCTTCCAGATTATGTTCAGCTTCGATGTCCAGGATCACGGAAACTCCAGGAGTATTCAAGAAGGAGTTGGGGGCACGCGGGAGCGGCACAGGGATTCCGGGAAGTTAGGAAAGAGGGAAGAAGTCGGGAGAAGGGAATCCAGGGGCCAGGGGATAGCAAGTAGCACTAGAGAAGGTTCGGAGCACACGTCCGATCACAGCTAGTAGCAGCATTGAAACGCGCAGGGCCGCGGGGGTGTGGCTTCTTTATAGAGGACGCTGCGTAGAACGTGAAGACTGGCGAGCAGCGTTCTGAGCTTGCCACCATGTTGGTAGTATTATGGAGTGTAAGGCCCGACGTGTCAGGGACCAGGAAGCCCAGAAGGGGCAAGTTCGATGGTTCATGACAGCTACGGGGCCACTTTGAAAATTAATTCCAGGGCATCTTTTGGTTCCCAGCTCACCCCTGCCAGAGGCAACACGTTTATGGCACAAAATGGAGCAACACATCACACACCAGTGATCCTCACAACCTGGATTCATGACACGGACCCCCCTACAAGGCATCGGTGGAATATCTCTATTTCAATGCTGAGTGACATGGCGCTCAGGGATGAGCTATCTAAAGCCATACAGGATTACTTGAGAAAAAAACCCACAGGGCTCACATCAATGGCCACCAGATGGGAGGCAATGAAAGCTGTCATTAGGGGAGAGTTGGTAGTTCCTCCAGCAGCCTATAAGAGAAACGACAACTAAAGATTAGAGAGCGTCTAGAGGTGAGGTCGCCGTGGCTGAACAGACAAACAAGAAATGTTGGTCACCCAAAGCTTGCTGAGCATTGCGTATCGCCTGTAACAAACTGGAAGCACATTACACGGAGGAGAC
This sequence comes from Ambystoma mexicanum, assembly GCF_040938575.1. Lineage (NCBI taxonomy): Eukaryota > Metazoa > Chordata > Amphibia > Caudata > Ambystomatidae > Ambystoma > Ambystoma mexicanum. The sequence goes on from NC_090932.1 coordinate 1,558,465,926, forward strand.
AGCCCAAATTCTGCTATGCACAAAACAAAGTTATTATCCGAAAGGCAATAAAGCAAACAATTCCTTGGGAGAAAGTTAGCAAAAGTCAAAGGGAGAGACTGGATTATTTGCTTAAAAGACTAGCAGGGTTATCCCAATATGCAGAAGATGTGAAATTACAACTGGCTACTTCACACCTGTTGAGAACATGGCAACTCCACAATGCACGCTGGCCCAACAGGAATGTTACACTTCCTGGCGTTTTATTGGGAGACAGGGAAGCCCTGGAGTCACCAATCGCCACCAAAGAGGTTGAATCAGTGATTAAAGCCTTAAAACCTAGAGCCCTGGGCCGGATGGATTCTCCCCTAAATTCTATACAATTATCAAAACACTCCTCACGGGTCCTCTCACTGAGATCTTTAACTCTTTCTGAAAGACGGGCACTATAACCCCGTCTATGCAGGAAGCTATAACCATCTTGTTATTAAAACCTGGAAAAGAGTCAGGTGACTGTGCTTCGTACAGGGCGATTTCCTTGCTCAATATTGATGCAAGTATTTATTCCAAAATCCTGGCAAATAGACTAGAAAATGTTCTCCCCAAGGTTGTTGATGCCAAGCAGACATGCTTTATACTGGGAAGGAGCACTGGGGACAATTTTCGTAGGGTCATCAACTTGGTAGACATAGCAAAGTTCGAACATCGCAGTCTAGCCTTATTAACACTGGCCGCAACTGAAGCCTTTGATAGGGTAAATTGGGCATTTATGTGCCTGGCCCTAGAGGCATTTTGACTTGGCCCAATATTCTCCAAAATGCTCCTTGAAAATTATAGTTCACTGAAAACCATTCTGAGGGTAAACAAAAACTTTTCATCCCCCATTCCGCTTTCATGTGGTACCCATCAAGGGTGGCTGCTCTCCTCATTGATTTTTCCTTTAATTATGGAACCCCTAGCCCAACGAATCACAGAAATTCCTCCATTGAAGGGATGACAGTGAAGGGCGACCAATATAATATATTTCTTTATGCGGATGAGATAATGCTCTCCCTTCCTAACTGCCGATCCTACTTAACGAAGGCTCTTACGGTTTTGGAGCGTTTTGGACAAGTGGCAATCTTTGCCGTTTATTATCCCAAGTCAGGATCCCTAGAGGTTGGGCTATCCGTAGAAGAGATTAGTGCTCTTCAATGCATTTACCCATTGGAATGGAGCACCACATCAACCAAATACCTAGGTGTGCACATAGTAGCAAACCCAAAGGACTTATATGCAGCTAATTTCCCCCGTCGTTTTGGTGACTTGGAATCTGGCCTCAAGAGATGGACAACCCGAGAGATCTCACTCATGGGGAGGATCATGGCATACAAAATGAGCCTGCTCCCTAGATTGCTGTGTCTATGTTTGGTTCTCCCAGTGGGGATCCCCCTGAAAGCACTCCTTCAGCTACAAAGACCTGATTGGGTTTATCTGAAATAGGGGAAAACCACCAATAGCAAAGAAGGTGATGATGGGCAATGCCAAATGGGGAGGGATGGGTGTCCTCAATCTGTGCAGCTATTATGCCACAACACAACTGGCGAATATGCTGACTTGGTACCACCCCACAAACCCCCGAAATAGGTCTCTATTGAACAATCCAAGGCCCTCCCCCCTCTCAGCTCCTTGCCACATATTGCACAGACTGGGGGTGAGAACTGGAGAAACCTTCTCTCGTCCACTAGAACCACATTGAGAATTTGGCAGTGGGCATTAAAAAGAAAAGGGACCCACAAGGGAGTAAGCCCTCTCCCCAGTCTTTCAAAATCCGAACTTCTCCCCAGGCCTTTGCCCGGCTAATTTCAAATACTGGATTCGGGGAGGGCTGCACAAGGTCTCATAACTCTACGAGAATGGCGCAGCGCTCACCTTTGAAAAATGCAAAGATAGGTTTGCCCTGAAGGAATCGGACAGATTTTCCTACGCACCAATCCGCCACTGGATTGCCCGCCCACTCACCAAGCTAGGGGCCACACGGGAACGTACCCCCTAGAACTCATGCTGCAGGATGGCCCTGAAGGTGGAGAAATTTTGAGTCTATATAAGCTACTGCAAGAAGACATGTTGACCCTCCAACCTAAATACATGGCACTTTGGGAGGCCGACTTGGGCCATCCCATTGAAGACCAAACATGGGTGGAAATCTGGTCTAGGATCAAAGCAGCCTCCAGATGTGTGACAAATAAAGAATGTACACTCAAATTGTTATACAGGTGGTACCTCCCGCCAGAATGTCTGTACCACTTTGAGAAGTCACTGGACCCGACATGCTGGAGGAAATGTGGGATGCGGGGTTCATTTTTTCACATGTTGTTGGATTATCCACTGGCACGCTCCTTCTGAGATTCGGTAATCAAGGCAATTGAGGCCATTACCAAGGTAACCCTACCTATGGAACCGGAAGTAATAATGCTGGGGACTCCAATCCCAGAGATATACCCTAGAACTGGTCCTGCTGCAACGCTAATCACCCAACTCCTCCTAGCTGCGGAAATCACATGAAGGACAGTTGCTACCACTCTGGTGGGTTTAGATCTGGGGCATTCTGGTAGCAGAAAAGGTCACAGCAGCTAAGAAGGGTACTTGTCATCGCTTCACCAACGTTTGGTCAGCAATTTTGGATTATGAGCAGGACTGACCAGCACAGACATTTCAACGACAGTTGGTGAAACTCTTTCTAAGGACTGCCTAGTGCTCTTCACCCCCCCATCCCAGGACAGTAGGAAAACATTCCCAACTGGGGATGACGGCTGGAGGAGCTGGGGTGGACGAGGAAGGAGAGAAGGAGGGAAGGGGGGAGAGTGATGCCTGAAGCTACTGTATAGCAATACTGATGCCATGTTCTACCACTGTATGATTGATGGATAATCTGACAGTTTAAATAATGTTATTAAAAAAAATGAAATGCGAATGAGGTGTTCAATCTGCAGTTTGTATGTCTGATGTGGTAACAAGGCTGCGGCGGTGCCATGTGGGCACGCAGCAGCGAAGTAACATCTGAACATTATCACAGTCATATCCGTCCTGGAATCTGCTGTGTTGAAATGTAACAGTTGTTTGCTGGATCATTGTGGACGTGCTGTTTGAAGGTGTTTGCTGAAGTGCCTCTCCCCCCATGAGTTTTGCCATCTTTGGGCTGCCTCTAGCAAATCTCTGAAGATTGTCCCTGACTGTACCCTAAGCAAAAACACTGAGGATCTTACTAGGTGCGCCAGGATATTCAAAAACTTGTTTTTATCCTTTAGAAACAGGTGCATTTACCTGACAGGCAACCTGTCAGGTAAATGCACCCTGAAATTGGCCAAGCCCAGGAAAGATTGGATCTGTTTTACGGAGGTCGAAGTTGACCAGGATAGTATGGCTTTAAACTTGGATTGATCCATGCCTATGCCATCTGGGCTAAGGACAAATCCTAGATAGTGAACAGTGGAAACATGAAAAAGGCATTTCTCGGGTTTTGCTAGAAGCTTGTGTTCACGTAGCCGTTGTAACACTGATTTAACATGTTCTTCATGCTTGAGAGGATCCTTAGAGAATATCAAAATATCGTCCAAGTAGACGATGACGAAAAGAAATAGCATATCCGAAAACACCCGGTCCATGAAGCGTTGGAAGATTGCCGGAGCATTAGAGAGTCCAAAGGGCATGACCAAGTATTTGTAATGACCAAAGGGTGTTCTGAAGGCTGTCTTCCATTCGTCACCTTCTCTAATACGAATCAAGTGATAAGCACCCCTGAGATCCAATTTGGTGAATATTACGGCTCCTCTTACGGCTTCCAGGATATCCGAGATCAAGGGTAATGGATAACGATCCTTAAGGGTGCACTGATTAAGACCTCGATAATCAAGACAAGGTCTGAGTTCCTTGGTGTCTTTTTTTAGGAACAAAAAATAATGAAGCTCCAGCCGGAGGCTTGAAGGGCCTTTTTCTCTGGTTCAGACAGGATAAACATCCTTCCGAAGGGAATCACGGCTGAAGGTTCGGTTTCAATAGCACAGTCCTCAGGCCTATCGAGTGGTAGGGCTTGGACAATAGCAGAAGAGAACACATCGGCGTATTCCTGGTAGGTTTTAGGAACGTGGATGATGTTGGAGACCATAAGAGGATCTTGCTGAGTTATTGAATGTTCTTCTGATGTTGTCGGTGAAGGATCCTGGAGCAGACAATGGGGCATGCAAAATTCGGATCCTAGGAACAGGGAACCAGCTGTCCAATTGATGTATGGGTTGTGTTTTTGTAGCCAGGGCATTCCCAAAACCATTGGGTAATGGGCAGATTTTATGATGTCAAACTTTATCCTTTCTCGGTGAGGGTTTATAGCAAGCGCAATTTCCTTAGTCTGAAGGGATATGGGTCCAGAAGAAAGAGGTCTTCCATCAATTGCTTCTACAGGTTGCAGGACGTTCCGGGATTCGTAAGGAATATGATGTTTACGGACCCATTCCTGATCTATGAATATTCCCATGGCCCCACAGTCCACTAGTGCCAGAATGGGGTAGGATTCCTTCTTAGATGACGATAGAAAAGCCTGTAAGACTACCACAGAGTTTTGTCCAGGAAAGTTCAAGGATGGAATAGATTTGGAGCCTGCATCTCTCTCCCGAAACTGAGCTCCATCTAGGATCGGGAGCTGGCGTTTCCCGAACGCTGTGAAGGGGCTAAGGGACATTCTCTGACTAAATTCTTGTCCGAGGCACAGTACATGCATAAGCCAGTATGGATCCTTCTCATCCTTTCTTGGGGAGATATGGGTCCACTGAAGGCCCCTAGCTGCATGGGTTTGGGGTTCATTTGTAGGAACAGGAGAATCTTCGGATTTTGAAGGGCTCACAAGAGGATTTTTTTGGATGGTTGACTTGGTCTTCCTTTTCTCTGCCTTTCTTTCCTGTATGCGGAAATCAATTTGTAGAGCAAGATCCATAAGTGCCTGGTAAGAACTTGGACGTGCTACCTTGGCTAATTCATCCTTAACATCTTCATTTAGCCCTCTTCGAAAGAGGGTGAAGCAAGCTTCAGAAGGCCAACCCGCTTCTTTAGCCAATTGCTTGAATCGAGTTACGTAGGTGAGCATGTCCTGAGAGCCTTGCTGGAAATCGAGTAAACGTTATTGAGCACTAAAGACCTGTTCTGGGCGGTCAAACATAGTCTTTAGTGCTTGAATGAATCCATCATAATCATCCAAAAGGGAATCTCCGGTGTTAACTAATGGTGTGGCCCAGGCTAAGGCATTCCCGGAGAGGTGAGAAATAATAAAGCCCACTTTAGCCCTGGGGGTGGAAAAATAATAAGGTTTAAAGGTAAAGTGGACCAAACAAGAATCCAGGAATCCTCAGAGGGTTTTTGCACAGCCGTCATATTTGTCAACAATGCTGCCCAATAGCACGCTGTCCTTTGAGGCAGAGTCGCGTGAAAGTACCAATTGTTTCAGCGTGGCGTTCTCCGCTTTCAAGTTCTGTACTTCGGTCGATAGTTCTTGCATGCCACGCATAAGATCCTGGATGGCCGCCTCCATGTCTGTATCGATTTCGGTCAGGTGGCGTCTCAATCTGTCACAGGTTTCCCCCTTCTCACCTGTCTATGTTGCCTGATGTCCTCTTTAGGTGGAGTCTTCTTTCGTATGGTTCGGGACTTAAATAAGCCCGCTCGGCCGTCCTCGGCTTCCAGATTACGTTCAGCTTCGATGTCCAGGATCACGGAAACTCCAGGAGTATTCAAGAAGGAGTTGGGGGCACGCGGAAGCGGCACAGGGATTCCGGGAAGTTAGGAAAGAGGGAAGAAGTCGGGAGAAGGGAATCCAGGGGCCAGGGGATAGCAAGTAGCACTAGAGAAGGTTCGGAGCACACGTCCGATCACAGCTGGTAGCAGCGTTGAGACGCGCAGGGCCGCGGGGGTGTGGCTTCTTTATAGAGGACGCTGCGTAGAACGTGAAGACTGGCGAGCAGCGTTCTGAGCTTGCCGCCATGTTGGTAGTATTATGGAGTGTAAGACCCGACGTGTCAGGGACCAGGAAGCCCAGAAGGGGCGAGTTCGAAGGGTCATGACAGCTACGGGGCCACTTTGAAAATTAATTCCAGGGCATCTTTTGGTTCCTAGCTCACCCCTGCCAGAGGCAACACTTTTATGGCACAAAATGGAGCAGCACATCACACACCAGTGATCCTCACAACCTGGATTCATGACACGGACCCCCCTACAAGGCATCGGTGGAATATCTCTATTTCAATGCTGAGTGACATGGCGCTCAGGGATGAGCTATCTAAAGCCATACAGGATTACTTGAGAAAAAAACCCACAGGGCTCACATCAATGGCCACCAGATGGGAGGCAATGAAAGCTGTCATTAGGGGAGAGTTGGTAGTTCCTCCAGCAGCCTATAAGAGAAACGACAACTAAAGATTAGAGAGCGTCTAGAGGTGAGGTCGCTCTGGCTGAACAGACAAACAAGAAATGTTGGTCACCCAAAGCTTGCTGAGCGTTGCGTATCGCCTGTAACAAACTGGAAGCACATTACACGGAGGAGACAGCCCAAACTCTGCTATGCACAAAACAAAGTTATTATCCGAAAGGCAATAAAGCAAACAGTTCCTTGGGAGAAAGTTAGCAAAAGAGAGACTGGATTATTTGCTTAAAAGACTTGCTGGGTTATCCCAATATGCAGAAGATGTGAAATTACAACTGGCTACTTCACACCTGTTGAGAACATGGCAACTCCACAATGCACGCTGGCCCAACAGGAATGTTACACTTCCTAGCGTTTTATTGGGAGACAGGGAAGCCCTGGAGTCACCCATCGCCACCAAAGAGGTTGAATCAGTGATTAAAGCCTTAAAACCTAGAGCCCTGGGCCCGATGGATTCTCCCCTAAATTCTGTACAATTATCAAAACACTCCTCACGGGTCCTCTCACTGAGATCGTTAACTCTTTCCGAGAGACGGGCACTATAACCACGTCTATGCAGGAAGCTATAACCATCTTGTTATTAAAACCTGGAAAAGAGTCAGGTGACTGTGCTTCGTACAGGGCGATTTCCTTGCTCAATATTGATGCAAATATTTATTCCAAAATCCTGGCAAATAGACTAGAAAATGTTCTCCCCAAGGTTGTTGATGCCAAGCAGACAGACTTTATACTGGGAAGGAGCACTGGGGACAATTTTCGTAGGGTCATCAACTTGGTAGACATAGCAAAGTTCGAACATCGCAGTCTAGCCTTATTAACACTGGCCGCAACTGAAGCCTTTGATAGGGTAAATTGGGCATTTATGTGCCTGACCCTAGAGGCATTTTGACTTGGCCCAATATTCTCCAAAATGCTCCTTGAAAATGATAGTTCACTGAAAACCATTCTGAGGGTAAACAAAAACTTTTCGGCCCCCATTCGGCTTTCATGTGCTACCCATCAAGGGTGGCCGCTCTCCCCATTGATTTTTCCTTTAATTATGGAACCCCTAGCCCAACGAATCACATAAATTCCTCCATTGAAGGGATGACAGTGAAGGGCGACCAATATAATATATTTCTTTATGCGGATGAAATAATGCTCTCCCTTCCTAACTGCCGATCCTCCTTAACGAAGGCTCTTACGGATTTGGAGCGTTTTGGACAAGTGGCAGTCTTTGCCGTTTATTATCCCAAGTCAGGATCCCTAGAGGTTGGGCTATCCGTAGAAGAGATTAGTGCTCTTCAATGCATTTACCCATTGGAATGGAGCACCACATCAACCAAATACCTAGGGGTACACATAGTAGCAAACCCAAAGGACTTATATGCAGCTAATTTCCCCCGTCGTTTTGGTGACTTGGAATCTGGCCTCAAGAGATGGACAACCCGAGAGATCTCACTCATGGGTAGGATCACGGCATACAAAATGAGCCTGCTCCCTAGATTGCTGTGTCTATGTTCGGCTCTCCCAGTGGGGATCCCCCTGAAAGCACTCCTTCAGCTACAAAGACCTGACTGGGTTTATCTGAAATAGGGGAAAACCACCAATAGCAAAGAAGGTGATGATGGGCGATGCCAAATGGGGAAGGATGGGTGTCCTCAATCTGTGCAACTATTATGCCGCAGCACAACTGGTGAATATGCTGACTTGGTACCACCCCATAAACCCCCGAAATAGGTATCTATTGAACAATCCAAGGCCCTCCCCCCTCTCAGCTCCTTGCCACATATTGCACAGACTGGGGGTAAGAATCGGACAGACCTTCTCTCTTCCACTAGAACCACATTGAGAATTTGGCAGTGGGCATTAAAAAGAAAAGGGACCCACAAGGGAGTAAGCCCTCTCCCCAGTCTTTCAAAATCCGAACTTCTCCCCAGGCCTTTGCCCGGCTAATTTCAAATACTGGATTCGGGGAGGGCTGCACAAGGTCTCATAACTCTACGAGAATGGCGCAGCGCTCACCTTTGAAAAATGCAAAGATAGGTTTGCCCTGAAGGAATCGGACAGATTTTCCTACGCACCAATCCGCCACTGGATTGCCCGTCCACTCACCAAGCTAGGGGCCACACGGGAACGTACCCCCTAGAACTCATGCTGCAGGATGGCCCTGAAGGTGGAGACATTTTGAGTCTATATAAGCTACTGCAAGAAGACATGTTGACCCTCCAACCTAAATACATGGCACTTTGGGAGGCCGACTTGGGCCATCCCATTGAAGACCAAACATGGGTGGAAATCTGGTCTAGGATCAAAGCAGCCTCCAGATGTGTGACAAATAAAGAATGTACACTCAAATTGTTATACAGGTGGTACCTCCCGCCAGAATGTCTGTACCACTTTGAGAAGTCACTGGACCCGACATGCTGGAGGAAATGTGGGATGCGGGGTTCATTTTTTCACATGTTGTTGGATTATCCACTGGCACGCTCCTTCTGAGATTCGGTAATCAAGGCAATTGAGGCCATTACCAAGGTAACCCTACCTATGGAACCGGAAGTAATAATGCTGGGGACTCCAATCCCAGAGATATACCCTAGAACTGGTCCTGCTGCAACGCTAATCACCCAACTCCTCCTAGCTGCGGAAATCACATGAAGGACAGTTGCTACCACTCTGGTGGGTTTAGATCTGGGGCATTCTGGTAGCAGAAAAGGTCACAGCAGCTAAGAAGGGCACTTGCCATCGCTTCACCAACGTTTGGTCAGCAATTTTGGATTATGAGCAGGACTGACCAGCACAGACATTTCAACGACAGTTGGTGAAACTCTTTCTAAGGACTGCCTAGTGCTCTTCACCCCCCCCATCCCAGGACAGTAGGAAAACATTCCCACCTGGGGATGACAGCTGGAGGAGCTGGGGTGGACGAGGAAGGAGAGAAGGAGGGAAGGGGGGAGAGTGATGCCTGAAGCTACTGTATAGCAATACTGATGCCATGTTCTACCACTGTATGATTGATGGATAATCTGACAGTTTAAATAAAGTTATTAAAAAAAAGAAATGAGAATGAGGTGTGCAATCTGCAGTTTGTATGTCTGATGTGGTAACAAGGCTGCGGCGGTGCCATGTGGGCACGCAGCAGCGAAGTAACATCTGAACATTATCACAGTCATATCCGTCCTGGAATCTGCTGTGTTGAAATGTAACAGTTGATTGCTGGATCATTGTGGACGTGCTGTTTGAAGGTGTTTGCTGAAGTGCCTCTCCCCCCATGAGTTTTGCCATCTTTGGGCTGCCTCTAGCAAATCTATGAAGATTGTCCCTGACTGTACCCTAAGCAAATACACTGAGGATCTTACTACGTGCGCCAGGATATTCAAAAACTTGTTTTTATCCTTTAGAAACAGGTGCATTTACCTGACAGGCAACCTGCCAGGTAAATGCACCTTGAAATTGGCCAAGCCCAGGAAAGATTGGATCTGTTTTACGGAGGTCGGAGTTGGCCAGGATAGTATGGCTTTAACCTTGGATTGATCCATGCCTATGCCATCTGGGCTAAGGACAAATCCTAGATAGTGAACAGTGGAAACATGAAAAAGGCATTTCTCGGGTTTTGCTAGAAGCTTGTGTTCACGTAGCCATTGTAACACTGATTTAACATGTTCTTCATGCTTGAGAGGATCCTTAGAGAATATCAAAATATCGTCCAAGTAGACGATGACGAAAAGAAATAGCATATCCGAAAACACCCGGTCCATGAAGCGTTGGAAGATTGCCGGAGCATTAGAGAGTCCAAAGGGCATGACCAAGTATTCGTAATGACCAAAGGGTGTTCTGAAGGCTGTCTTCCATTCGTCACCTTCTCTAATACGAATCAAGTGATAAGCACCCCTGAGATCCAATTTGGTGAATATTACGGCTCCTCTTACGGCTTCCAGGATATCCGAGATCACGGGTAATGGATAACGATCCTTAAGGGTGCACTGATTAAGACCTCGATAATCAAGACAAGGTCTGAGTTCCTTGGTGTCTTTTTTTAGGAATAAAAAATAATGAAGCTCCAGCTGGAGGCTTGAAGGGCCTTTTTCTCTGGTTCAGACAGGATAAACATCCTTCCGAAGGGAATCACGGCTGAAGGTTCGGTTTCAATAGCACAGTCCTCAGGCCTATCGAGTGGTAGGGCTTGGACAATAGCAGAAGAGAACACATCGGCGTATTCCTGGTAGGTTTTAGGAACGTGGATGATGTTGGAGACCATAAGAGGATCTTGCTGAGTTATTGAATGTTCTTCTGATGTTGTCGGTGAAGGATCCTGGAGCAGACAATGGGACATGCAAAATTCGGAACCTAGGAACAGGGAACCAGCTGTCCAATTGATGTATGGGTTGTGTTTTTCTAGCCAGGGCATTCCCAAAACCATTGGGTAATGGGCAGATTTTATGATGTCAAACTTTATCCTTTCTCGGTGAGGGTTTATAGCAAGCTCAATTTCCTTAGTCTGAAGGGATATGGGTCCAGAAGAAAGAGGTCTTCCATCAATTGCTTCTACAGGTTGCAGGACGTTCCGGGATTCGTAAGGAATATGATGTTTAAGGACCCATTCCTGATCTATGAATATTCCCATGGCCCCACAGTCCACTAGTGCCAGAATGGGGTAGGATTCCTTCTTAGATGACGATAGAAAAGCCTGTAAGACTACCACAGAGTTTTATCCAGGAAAGTTAAAGGATGGAATAGATGTGGAGCCTGCATCTCTCTCCCGAAACTGAGCTCCATCTAGGATCAGGAGCTGGCGTTTCCCGAACGCCGTGGAGGGGCTAAGGGACATTCTCTGACTAAATGCTTGTCCGAGGCACAGTACATGCATAAGCCAGTATGGATCCTTCTCATCCTTTCTTGGGGAGATATGGGTCCACGGAAGGCCCCTAGCTGCATGGGTTTGGGGTTCATTTGTAGGAACAGGAGAATCTTTGGATTTTGAAGGGCTCACAAGAGGATTTTTTTGGATGGTTGACTTGGTCTTCCTTTTCTCTGCCTTTCTTTCCTGTATGCGGAAATCAATTTGTAGAGCAAGATCCATAAGTGCCTGGTAAGAACTAGGACGTGCTACCCTGGCTAATTCATCCTTAACATCTTCATTTAGCCCTCTTAGAAAGAGGGTGAAGCAAGCTTCAGAAGGCCAACCTGCTTCTTTAGCCAATTGCTTGAATCGAGTTACGTAGGTGAGCATGTCCTGAGAGCCTTGCTGGAAATCGAGTAAACGTTCTTGAGCACTAAAGACCTGTTCGGGGCGGTCAAACATAGTCTTTAGTGCTTGAATGAATCCATCATAATCATCCAAAAGGGAATCTCTGGTGTTAACTAATATTGTGGCCCAGGCTAAGGCATTCCCGGAGAGGTGAGAAATAATAAAGCCCACTTTAGCCCTGGGGGTGGAAAAATAATAAGGTTTAAAGGTAAAGTGGACCAAACAAGAATCCAGGAATCCTCAGAGGGTTTTTGCACAGCCGTCATATTTGTCAACAATGCTGCCCAATAGCACGCTGTCCTTTGAGGCAGAGTCGCGTGAAAGTACCAATTGTTTCAGCGTGGCGTTCTCCGCTTTCAAGTTCTGTACTTCGGTCGATAGTTCTTGCATGCCACGCATAAGATCCTGGATGGCCGCCTCCATGTCTGTATCGATTTCGGTCAGGTGGCGTCTCAATCTGTCACAGGTTTCCCCCCTACTCACCTGTCTATGTTGCCTGATGTCCTCTTTAGGTGGAGTCTTCTTTCGTATGGTTCGGGACTTAAATAAGCCCGCTCGGCCGTCCTCGGCTTCCAGATTACGTTCAGCTTCGATGTCCAGGATCACGGAAACTCCAGGAGTATTCAAGAAGGAGTTGGGGGCACGCGGAAGCGGCACAGGGATTCCGGGAAGTTAGGAAAGAGGGAAGAAGTCGGGAGAAGGGAATCCAGGGGCCAGGGGATAGCAAGTAGCACTAGAGAAGGTTCGGAGCACACGTCCGATCACAGCTGGTAGCAGCGTTGAGACGCGCAGGGCCACGGGGGTGTGGCTTCTTTATAGAGGACGCTGCGTAGAACGTGAAGACTGGTGAGCAGCGTTCAGAGCTTGCCGCCATGTTGGTAGTATTATGGAGTGTAAGACCCGACGTGTCAGGGACCAGGAAGCCCAGAAGGGGCGAGTTCGAAGGTTCACGGGGCCACTTTGAAAATTAATTCCAGGGCATCTTTTGGTTCCTAGCTCACCCCTGCCAGAGGCAACACGTTTATGGCACAAAATGGAGCAGCACATCACACACCAGTGATCCTCACAACCTGGATTCATGACACGGACCCCCCTACAAGGCATCGGTGGAATATCTCTATTTCAATGCTGAGTGACATGGCGCTCAGGGATGAGCTATCTAAAGCCATACAGGATTACTTGAGAAAAAAACCCACAGGGCTGACATCAATGGCCACCAGATGGGAGGCAATGAAAGCTGTCATTAGGGGAGAGTTGGTAGTTCCTCCAGCAGCCTATAAGAGAAACGACAACTAAAGATTAGAGAGCGTCTAGAGGTGAGGTCGCTCTGGCTGAACAGACAAACAAGAAATGTTGGTCACCCAAAGCTTGCTGAGCGTTGCGTATCGCCTGTAACAAACTGGAAGCACATTACACGGAGGAGACAGCCCAAACTCTGCTATGCACAAAACAAAGTTATTATCCGAAAGGCAATAAAGCAAACAGTTCCTTGGGAGAAAGTTAGCAAAAGAGAGACTGGATTATTTGCTTAAAAGACTTGCAGGGTTATCCCAATATGCAGAAGATGTGAAATTACAACTGGCTACTTCACACCTGTTGAGAACATGGCAACTCCACAATGCACGCTGGCCCTACAGGAATGTTACACTTCCTAGCGTTTTATTGGGAGACAGGGAAGCCCTGGAGTCACCAATCGCCACCAAAGAGGTTGAATCAGTGATTAAAGCCTTAAAACCTAGAGCCCTGGGCCCGATGGATTCTCCCCTAAATTCTGTACAATTATCAAAACACTCCTCACGGGTCCTCTCACTGAGATCTTTAACTCTTTCCGAGAGACGGGCACTATAACCCCGTCTATGCAGGAAGCTATAACCATCTTGTTATTAAAACCTGGAAAAGAGTCAGATGACTGTGCTTCGTACAGGGCGATTTCCTTGCTCAATATTGATGCAAGTATTTATTCCAAAATCCTGGCAAATAGACTAGAAAATGTTCTCCCCAATGTTGTTGATGCCAAGCAGACAGACTTTATACTGGGAAGGAGCACTGGGGACAATTTCCGTAGGGTCATCAACTTGGTAGACATAGCAAAGTTCGAACATCGCAGTCTAGCCTTATTAACACTGGCCGCAACTGAAGCCTTTGATAGGGTAAATTGGGCATTTATGTGCCTGACCCTAGAGGCATTTTGACTTGGCCCAATATTCTCCAAAATGCTCCTTGAAAATTATAGTTCACTGAAAACCATTCTGAGGGTAAACAAAAACTTTTCGGCCCCCATTCCGCTTTCATGTGCTACCCATCAAGGGTGGCCGCTCTCCCCATTGATTTTTCCTTTAATTATGGAACCCCTAGCCCAACGAATCACAGAAATTCCTCCATTGAAGGGATGACAGTGAAGGGCGACCAATATAATATATTTCTTTATGCGGATGACATAATGCTCTCCCTTCCTAACTGCCGATCCTCCTTAACGAAGGCACTTACGGATTTGGAGCATTTTGGACAAGTGGCAGTCTTTGCCGTTCATTATCCCAAGTCAGGATCCCTAGAGGTTGGGCTATCCGTAGAAGAGATTAGTGCTCTTCAATGCATTTACCCATTGGAATGGAGCACCACATCAACCAAATACCTAGGGGTACACATAGTAGCAAACCCAAAGGACTTATATGCAGCTAATTTCCCCCGTCGTTTTGGTGACTTGGAATCTGGCCTTAAGAGATGGACAACCCGAGAGATCTCACTCATGGGGAGGATCACGGCATACAAAAGGAGCCTGCTCCCTAGATTGCTGTGTCTATGTTCGGCTCTCCCAGTGGGGATCCCCCTGAAAGCACTCCTTCAGCTACAAAGACCTGACTGGGTTTATCTGAAATAGGGGAAAACCACCAATAGCAAAGAAGGTGATGATGGGCGATGCCAAATGGGGAGGGATGGGTGTCCTCAATCTGTGCAACTATTATGCCGCAGCACAACTGGCGAATATGCTGACTTGGTACCACCCCACAAACTCCCGAAATAGGTCTCTATTGAACAATCCAAGGCCCTCCCCCCTCTCAGCTCCTTGCCACATATTGCACAGACTGGGGGCAAGAACTGGACAGACCTTCTCTCGTCCACTAGAACCACATTGAGAATTTGGCAGTGGGCATTAAAAAGAAAAGGGACCCACAAGGGAGTACGCCCTCTCCCCAGTCTTTCAAAATCCGAACTTCTCCCCAGGCCTTTGCCCGGCTAATTTCAAATACTGGATTCGGGGAGGGTTGCACAAGGTCTCATAACTCTACGAGAATGGCGCAGCGCTCACCTTTGAAAAATGCAAAGATCGGTTTGCCCTGAAGGAATCGGACAGATTTTCCAACGCACCAATCCGCCACTGGATTGCCCGCCCACTCACAAAGCTAGGGGCCACACGGGAACGTACCCCCTAGAACTCATGCTGCAGGATGGCCCTGAAGGTGGAGACATTTTGAGTCTATATAAGCTACTGCAAGAAGACATGTTGACCCTCCAACCTAAATACATGGCACTTTGGGAGGCCGACTTGGGCCATCCCATTGAAGACCAAACATGGGTGGAAATCTGGTCTAGGATCAAAGCAGCCTCCAGATGTGTGACAAATAAAGAATGTACACTCAAATTGTTATACAGGTGGTACCTCCCGCCAGAATGTCTGTACCACTTTGAGAAGTCACTGGACCCGACATGCTGGAGGAAATGTGGGATGCGGGGTTCATTTTTTCACATGTTGTTGGATTATCCACTGGCACGCTCCTTCTGAGATTCGGTAATCAAGGCAATTGAGGCCATTACCAAGGTAACCCTACCTATGGAACCGGAAGTAATAATGCTGGGGACTCCAATCCCAGAGATATACCCTAGAACTGGTCCTGCTGCAACGCTAATCACCCAACTCCTCCTAGCTGCGGAAATCACATGAAGGACAGTTGCTACCACTCTGGTGGGTTTAGATCTGGGGCATTCTGGTAGCAGAAAAGGTCACAGCAGCTAAGAAGGGCACTTGTCATCGCTTCACCAACGTTTGGTCAGCAATTTTGGATTATGAGCAGGACTGACCAGCACAGACATTTCAACGACAGTTGGTGAAACTCTTTCTAAGGACTGCCTAGTGCTCTTCACCCCCCCATCCCAGGACAGTAGGAAAACATTCCCACCTGGGGATGACGGCTGGAGGAGCTGGGGTGGACGAGGAAGGAGAGAAGGAGGGAAGGGGGGAGAGTGATGCCTGAAGCTACTGTATAGCAATACTGATGCCATGTTCTACCACTGTATGATTGATGGATAATCTGACAGTTTAAATAAAGTTATTAAAAAAAAGAAATGAGAATGAGGTGTGCAATCTGCAGTGTGTATGTCTGATGTGGTAACAAGGCTGCGGCGGTGCCATGTGGGCACGCAGCAGCGAAGTAACATCTGAACATTATCACAGTCATATCCGTCCTGGAATCTGCTGTGTTGAAATGTAACAGTTGTTTGCTGGATCATTGTGGACGTGCTGTTTGAAGGTGTTTGCTGAAGTGCCTCTCCCCCCATGAGTTTTGCCATCTTTGGGCTGCCTCTAGCAAATCTCTGAAGATTGTCCCTGACTGTACCCTAAGCAAATACACTGAGGATCTTACTACGTGCGCCAGGATATTCAAAAACTTGTTTTTATCCTTTAGAAACAGGTGCATTTACCTGACAGGCAACCTGTCAGGTAAATGCACCCTGAAATTGGCCAAGCCCAGGAAAGATTGGATCTGTTTTACAGAGGTCGGAGTTGGCCAGGATAGTATGGCTTTAACCTTGGATTGATCCATGCCTATGCCATCTGGGCTAAGGACAAATCCTAGATAGTGAACAGTGGAAACATGAAAAAGGCATTTCTCGGGTTTTGCTAGAAGCTTGTGTTCACGTAGCCGTTGTAACACTGATTTAACATGTTCTTCATGCTTGAGAGGATCCTTAGAGAATATCAAAATATCGTCCAAGTAGACGATGACGAAAAGAAATAGCATATCCGAAAACACCCGGTCCATGAAGCGTTGGAAGATTGCCGGAGCATTAGAGAGTCCAAAGGGCATGACCAAGTATTCGTAATGACCAAAGGGTGTTCTGAAGGCTGTCTTCCATTCGTCACCTTCTCTAATACGAATCAAGTGATAAGCACCCCTGAGATCCAATTTGGTGAATATTACGGCTCCTCTTACGGCTTCCAGGATATCCGAGATCAAGGGTAATGGATAACGAACCTTAAGGGTGCACTGATTAAGACCTCGATAATCAAGACAAGGTCTGAGTTCCTTGGTGTCTTTTTTTAGGAACAAAAAATAATGAAGCTCCAGCCGGAGGCTTGAAGGGCCTTTTTCTCTGGTTCAGACAGGATAAACATCCTTCCGAGGGGAATCACGGCAGAAGGTTCGGTTTCAATAGCACAGTCCTCAGGCCTATCGAGTGGTAGGTCTTGGACAATAGCAGAAGAGAACACATCGGTGTATTCCTGGTAGGTTTTAGGAACGTGGATGATGTGGAGACCATAAGAGGATCTTGCTGAGTTATTGAATGTTCTTCTGATGTTGTCGGTGAAGGATCCTGGAGCAGACAATGGGACATGCAAAATTCGGAACCTAGGAACAGAGAACCAGCTGTCCAATTGATGTATGGGTTGTGTTTTTGTAGCCAGGGCATTCCCAAAACCATTGGGTAATGGGCAGATTTTATGATGTCAAACTTTATCCTTTCTCGGTGAGGGTTTATAGCAAGCTCAATTTCCTTAGTCTGAAGGGATATGGGTCCAGAAGAAAGAGGTCTTCCATCAATTGCTTCTACAGGTTGCAGGACGTTCCGGGATTCGTAAGGAATATGATGTTTAAGGACCCATTCCTGATCTATGAATATTCCCATGGCCCCACAGTCCACTAGTGCCAGAATGGGGTAGGGTTCCTTCTTAGATGACGATAGAAAAGCCTGTAAGACTACCACAGAGTTTTGTCCAGGAAAGTTCAAGGATGGTATAGATGTGGAGCCTGCATCTCTCTCCCGAAACTGAGCTCCATCTAGGATCGGGAGCTGGCGTTTCCCGAACGCCGTGGAGGGGCTAAGGGACATTCTCTGACTAAATGCTTGTCCGAGGCACAGTACATGCATAAGCCAGTATGGATCCTTCTCAGCCTTTCTTGGGGAGATATGGGTCCACGGAAGGCCCCTAGCTGCATGGGTCTGGGTTCATTTGTAGGAACAGGAGAATCTTTGGAATTTGAAGGGCTCACAAGAGGATTTATTTGGATGGTTGAGTTGGTCTTCCTTTTCTCTGCCTTTCTTTCCTGGATGCGGAAATCAATTTGTAGAGCAAGATCCATAAGTGCCTGGTAAGAACTAGGACGTGCTACCCTGGCTAATTCATCCTTAACATCTTCATTTAGCCCTCTTCGAAAGAGGGTGAAGCAAGCTTCAGAAGGCCAACCCGCTTCTTTAGCCAATTGCTTGAATCGAGTTACGTAGGTGAGCATGTCCTGAGAGCCTTGCTGGAAATCGAGTAAACGTTCTTGAGCACTAAAGACCTGTTCTGGGCGGTCAAACATAGTCTTTAGTGCTTGAATGAATCCATCATAATCATCCAAAAGGGAATCTCCGGTGTTAACTAATGGTGTGGCCCAGGCTAAGGCATTCCCGGAGAGGTGAGAAATAATAAAGCCCACTTTAGCCCTGGGGGTGGAAAAATAATAAGGTTTAAAGGTAAAGTGGACCAAACAAGAATCCAGGAATCCTCAGAGGGTTTTTGCACAGCCGTCATATTTGTCAACAATGCTGCCGAATAGCACGCTGTCCTTTGAGGCAGAGTCGCGTGAAAGTACCAATTGTTTCAGCGTGGCGTTCTCCGCTTTCAAGTTCTGTACTTCGGTCGATAGTTCTTGCATGCCACGCATAAGATCCTGGATGGCCGCCTCCATGTCTGTATCGATTTCGGTCAGGTGGCGTCTCAATCTGTCACAGGTTTCCCCCCTACTCACCTGTCTATGTTGCCTGATGTCCTCTTTAGGTGGAGTCTTCTTTCGCATGGTTCGGGACTTAAATAAGCCCGCTCGGCCGTCCTCGGCTTCCAGATTACGTTCAGCTTCGATGTCCAGGATCACGGAAACTCCAGGAGTATTCAAGAAGGAGTTGGGGGCACGCGGAAGCGGCACAGGGATTCCAGGAAGTTAGGAAAGAGGGAAGAATTCGGGAGAAGGGAATCCAGGGGCCAGGGGATAGCAAGTAGCACTAGAGAAGGTTCGGAGCACACGTCCGATCACAGCTGGTAGCAGCGTTGAGACGCGCAGGGCCGCGGGGGTGTGGCTTCTTTATAGAGGACGCTGCGTAGAACGTGAAGACTGGCGAGCAGCGTTCAGAGCTTGCCGCCATGTTGGTAGTATTATGGAGTGTAACACCCGACGTGTCAGGGACCAGGAAGCCCAGAAGGGGCGAGTTTGAAGGTTCACGGGGCCACTTTGAAAATTAATTCCAGGGCATCTTTTGGTTCCTAGCTCACCCCTGCCAGAGGCAACACGTTTATGGCACAAAATGGAGCAGCACATCACACACCAGTGATCCTCACAACCTGGATTCATGACACGGACCCCCCTACAAGGCATCGGTGGAATATCTCTATTTCAATGCTGAGTGACATGGCGCTCAGGGATGAGCTATCTAAAGCCGTACAGGATTACTTGAGAAAAAAACCCACAGGGCTCACATCAATGGCCACCAGATGGGAGGCAATGAAAGCTGTCATTAGGGGAGAGTTGGTAGTTCCTCCAGCAGCCTATAAGAGAAACGACAACTAAAGATTAGAGAGCGTCTAGAGGTGAGGTCGCTCTGGCTGAACAGACAAACAAGAAATGTTGGTCACCCAAAGCTTGCTGAGCGTTGCGTATCGCCTGTAACAAACTGGAAGCACATTACACGGAGGAGACAGCCCAAACTCTGCTATGCACAAAACAAAGTTATTATCCGAAAGGCAATAAAGCAAACAGTTCCTTGGGAGAAAGTTAGCAAAAGAGAGACTGGATTATTTGCTTAAAAGACTTGCAGGGTTATCCCAATATGCAGAAGATGTGAAATTACAACTGGCTACTTCACACCTGTTGAGAACATAGCAACTCCACAATGCACGCTGGCCCAACAGGAATGTTACACTTCCTAGCGTTTTATTCGGAGACAGGGAAGCCCTGGAGTCACCAATCGCCACCAAAGAGGTTGAATCAGTGATTAAAGCCTTAAAACCTAGAGCCCTGGGCCCGATGGATTCTCCCCTAAATTCTGTACAATTATCAAAAAACTCCTCACGGGTCCTCTCACTGAGATCTTTAACTCTTTCCGAGAGACGGGCACTATAACCCCGTCTATGCAGGAAGCTATAACCATCTTGTTATTAAAACCTGGAAAAGAGTCAGGTGACTGTGCTTCGTACAGGGCGATTTCCTTGCTCAATATTGATGCAAGTATTTATTCCAAAATCCTGGCAAATAGACTAGAAAATGTTCTCCCCAAGGTTGTTGATGCCAAGCAGACATGCTTTATACTGGGAAGGAGCACTGGGGACAATTTTCGTAGGGTCATCAACTTGGTAGACATAGCAAAGTTCTAACATCGCAGTCTAGCCTTATTAACACTGGCCGCAACTGAAGCCTTTGATAGGGTAAATTGGGCATTTATGTGTCTGGCCCTAGAGGCATTTTGACTTGGCCCAATATTCTCCAAAATGCTTCTTGAAAATTATAGTTCACAGAAAACCATTCTGAGGGTAAACAAAAACTTTTTGGCCCCCATTCGGCTTTCATGTGCTACCCATCAAGGGTGGCCGCTATCCCCATTGATTTTTCCTTTAATTATGGAACCCCTAGCCCAACGAATCACAGAAATTCCTCCATTGAAGGGATGACAGTGAAGGGCGACCAATATAATATATTTCTTTATGCGGATGACATAATGCTCTCCCTTCCTAACTGCCGATCCTCCTTAACGAAGGCTCTTACGGATTTGGAGCGTTTTGGACAAGTGGCAGTCTTTGCCGTTTATTATCCCAAGTCAGGATCCCTAGAGGTTGGGCTATCCATAGAAGAGATTAGTGCTCTTCAATGCATTTACCCATTGGAATGGAGCACCACATCAACCAAATACCTATGGGTGCACATAGTAGCAAACCCAAAGGACTTATATGCAGCTAATTTCCCCCGTCGTTTTGGTGACTTGGAATCTGGCCTCAAGAGATGGACAACCCGAGAGATCTCACTCATGGGGAGGATCACGGCATACAAAATGAGCCTCCTCCCTAGATTGCTGTGTCTATGTTCGGCTCTCCCAGTGGGGATCCCCCTGAAAGCACTCCTTCAGCTACAAAGACCTGACTGGGTTTATCTGAAATAGGGGAAAACCACCAATAGCAAAGAAGGTGATGATGGGCGATGCCAAATGGGGAGGGATGGGTGTCCTCAATCTGTGCAACTATTATGCCGCAGCACAACTGGCGAATATGCTGACTTGGTACCACCCCACAAACCCCCGAAATAGGTCTCTATTGAACAATCCAAGGCCCTCCCCCCTCTCAGCTCCTTGCCACATATTGCACAGATTGGGGGTAAGAACTGGACAGACCTTCTCTCGTCCACTAGAACCACATTGAGAATTTGGCAGTGGGCATTAAAAAGAAAAGGGACCCACAAGGGAGTAAGCCCTCTCCCCAGTCTTTCAAAATCCGAACTTCTCCCCAGGCCTTTGCCCGGCTAATTTCAAATACTGGATTCGGGGAGGGCTGCACAAGGTCTCATAACTCTACGAGAATGGCGCAGCGCTCACCTTTGAAAAATGCAAAGATAGGTTTGCCCTGAAGGAATCGGACAGATGTTCCTACGCACCAATCCGCCACTGGATTGCCCGCCCACTCACCAAGCTAGGGGCCACACGGGAACGTACCCCCTAGAACTCATGCTGCAGGATGGCCGTGAAGGTGGAGACATTTTGAGTCTATATAAGCTACTGCAAGAAGACATGTTGACCCTCCAACCTAAATACATGGCACTTTGGGAGGCCGACTTGGGCCATCCCATTGAAGACCAAACATGGGTGGAAATCTGGTCTAGGATCAAAGCAGCCTCCAGATGTGTGACAAATAAAGAATGTACACTCAAATTGTTATACAGGTGGTACCTCCCGCCAGAATGTCTGTACCACTTTGAGAAGTCACTGGACCCGACATGCTGGAGGAAATGTGGGATGCGGGGTTCATTTTTTCACATGTTGTTGGATTATCCACTGGCACGCTCCTTCTGAGATTCGGTAATCAAGGCAATTAATAATAATAATAATAATAATAATAATAATAATAATTAGGCTTTTATATAGCGCTACAAACCCTCAGGTATCTGAGCGCTGCTTATTATTACCCACGGTGTGTGGTGCTCATTTATCGACCTCGGAAGGATGAAAGGCTGAGTTTGGCCCCGCCGGGATTCGAACCTGCGTTAACAGGCTCTGCACGGGTGTCAAAGCGAGCGCTCTACTCGAGGCCATTTGGCCATTGAGGCCATTACCAAGGTAACCCTACCTATGGAACCGGAAGTAATAATGCGGGGGACTCCAATCCCAGAGATACACCCTAGAACTGGTCCTGCTGCAACGCTAATCACCCAACTCCTCCTAGCTGCGGAAATCACATGAAGGACAGTTGCTACCACTCTGGTGGGTTTAGATCTGGGGCATTCTGGTAGCAGAAAAGGTCACAGAAGCTAAGAAGGGCACTTGTCATCGCTTCACCAACGTTTGGTCAGCAATTTTGGATTATGAGCAGGACTGACCAGCACAGACATTTCAACGACAGTTGGTGAAACTCTTTCTAAGGACTGCCTAGTGCTCTTCACCCCCCCCATCCCAGGACAGTAGGAAAACATTCCCACCTGGGGATGACGGCTGGAGGAGCTGGGGTGGACGAGGAAGGAGAGAAGGAGGGAAGGGGGGAGAGTGATGCCTGAAGCTACTGTATAGCAATACTGATGCCATGTTCTACCACTGTATGATTGATGGATAATCTGACAGTTTAAATAAAGTTATTAAAAAAAAGAAATGAGAATGAGGTGTGCAATCTGCAGTTTTTATGTCTGATGTGGTAACAAGGCTGCGGCGGTGCCATGTGGGCACGCAGCAGCGAAGTAACATCTGAACATTATCACAGGCATATCCGTCCTGGAATCTGCTGTGTTGAAATGTAACAGTTGTTTGCTGGATCATTGTGGACGTGCTGTTTGAAGGTGTTTGCTGAAGTGCCTCTCCCTCCATGAGTTTTGACATCTTTGAGCTGCCTCTAGCAAATCTCTGAAGATTGTCCCTGACTGTACCCTAAGCAAATACACTGAGGATCTTACTACGTGCGCCAGGATATTCAAAAACTTGTTTTTATCCTTTAGAAACAGGTGCATTTACCTGACAGGCAACCTATCAGGTAAATGCACCCTGAAATTGGCCAAGCCCAGGAAAGATTGGATCTGTTTTACGGAGGTCGGAGTTGGCCAGGATAGTATGGCTTTAACCTTGGATTGATCCATGCCTATGCCATCTGGGCTAAGGACAAATGCTAGATAGTGAACAGTGGAAACATGAAAAAGGCATTTCTCTGGTTTTGCTAGAAGCTTGTGTTCACGTAGCCGTTGTAACACTGATTTAACATGTTCTTCATGCTTGAGAGGATCCTTAGAGAATATCAAAATATCATCCAAGTAGACGATGACGAAAAGAAATAGCATATCCGAAAACACCCGGACCATGAAGCGTTGGAAGATTGCCGGAGCATTAGAGAGTCCAAAGGGCATGACCAAGTATTCGTAATGACCAAAGGGTGTTCTGAAGGCTGTCTTCCATTCGTCACCTTCTCTAATATGAATCAAGTGATAAGCACCCCTGAGATCCAATTTGGTGAATATTACGGCTCCTCTTACGGCTTCTAGGATATCCGAGATCAAGGGTAATGGATAACGAACCTTAAGGGTGCACTGATTAAGACCTCGATAATCAAGACAAGGTCTGAGTTCCTTGGTGTCTTTTTTTAGGAACAAAAAATAATGAAGCTCCAGCCAGAGGCTTGAAGGGCCTTTTTCTCTGGTTCAGACAGGATAAACATCCTTCCGAAGGGAATCACAGCTGAAGGTTTGGTTTCAATAGCACAGTCCTCAGGCATATCGAGTGGTAGGGCTTGGACAATAGCAGAAGAGAACACATCGGCGTATTCCTGGTAGGTTTTAGGAACGTGGATGATGTGGAGACCATAAGAGGATCTTGCTGAGTTATTGAATGTTCTTCTGATGTTGTCGGTGAAGGATCCTGGAGCAGACAATGGGACATGCAAAATTCGGAACCTAGGAACAGGGAACCAGCTGTCCAATTGATGTATGGGTTGTGTTTTTCTAGCCAGGGCATTCCCAAAACCATTGGGTAATGGGCAGATTTTATGATGTCAAACTTTATCCTTTCTCGGTGAGGGTTTATAGCAAGCTCAATTTCCTTAGTCTGAAGGGATATGGGTCCAGAAGAAAGAGGTCTTCCATCAATTGCTTCTACAGGTTGCAGGACGTTCCGGGATTCGTAAGGAATATGATGTTTAAGGACCCATTCCTGATCTATGAATATCCCATGGCCCCACAGTCCACTAGTGCCAGAATGGGGTAGGATTCCTTCTTAGATGACGATAGAAAAGCCTGTAAGACTACCACAGAGTTTTGTCCAGGAAAGTTCAAGGATGGTATAGATGTGGAGCCTGCATCTCTCTCCCGAAACTGAGCTCCATCTAGGATCGGGAGCTGGCGTTTCCCGAACGCTGTGGAGGGGCTAAGGGACATTCTCTGACTAAATGCTTGTCCGAGGCACAGTACATGCATAAGCCAGTATGGATCCTTCTCATCCTTTCTTGGGGAGATATGGGTCCACGGAAGGCCCCTAGCTGCATGGGTTTGGGGTTCATTTGTAGGAACAGGAGAATCTTCGGATTTTGAAGGGCTCACAAGAGGATTTTTTTGGATGGTTGACTTGGTCTTCCTTTTCTCTGCCTTTCTTTCCTCTATGCAGAAATCAATTTGTAGAGCAAGATCCATAAGTGCCTGGTAAGAACTTGGACGTGCTACCCTGGCTAATTCATCCTTAACATCTTCATTTAGCCCTCTTCGAAAGAGGGTGAAGCAAGCTTCAGAAGGCCAACCCACTTCTTTAGCCAATTGCTTGAATCGAGTTACGTAGGTGAGCATGTCCTGAGAGCCTTGCTGGAAATCGAGTAAACGTTCTTGAGCACTAAAGACCTGTTCTGGGCGGTCAAACATAGTCTTTAGTGCTTGAATGAATCCATCATAATCATCCAAAAGGGAATCTCCGGTGTTAACTAATGGTGTGGCCCAGGCTAAGGCATTCCCGGAGAGGTGAGAAATAATAAAGCCCACTTTAGCCCTGGGGGTGGAAAAATAATAAGGTTTAAAGGTAAAGTGGACCAAACAAGAATCCAGGAATCCTCAGAGGGTTTTTGCACAGCCGTCATATTTGTCAACAATGCTGCCCAATAGCACGCTGTCCTTTGAGGCAGAGTCGCGTGAAAGTACCAATTGTTTCAGCGTGGCGTTCTCCGCTTTCAAGTTCTGTACTTCGGTCGATAGTTCTTGCATGCCACGCATAAGATCCTGGATGGCCGCCTCCATGTCTGTATCGATTTCGGTCAGGTGGCGTCTCAATCTGTCACAGGTTTCCCCCCTTCTCACCTGTCTATGTTGCCTGATGTCCTCTTTAGGTGGAGTCTTCTTTCGTATGGTTCGGGACTTAAATAAGCCCGCTCGGCCGTCCTCGGCTTCCAGATTACGTTCAGCTTCGATGTCCAGGATCACGGAAACTCCAGGAGTATTCAAGAAGGAGTTGGGGGCACGCGGAAGCGGCACAGGGATTCCGGGAAGTTAGGAAAGAGGGAAGAAGTCGGGAGAAGGGAATCCAGGGGCCAGGGGATAGCAAGTAGCACTAGAGAAGGTTCGGAGCACACGTCCGATCACAGCTGGTAGCAGCGTTGAGACGCGCAGGGCCGCGGGGGTGTGGTTTCTTTATAGAGGACGCTGCGTAGAACGTGAAGACTGGCGAGCAGCGTTCTGAGCTTGCCGCCATGTTGGTAGTATTATGGAGTGTAAGACCCGACGTGTCTGGGACCAGGAAGCCCAGAAGGGGCGAGTTCGAAGGTTCATGACAGCTACGGGGCCACTTTGAAAATTAATTCCAGGGCATCTTTTGGTTCCTAGCTCACCCCTGCCAGAGGCAACACGTTTATGGCACAAAATGGAGCAGCACATCACACACCAGTGATCCTCACAACCTGGATTCATGACACGGACCCCCCTACAAGGCATCGGTGGAATATCTCTATTTCAATGCTGAGTGACATGGCGCTCAGGGATGAGCTATCTAAAGCCATACAGGATTACTTGAGAAAAAAACCCACAGGGCTGACATCAATGGCCACCAGATGGGAGGCAATGAAAGCTGTCATTAGGGGAGAGTTGGTAGTTCCTCCAGCAGCCTATAAGAGAAACGACAACTAAAGATTAGAGAGCGTCTAGAGGTGAGGTCGCTCTGGCTGAACAGACAAACAAGAAATGTTGGTCACCCAAAGCTTGCTGAGCGTTGCGTATCGCCTGTAACAAACTGGAAGCACATTACACGGAGGAGACAGCCCAAACTCTGCTATGCACAAAACAAAGTTATTATCCGAAAGGCAATAAAGCAAACAGTTCCTTGGGAGAAAGTTAGCAAAAGAGAGACTGGATTATTTGCTTAAAAGACTTGCAGGGTTATCCCAATATGCAGAAGATGTGAAATTACAACTGGCTACTTCACACCTGTTGAGAACATGGCAACTCCACAATGCACGCTGGCCCCACAGGAATGTTACACTTCCTAGCGTTTTATTGGGAGACAGGGAAGCCCTGGAGTCACCAATCGCCAGCAAAGAGTTTGAATCAGTGATTAAAGCCTTAAAACCTAGAGCCCTGGGCCCGATGGATTCTCCCCTAAATTCTGTACAATTATCAAAACACTCCTCACGGGTCCTCTCACTGAGATCTTTAACTCTTTCTGAGAGACGGGCACTATAACCCCGTCTATGCAGGAAGCTATAACCATCTTGTTATTAAAACCTGGAAAAGAGTCAGATGACTGTGCTTCGTACAGGGCGATTTCCTTGCTCAATATTGATGCAAGTATTTATTCCAAAATCCTGGCAAATAGACTAGAAAATGTTCTCCCCAAGGTTGTTGATGCCAAGCAGACAGACTTTATACTGGGAAGGAGCACTGGGGACAATTTTCGTAGGGTCATCAACTTGGTAGACATAGCAAAGTTCGAACATCGCAGTCTAGCCTTATTAACACTGGCCGCAACTGAGGCCTTTGATAGGGTAAATTGGGCATTTATGTGCCTGACCCTAGAGGCATTTTGACTTGGCCCAATATTCTCCAAAATGCTCCTTGAAAATTATAGTTCACTGAAAACCATTCTGAGGGTAAACAAAAACTTTTCGGCCCCCATTCCGCTTTCATGTGCTACCCATCAAGGCTGGCCGCTCTCCCCATTGATTTTTCCTTTAATTATGGAACCCCTAGCCCAACGAATCACAGAAATTCCTCCATTGAAGGGATGACAGTGAAGGGCGACCAATATAATATATTTCTTTATGCGGATGACATAATGCTCTCCCTTCCTAACTGCCGATCCTCCTTAACGAAGGCACTTACGGATTTGGAGCGTTTTGGACAAGTGGCAGTCTTTGCCGTTCATTATCCCAAGTCAGGATCCCTAGAGGTTGGGCTATCCGTAGAAGAGATTAGTGCTCTTCAATGCATTTACCCATTGGAATGGAGCACCACATCAACCAAATACCTAGGGGTACACATAGTAGCAAACCCAAAGGACTTATATGCAGCTAATTTCCCCCGTCGTTTTGGTGACTTGGAATCTGGCCTTAAGAGATGGACAACCCGAGAGATCTCACTCATGGGGAGGATCACGGCATACAAAATGAGCCTGCTCCCTAGATTGCTGTGTCTATGTTCGGCTCTCCCAGTGGGGATCCCCCTGAAAGCACTCCTTCAGCTACAAAGACCTGACTGGGTTTATCTGAAATAGGGGAAAACCACCAATAGCAAAGAAGGTGATGATGGGCGATGCCAAATGGGGAGGGATGGGTGTCCTCAATCTGTGCAACTATTATGCCGCAGCACAACTGGCGAATATGCTGACTTGGTACCACCCCACAAACTCCCGAAATAGGTCTCTATTGAACAATCCAAGGCCCTCCCCCCTCTCAGCTCCTTGCCACATATTGCACAGACTGGGGGCAAGAACTGGACAGACCTTCTCTCGTCCACTAGAACCACATTGAGAATTTGGCAGTGGGCATTAAAAAGAAAAGGGACCCACAAGGGAGTAAGCCCTCTCCCCAGTCTTTCAAAATCCGAACTTCTCCCCAGGCCTTTGCCCGGCTAATTTCAAATACTGGATTCGGGGAGGGCTGCACAAGGTCTCATAACTCTACGAGAATGGCGCAGCGCTCACCTTTGAAAAATGCAAAGATAGGTTTGCCCTGAAGGAATCGGACAGATGTTCCTACGCACCAATCCGCCACTGGATTGCCCGCCCACTCACCAAGCTAGGGGCCACACGGGAACGTACCCCCTAGAACTCATGCTGCAGGATGGCCCTGAAGGTGGAGACATTTTGAGTCTATATAAGCTACTGCAAGAAGACATGTTGACCCTCCAACCTAAATACATGGCACTTTGGGAGGCCGACTTGGGCCATCCCATTGAAGACCAAACATGGGTGGAAATCTGGTCTAGGATCAAAGCAGCCTCCAGATGTGTGACAAATAAAGAATGTACACTCAAATTGTTATACAGGTGGTACCTCCCGCCAGAATGTCTGTACCACTTTGAGAAGTCACTGGACCCGACATGCTGGAGGAAATGTGGGATGCGGGGTTCATTTTTTCACATGTTGTTGGATTATCCACTGGCACGCTCCTTCTGAGATTCGGTAATCAAGGCAATTGAGGCCATTACCAAGGTAACCCTACCTATGGAACCGGAAGTAATAATGCTGGGGACTCCAATCCCAGAGATATACCCTAGAACTGGTCCTGCTGCAACGCTAATCACCCAACTCCTCCTAGCTGCGGAAATCACATGAAGGACAGTTGCTACCACTCTGGTGGGTTTAGATCTGGGGCATTCTGGTAGCAGAAAAGGTCACAGCAGCTAAGAAGGGCACTTGCCATCGCTTCACCAACGTTTGGTCAGCAATTTTGGATTATGAGCAGGACTGACCAGCACAGACATTTCAACGACAGTTGGTGAAACTCTTTCTAAGGACTGCCTAGTGCTCTTCACCCCCCACATCCCAGGACAGTAGGAAAACATTCCCACCTGGGGATGACAGCTGGAGGAGCTGGGGTGGACGAGGAAGGAGAGAAGGAGGGAAGGGGGGAGAGTGATGCCTGAAGCTACTGTATAGCAATACTGATGCCATGTTCTACCACTGTATGATTGATGGATAATCTGACAGTTTAAATAAAGTTATTAAAAAAAAGAAATGAGAATGAGGTGTGCAATCTGCAGTTTGTATGTCTGATGTGGTAACAAGGCTGCGGCGGTGCCATGTGGGCACGCAGCAGCGAAGTAACATCTGAACATTATCACAGTCATATCCGTCCTGGAATGTGCTGTGTTGAAATGTAACAGTTGATTGCTGGATCATTGTGGACATGCTGTTTGAAGGTGTTTGCTGAAGTGCCTCTCCCCCCATGAGTTTTGCCATCTTTGGGCTGCCTCTAGCAAATCTATGAAGATTGTCCCTGACTGTACCCTAAGCAAATACACTGAGGATCTTACTACGTGCGCCAGGATATTCAAAAACTTGTTTTTATCCTTTAGAAACAGGTGCATTTACCTGACAGGCAACCTGCCAGGTAAATGCACCTTGAAATTGGCCAAGCCCAGGAAAGATTGGATCTGTTTTACGGAGGTCGGAGTTGGCCAGGATAGTATGGCTTTAACCTTGGATTGATCCATGCCTATGCCATCTGGGCTAAGGACAAATCCTAGATAGTGAACAGTGGAAACATGAAAAAGGTATTTCTCGGGTTTTGCTAGAAGCTTGTGTTCACGTAGCCGTTGTAACACTGATTTAACATGTTCTTCATGCTTGAGAGGATCCTTAGAGAATATCAAAATATCGTCCAAGTAGACGATGACGAAAAGAAATAGCATATCCGAAAACACCCGGTCCATGAAGCGTTGGAAGATTGCCGGAGCATTAGAGAGTCCAAAGGGCATGACCAAGTATTCGTAATGACCAAAGGGTGTTCTGAAGGCTGTCTTCCATTCGTCACCTTCTCTAATACGAATCAAGTGATAAGCACCCCTGAGATCCAATTTGGTGAATATTACGGCTCCTCTTACGGCTTCCAGGATATCCGAGATCACGGCTAATGGATAACGATCCTTAAGGGTGCACTGATTAAGACCTCGATAATCAAGACAAGGTCTGAGTTCCTTGGTGTCTTTTTTTAGGAATAAAAAATAATGAAGCTCCAGCTGGAGGCTTGAAGGGCCTTTTTCTCTGGTTCAGACAGGATAAACATCCTTCCGAAGGGAATCACGGCTGAAGGTTCGGTTTCAATAGCACAGTCCTCAGGCCTATCGAGTGGTAGGGCTTGGACAATAGCAGAAGAGAACACATCGGCGTATTCCTGGTAGGTTTTAGGAACGTGGATGATGTTGGAGACCATAAGAGGATCTTGCTGAGTTATTGAATGTTCTTCTGATGTTGTCGGTGAAGGATCCTGGAGCAGACAATGGGACATGCAAAATTCGGAACCTAGGAACAGGGAACCAGCTGTCCAATTGATGTATGGGTTGTGTTTTTCTAGCCAGGGCATTCCCAAAACCATTGGGTAATGGGCAGATTTTATGATGTCAAACTTTATCCTTTCTCGGTGAGGGTTTATAGCAAGCTCAATTTCCTTAGTCTGAAGGGATATGGGTCCAGAAGAAAGAGGTCTTCCATCAATTGCTTCTACAGGTTGCAGGACGTTCCGGGATTCGTAAGGAATATGATGTTTAAGGACCCATTCCTGATCTATGAATATTCCCATGGCCCCACAGTCCACTAGTGCCAGAATGGGGTAGGATTCCTTCTTAGATGACGATAGAAAAGCCTGTAAGACTACCACAGAGTTTTGTCCAGGAAAGTTCAAGGATGGAATAGATGTGGAGCCTGCATCTCTCTCCCGAAACTGAGCTCCATCTAGGATCAGGAGCTGGCGTTTCCCGAACGCCGTGGAGGGGCTAAGGGACATTCTCTGACTAAATGCTTGTCCGAGGCACAGTACATGCATAAGCCAGTATGGATCCTTCCCATCCTTTCTTGGGTAGATATGGGTCCACGGAAGGCCCCTAGCTGCATGGGTTTGGGGTTCATTTGTAGGAACAGGAGAATCTTCGGATTTTGAAGGGCTCACAAGAGGATTTTTTTGGATGGTTGACTTGGTCTTCCTTTTCTCTGCCTTTCTTTCCTGTATGCGGAAATCAATTTGTAGAGCAAGATCCATAAGTGCCTGGTAAGAACTAGGACGTGCTACCCTGGCTAATTCATCCTTAACATCTTCATTTAGCCCTCTTAGAAAGAGGGTGAAGCAAGCTTCAGAAGGCCAACCTGCTTCTTTAGCCAATTGCTTGAATCGAGTTACGTAGGTGAGCATGTCCTGAGAGCCTTGCTGGAAATCGAGTAAACGTTCTTGAGCACTAAAGACCTGTTCTGGGCGGTCAAACATAGTCTTTAGTGCTTGAATGAATCCATCATAATCATCCAAAAGGGAATCTCTGGTGTTAACTAATATTGTGGCCCAGGCTAAGGCATTCCCGGAGAGGTGAGAAATAATAAAGCCCACTTTAGCCCTGGGGGTGGAAAAATAATAAGGTTTAAAGGTAAAGTGGACCAAACAAGAATCCAGGAATCCTCAGAGGGTTTTTGCACAGCCGTCATATTTGTCAACAATGCTGCCCAATAGCACGCTGTCTTTTGAGGCAGAGTCGCGTGAAAGTACCAATTGTTTCAGCGTGGCGTTCTCCGCTCTCAAGTTCTGTACTTCGGTCGATAGTTCTTGCATGCCACGCATAAGATCCTGGATGGCCGCCTCCATGTCTGTATCGATTTCGGTCAGGTGGCGTCTCAATCTGTCACAGGTTTCCCCCCTACTCACCTGTCTATGTTGCCTGATGTCCTCTTTAGGTGGAGTCTTCTTTCGTATGGTTCGGGACTTAAATAAGCCCGCTCGGCCGTCCTCGGCTTCCAGATTACGTTCAGCTTCGATGTCCAGGATCACGGAAACTCCAGGAGTATTCAAGAAGGAGTTGGGGGCACGCGGAAGCGGCACAGGGATTCCGGGAAGTTAGGAAAGAGGGAAGAAGTCGGGAGAAGGGAATCCAGGGGCCAGGGGATAGCAAGTAGCACTAGAGACGGTTCGGAGCACACGTCCGATCACAGCTGGTAGCATCGTTGAGACGCGCAGGGCCACGGGGGTGTGGCTTCTTTATAGAGGACGCTGCGTAGAACGTGAAGACTGGTGAGCAGCGTTCAGAGCTTGCCGCCATGTTGGTAGTATTATGGAGTGTAAGACCCGACGTGTCAGGGACCAGGAAGCCCAGAAGGGGCGAGTTCGAAGGTTCACGGGGCCACTTTGAAAATTAATTCCAGGGCATCTTTTGGTTCCTAGCTCACCCCTGCCAGAGGCAACACGTTTATGGCACAAAATGGAGCAGCACATCAGACACCAGTGATCCTCACAACCTGGATTCATGACACGGACCCCCCTACAAGGCATCGGTGGAATATCTCTATTTCAATGCTGAGTGACATGGCGCTCAGGGATGAGCTATCTAAAGCCATACAGGATTACTTGAGAAAAAAACCCACAGGGCTCACATCAATGGCCACCAGATGGGAGGCAATGAAAGCTGTCATTAGGGGAGAGTTGGTAGTTCCTCCAGCAGCCTATCAGAGAAACGACAACTAAAGATTAGAGAGCGTCTAGAGGTGAGGTCGCTCTGGCTGAACAGACAAACAAGAAATGTTGGTCACCCAAAGCTTGCTGAGCGTTGCGTATCACCTGTAACAAACTGGAAGCACATTACACGGAGGAGACAGCCCAAACTCTGCTATGCACAAAACAAAGTTATTATCCGGAAGGCAATAAAGCAAACAGTTCCTTGGGAGAAAGTTAGCAAAAGAGAGACTGGATTATTTGCTTAAAAGACTTGCAGGGTTATCCCAATATGCAGAAGATGTGAAATTACAACTGGCTACTTCACACCTGTTGAGAACATAGCAACTCCACAATGCACGCTGGCCCAACAGGAATGTTACACTTCCTAGCGTTTTATTGGGAGACAGGGAAGCCCTGGAGTCACCAATCGCCACCAAAGAGGTTGAATCAGTGATTAAAGCCTTAAAACCTAGAGCCCTGGGCCCGATGGATTCTCCCCTAAATTCTGTACAATTATCAAAACACTCCTCACGGGTCCTCTCACTGAGATCTTTAACTCTTTCCGAGAGACGGGCACTATAACCCCGTCTATGCAGGAAGCTATAACCATCTTGTTATTAAAACCTGGAAAAGAGTCAGGTGACTGTGCTTCATACAGGGCGATTTCCTTGCTCAATATTGATGCAAGTATTTATTCCAAAATCCTGGCAAATAGACTAGAAAATGTTCTCCCCAAGGTTGTTGATGCCAAGCAGACATGCTTTATACTGGGAAGGAGCACTGGGGACAATTTTCGTAGGGTCATCAACTTGGTAGACATAGCAAAGTTCGAACATCGCAGTCTAGCCTTATTAACACTGGCCGCAACTGAAGCCTTTGATAGGGTAAATTGGGCATTTATGTGCCTGGCCCTAGAGGCATTTTGATTTGGCCCAATATTCTCCAAAATGCTTCTTGAAAATTATAGTTCACTGAAAACCATTCTGAGGGTAAACAAAAACTTTTCGGCCCCCATTCGGCTTTCATGTGCTACCCATCAATGGTGGCCCCTCTCCCCATTGATTTTTCCTTTAATTATGGAACCTCTAGCCCAACGAATCACAGAAATTCCTCCATTGAAGGAATGACTGTGAAGGGCGACCAATATAATATATTTCTTTATGCGGATGACATAATGCTCTCCCTTCCTAACTGCCGATCCTCCTTAACGAAGGCTCTTACGGATTTGGAGCGTTTTGGACAAGTGGCAGTCTTTGCCGTTTATTATCCCAAGTCAGGATCCCTAGAGGTTGGGCTATCCATAGAAGAGATTAGTGCTCTTCAATGCATTTACCCATTGGAATGGAGCACCACATCAACCAAATACCTAGGGGTGCACATAGTAGCAAACCCAAAGGATTTATATGCAGCTAATTTCCCCCGTCGTTTTGGTGACTTGGAATCTGGCCTCAAGAGATGGACAACCCGAGAGATCTCACTCATGGGGAGGATCACGGCATACAAAATGAGCCTGCTCCCTAGATTGCTGTGTCTATGTTCGGCTCTCCCAGTGGGGATCCCCCTGAAAGCACTCCTTCAGCTACAAAGACCTGACTGGGTTTATCTGAAATAGGGGAAAACCACCAATAGCAAAGAAGGTGATGATGGGCGATGCCAAATGGGGAGGGATGGGTGTCCTCAATCTGTGCAACTATTATGCCGCAGCACAACTGGCGAATATGCTGACTTGGTACCACCCCACAAACCCCCGAAATAGGTCTCTATTGAACAATCCAAGGCCCTCCCCCCTCTCAGCTCCTTGCCACATATTGCACAGATTGGGGGTAAGAACTGGACAGACCTTCTCTCGTCCACTAGAACCACATTGAGAATTTGGCAGTGGGCATTAAAAAGAAAAGGGACCCACAAGGGAGTAAGCCCTCTCCCCAGTCTTTCAAAATCCGAACTTCTCCCCAGGCCTTTGCCCGGCTAATTTCAAATACTGGATTCGGGGAGGGCTGCACAAGGTCTCATAACTCTACGAGAATGGCGCAGCGCTCACCTTTGAAAAATGCAAAGATAGGTTTGCCCTGAAGGAGTCGGACAGATGTTCCTATGCACCAATCCGCCACTGGATTGCCCGCCCACTCACCAAGCTAGGGGCCACACGGGAACGTACCCCCTAGAACTCATGCTGCAGGATGGCCCTGAAGGTGGAGACATTTTGAGTCTATATAAGCTACTGCAAGAAGACATGTTGACCCTCCAACCTAAATACATGGCACTTTGGGAGGCCGACTTGGGCCATCCCATTGAAGACCAAACATGGGTGGAAATCTGGTCTAGGATCAAAGCAGCCTCCAGATGTGTGACAAATAAAGAATGTACACTCAAATTGTTATACAGGTGGTACCTCCCGCCAGAATGTCTGTACCACTTTGAGAAGTCACTGGACCCGACATGCTGGAGAAAATGTGGGATGCGGGGTTCATTTTTTCACATGTTGTTGGATTATCCACTGGCACGCTCCTTCTGAGATTCGGTA
Organism: Ambystoma mexicanum; assembly: GCF_040938575.1. NCBI lineage: Eukaryota > Metazoa > Chordata > Amphibia > Caudata > Ambystomatidae > Ambystoma > Ambystoma mexicanum. The sequence goes on from NC_090932.1 coordinate 1,558,501,189, forward strand.
ATCAAGGCAATTGAGGCCATTACCAAGGTAACCCTACCTATGGAACCGGAAGTAATAATGCTGGGGACTCCAATCCCAGAGATATACCCTAGAACTGGTCCTGCTGCAACGCTAATCACCCAACTCCTCCTAGCTGCGGAAATCACATGAAGGACAGTTGCTACCACTCTGGTGGGTTTAGATCTGGGGCATTCTGGTAGCAGAAAAGGTCACAGCAGCTAAGAAGGGCACTTGTCATCGCTTCACCAACGTTTGGTCAGCAATTTTGGATTATGAGCAGGACTGACCAGCACAGACATTTCAACGACAGTTGGTGAAACTCTTTCTAAGGACTGCCTAGTGCTCTTCACCCCCCCCATCCCAGGACAGTAGGAAAACATTCCCACCTGGGGATGACGGCTGGAGGAGCTGGGGTGGACGAGGAAGGAGAGAAGGAGGGAAGGGGGGAGAGTGATGCCTGAAGCTACTGTATAGCAATACTGATGCCATGTTCTACCACTGTATGATTGATGGATAATCTGACAGTTTAAATAAAGTTATTAAAAAAAAGAAATGAGAATGAGGTGTTCAATCTGCAGTTTGTATGTCTGATGTGGTAACAAGGCTGCGGCGGTGCCATGTGGGCACGCAGCAGCGAAGTAACATCTGAACATTATCACAGTCATATCCGTCCTGGAATCTGCTGTGTTGAAATGTAACAGTTGTTTGCTGGATCATTGTGGACGTGCTGTTTGAAGGTGTTTGCTGAAGTGCCTCTCCCCCCATGAGTTTTGCCATCTTTGGGCTGCCTCTAGCAAATCTCTGAAGATTGTCCCTGACTGTACCCTAAGCAAATACACTGAGGATCTTACTAGGTGCGCCAGGATATTCAAAAACTTGTTTTTATCCTTTAGAAACAGGTGCATTTACCTGACAGGCAACCTGTCAGGTAAATGCACCCTGAAATTGGCCAAGCCCAGGAAAGATTGGATCTGTTTTACAGAGGTCGCAGTTGGCCAGGATAGTATGGCTTTAACCTTGGATTGATCCATGCCTATGCCATCTGGGCTAAGGACAAATCCTAGATAGTGAACAGTGGAAACATGAAAAAGGCATTTCTCGGGTTTTGCTAGAAGCTTGTGTTCACGTAGCCATTGTAACACTGATTTAACATGTTCTTCATGCTTGAGAGGATCCTTAGAGAATATCAAAATATCGTCCAAGTAGACGATGACGAAAAGAAATAGCATATCCGAAAACACCCGGTCCATGAAGCGTTGGAAGATTGCCGGAGCATTAGAGAGTCCAAAGGGCATGACCAAGTATTCGTAATGACCAAAGGGTGTTCTGAAGGCTGTCTTCCATTCGTCACCTTCTCTAATACGAATCAAGTGATAAGCACCCCTGAGATCCAATTTGGTGAATATTACGGCTCCTCTTACGGCTTCCAGGATATCCGAGATCAAGGGTAATGGATGACGATCCTTAAGGGTGCACTGATTAAGACCTCGATAATCAAGACAAGGTCTGAGTTCCTTGGTGTCTTTTTTTAGGAATAAAAAATAATGAAGCTCCAGCTTGAGGCTTGAAGGAGCTTTTTCTCTGGTTCAGACAGGATAAACATCCTTCCGAAGGGAATCACGGCTGAAGGTTCGGTTTCAATAGCACAGTCCTCAGGCCTATCGAGTGGTAGGGCTTGGACAATAGCAGAAGATAACACATCGGCGTATTCCTGGTAGGTTTTAGGAACGTGGATGATGTTGGAGACCATAAGAGGATCTTGCTGAGTTATTGAATGTTCTTCTGATGTTGTCGGTGAAGGATCCTGGAGCAGACAATGGGACATGCAAAATTCGGAACCTATGAACAGGGAACCAGCTGTCCAATTGATGTATGGGTTGTGTTTTTGTAGCCAGGGCATTCCCAAAACCATTGGGTAATGGGCAGATTTTATGATGTCAAACTTTATCCTTTCAAGGTGAGGGTTTATAGCAAGCTCAATTTCCTTAGTCTGAAGGGATATGGGTCCAGAAGAAAGAGGTCTTCCATCAATTGCTTCTACAGGTTGCAGGACGTTCCGGGATTCGTAAGGAATATGATGTTTAAGGACCCATTCCTGATCTATGAATATTCCCATGGCCCCACAGTCCACTAGTGCCAGAATGGGGTAGGATTCCTTCTTAGATGACGATAGAAAAGCCTGTAAGACTACCACAGAGTTTTGTCCAGGAAAGTTCAAGGATGGAATAGATGTGGAGCCTGCATCTCTCTCCCGAAACTGAGCTCGATCTAGGATCGGGAGCTGGCGTTTCCCGAACGCTGTGGAGGGGCTAAGGGACATTCTCTGACTAAATGCTTGTCCGAGGCACAGTACATGCATAAGCCAGTATGGATCCTTCTCATCCTTTCTTGGGGAGATATGGGTCCACGGAAGGCCCCTAGCTGCATGGGTTTGGGGTTCATTTGTAGGAACAGGAGAATCTTCGGATTTTGAAGGGCTCACAAGAGGATTTTTTTGGATGGTTGACTTGGTCTTCCTTTTCTCTGCCTTTCTTTCCTCTATGCAGAAATCAATTTGTAGAGCAAGATCCATAAGTGCCTCGTAAGAACTTGGACGTGCTACCCTGGCTAATTCATCCTTAACATCTTCATTTAGCCCTCTTCAAAAGAGGGTGAAGCAAGCTTCAGAAGGCCAACCCGCTTCTTTAGCCAATTGCTTGAATCGAGTTACGTAGGTGAGCATGTCCTGAGAGCCTTGCTGGAAATCGAGTAAACGTTCTTGAGCACTAAAGACCTGTTCTGGGCGGTCAAACATAGTCTTTAGTGCTTGAATGAATCCATCATAATCATCCAAAAGGGAATCTCCGGTGTTAACTAATGGTGTGGCCCAGGCTAAGGCATTCACGGAGAGGTGAGAAATAATAAAGCCCACTTTAGCCCTGGGGGTGGAAAAATAATAAGGTTTAAAGGTAAAGTGGACCAAACAAGAATCCAGGAATCCTCAGAGGGTTTTTGCACAGCCGTCATATTTGTCAACAATGCTGCCCAATAGCACGCTGTCCTTTGAGGCAGAGTCGCGTGAAAGTACCAACTGTTTCAGCGTGGCGTTCTCCGCTTTCAAGTTCTGTACTTCGGTCGATAGTTCTTGCATGCCACGCATAAGATCCTGGATGGCCGCCTCCATGTCTGTATCGATTTCGGTCAGGTGGCGTCTCAATCTGTCACAGGTTCCCCCCTTCTCACCTGTCTATGTTGCCTGATGTCCTCTTTAGGTGGAGTCTTCTTTCGTATGGTTCGGGACTTAAATAAACCCGCTCGGCCGTCCTCGGCTTCCAGATTACGTTCAGCTTCGATGTCCAGGATCACGGAAACTCCAGGAGTATTCAAGAAGGAGTTGGGGGCACGCGGAAGCGGCACAGGGATTCCGGGAAGTTAGGAAAGAGGGAAGAAGTCGGGAGAAGGGAATCCAGGGGCCAGGGGATAGCAAGTAGCACTAGAGAAGGTTCGGAGCACACGTCCGATCACAGCTGGTAGCAGCGTTGAGACGCGCAGGGCCGCGGGGGTGTGGCTTCTTTATAGAGGACGCTGCGTAGAACGTGAAGACTGGCGAGCAGCGTTCTGAGCTTGCAGCCATGTTGGTAGTATTATGGAGTGTAAGACCCGACGTGTCTGGGACCAGGAAGCCCAGAAGGGGCGAGTTCGAAGGTTCATGACAGCTACGGGGCCACTTTGAAAAGAAGAAGGAGTTGGGGGCACGCGGAAGCGGCACAGGGATTCCGGGAAGTTAGGAAAGAGGGAAGAAGTCGGGAGAAGGGAATCCAGGGGCCAGGGGATAGCAAGTAGCACTAGAGAAGGTTCGGAGCACACGTCCGATCACAGCTGGTAGCAGCGTTGAGACGCGCAGGGCCGCGGGGGTGTGGCTTCTTTATAGAGGACGCTGCGTAGAACGTGAAGACTGGCGAGCAGCGTTCTGAGCTTGCAGCCATGTTGGTAGTATTATGGAGTGTAAGACCCGACGTGTCTGGGACCAGGAAGCCCAGAAGGGGCGAGTTCGAAGGTTCATGACAGCTACGGGGCCACTTTGAAAATTAATTCCAGGGCATCTTTTGGTTCCTAGCTCACCCCTGCCAGAGGCAACACGTTTATGGCACAAAATGGAGCAGCACATCACACACCAGTGATCCTCACAACCTGGATTCATGACACGGACCCCCCTACAAGGCATCGGTGGAATATCTCTATTTCAATGCTGAGTGACATGGCGCTCAGGGATGAGCTATCTAAAGCCATACAGGATTACTTGAGAAAAAAACCCACAGGGCTGACATCAATGGCCACCAGATGGGAGGCAATGAAAGCTGTCATTAGGGGAGAGTTGGTAGTTCCTCCAGCAGCCTATAAGAAAAACGACAACTAAAGATTAGAGAGCGTCTAGAGGTGAGGTCGCTCTGGCTGAACAGACAAACAAGAAATGTTGGTCACCCAAAGCTTGCTGAGCGTTGCGTATCGCCTGTAACAAACTGGAAGCACATTACACGGAGGAGACAGCCCAAACTCTGCTATGCACAAAACAAAGTTATTATCCGAAAGGCAATAAAGCAAACAGTTCCTTGGGAGAAAGTTAGCAAAAGAGAGACTGGATTATTTGCTTAAAAGACTTGCAGGGTTATCCCAATATGCAGAAGATGTGAAATTACAACTGGCTACTTCACACCTGTTGAGAACATGGCAAATCCACAATGCACGCTGGCCCCACAGGAATGTTACACTTCCTAGCGTTTTATTGGGAGACAGGGAAGCCCTGGAGTCACCAATCGCCACCAAAGAGGTTGAATCAGTGATTAAAGCCTTAAAACCTAGAGCCCTGGGCCCGATGGATTCTCCCCTAAATTCTGTACAATTATCAAAACACTCCTCACGGGTCCTCTCACTGAGATCTTTAACTCTTTCCGAGAGACGGGCACTATAACCCCGTCTATGCAGGAAGCTATAACCATCTTGTTATTAAAACCTGGAAAAGAGTCAGATGACTGTGCTTCGTACAGGGCGATTTCCTTGCTCAATATTGATGCAAGTATTTATTCCAAAATCCTGGCAAATAGACTAGAAAATGTTCTCCCCAAGGTTGTTGATGCCAAGCAGACAGACTTTATACTGGGAAGGAGCACTGGGGACAATTTTCGTAGGGTCATCAACTTGGTAGACATAGCAAAGTTCGAACATCGCAGTCTAGCCTTATTAACACTGGCCGCAACTGAAGCCTTTGATAGGGTAAATTGGGCATTTATGTGCCTGACCCTAGAGGCATTTTGACTTGGCCCAATATTCTCCAAAATGCTCCTTGAAAATTATAGTTCACTGAAAACCATTCTGAGGGTAAACAAAAACTTTTCGGCCCCCATTCCGCTTTCATGTGCTACCCATCAAGGGTGGCCGCTCTCCCCATTGATTTTTCCTTTAATTATGGAACCCCTAGCCCAACGAATCACAGAAATTCCTCCATTGAAGGGATGACAGTGAAGGGCGACCAATATAATATATTTCTTTATGCGGATGACATAATGCTCTCCCTTCCTAACTGCCGATCCTCCTTAACGAAGGCACTTACGGATTTGGAGCGTTTTGGACAAGTGACAGTCTTTGCCGTTCATTATCCCAAGTCAGGATCCCTAGAGGTTGGGCTATCCGTAGAAGAGATTAGTGCTCTTCAATGCATTTACCCATTGGAATGGAGCACCACATCAACCAAATACCTAGGGGTACACATAGTAGCAAACCCAAAGGACTTATATGCAGCTAATTTCCCCCGTCGTTTTGGTGACTTGGAATCTGGCCTTAAGAGATGGACAACCCGAGAGATCTCACTCATGGGGAGGATCACGGCATACAAAATGAGCCTGCTCCCTAGATTGCTGTGTCTATGTTCGGCTCTCCCAGTGGGGATCCCCCTGAAAGCACTCCTTCAGCTACAAAGACCTGACTGGGTTTATCTGAAATAGGGGAAAACCACCAATAGCAAAGAAGGTGATGATGGGCGATGCCAAATGGGGAGGGATGGGTGTCCTCAATCTGTGCAACTATTATGCCGCAGCACAACTGGCGAATATGCTGACTTGGTACCACCCCACAAACTCCCGAAATAGGTCTCTATTGAACAATCCAAGGCCCTCCCCCCTCTCAGCTCCTTGCCACATATTGCACAGACTGGGGGCAAGAATTGGACAGACCTTCTCTCGTCCACTAGAACCACATTGAGAATTTGGCAGTGGGCATTAAAAAGAAAAGGGACCCACAAGGGAGTAAGCCCTCTCCCCAGTCTTTCAAAATCCGAACTTCTCCCCAGGCCTTTGCCCGGCTAATTTCAAATACTGGATTCGGGGAGGGCTGCACAAGGTCTCATAACTCTACGAGAATGGCGCAGCGCTCACCTTTGAAAAATGCAAAGATAGGTTTGCCCTGAAGGAATCGGACAGATTTTCCTACGCACCAATCCGCCACTGGATTGCCCGCCCACTCACCAAGCTAGGGGCCACACGGGAACGTACCCCCTAGAACTCATGCTGCAGGATGGCCCTGAAGGTGGAGACATTTTGAGTCTATATAAGCTACTGCAAGAAGACATGTTGACCCTCCAACCTAAATACATGGCACTTTGGGAGGCCGACTTGGGCCATCCCATTGAAGACCAAACATGGGTGGAAATCTGGTCTAGGATCAAAGCAGCCTCCAGATGTGTGACAAATAAAGAATGTACACTCAAATTGTTATACAGGTGGTACCTCCCGCCAGAATGTCTGTACCACTTTGAGAAGTCACTGGACCCGACATGCTGGAGGAAATGTGGGATGCGGGGTTCATTTTTTCACATGTTGTTGGATTATCCACTGGCACGCTCCTTCTGAGATTCGGTAATCAAGGCAATTGAGGCCATTACCAAGGTAACCCTACCTATGGAACCGGAAGTAATAATGCTGGGGACTCCAATCCCAGAGATATACCCTAGAACTGGTCCTGCTGCAACGCTAATCACCCAACTCCTCCTAGCTGCGGAAATCACATGAAGGACAGTTGCTACCACTCTGGTGGGTTTAGATCTGGGGCATTCTGGTAGCAGAAAAGGTCACAGCAGCTAAGAAGGGCACTTGTCATCGCTTCACCAACGTTTGGTCAGCAATTTTGGATTATGAGCAGGACTGACCAGCACAGACATTTCAACGACAGTTGGTGAAACTCTTTCTAAGGACTGCCTAGTGCTCTTCACCCCCCCATCCCAGGACAGTAGGAAAACATTCCCACCTGGGGATGACGGCTGGAGGAGCTGGGGTGGACGAGGAAGGAGAGAAGGAGGGAAGGGGGGAGAGTGATGCCTGAAGCTACTGTATAGCAATACTGATGCCATGTTCTACCACTGTATGATTGATGGATAATCTGACAGTTTAAATAAAGTTATTAAAAAAAAGAAATGAGAATGAGGTGTGCAATCTGCAGTGTGTATGTCTGATGTGGTAACAAGGCTGCGGTGCCATGTGGGCACACAGCAGCGAAGTAACATCTGAACATTATCACAGGCATATCCGTCCTGGAATCTGCTGTGTTGAAATGTAACAGTTGTTTGCTGGATCATTGTGGACGTGCTGTTTGAAGGTGTTTGCTGAAGTGCCTCTCCCCCCATGAGTTTTGCCATCTTTGGGCTGCCTCTAGCAAATCTCTGAAGATTGTCCCTGACTGTACCCTAAGCAAATACACTGAGGATCTTACTACGTGCGCCAGGATATTCAAAAACTTGTTTTTATCCTTTAGAAACAGGTGCATTTACCTGACAGCCAACCTGTCAGGTAAATGCACCCTGAAATTGGCCAAGCCCAGGAAAGATTGGATCTGTTTTACGGAGGTCAGAGTTGGCCAGGATAGTATGGCTTTAACCTTGGATTGATCCATGCCTATGCCATCTGGGCTAAGGACAAATCCTAGATAGTGAACAGTGGAAACATGAAAAAGGCATTTCTCGGGTTTTGCTAGAAGCTTGTGTTCACGTAGCCGTTGTAACACTGATTTAACATGTTCTTCATGCTTGAGAGGATCCTTAGAGAATATCAAAATATCGTCCAAGTAGACGATGACGAAAAGAAATAGCATATCCGAAAACACCCGGTCCATGAAGCGTTGGAAGATTGCCGGAGCATTAGAGAGTCCAAAGGGCATGACCAAGTATTCGTAATGACCAAAGGGTGTTCTGAAGGCTGTCTTCCATTCGTCACCTTCTCTAATACGAATCAAGTGATAAGCACCCCTGAGATCCAATTTGGTGAATATTACGGCTCCTCTTACGGCTTCCAGGATATCCGAGATCAAGGGTAATGGATAACGAACCTTAAGGGTGCACTGATTAAGACCTCGATAATCAAGACAAGGTCTGAGTTCCTTGGTGTCTTTTTTTAGGAACAAAAAATAATGAAGCTCCAGCCGGAGGCTTGAAGGGCCTTTTTCTCTGGTTCAGACAGGATAAACATCCTTCCGAGGGGAATCACGGCAGAAGGTTCGGTTTCAATAGCACAGTCCTCAGGCCTATCGAGTGGTAGGTCTTGGACAATAGCAGAAGAGAACACATCGGTGTATTCCTGGTAGGTTTTAGGAACGTGGATGATGTGGAGACCATAAGAGGATCTTGCTGAGTTATTGAATGTTCTTCTGATGTTGTCGGTGAAGGATCCTGGAGCAGACAATGGGACATGCAAAATTCGGAACCTAGGAACAGGGAACCAGCTGTCCAATTGATGTATGGGTTGTGTTTTTGTAGCCAGGGCATTCCCAAAACCATTGGGTAATGGGCAGATTTTATGATGTCAAACTTTATCCTTTCTCGGTGAGGGTTTATAGCAAGCTCAATTTCCTTAGTCTGAAGGGATATGGGTCCAGAAGAAAGAGGTCTTCCATCAATTGCTTCTACAGGTTGCAGGACGTTCCGGGATTCGTAAGGAATATGATGTTTAAGGACCCATTCCTGATCTATGAATATTCCCATGGCCCCACAGTCCACTAGTGCCAGAATGGGGTAGGGTTCCTTCTTAGATGACGATAGAAAAGCCTGTAAGACTACCACAGAGTTTTGTCCAGGAAAGTTCAAGGATGGTATAGATGTGGAGCCTGCATCTCTCTCCCGACACTGAGCTCCATCTAGGATCGGGAGCTGGCGTTTCCCGAACGCTGTGGAGGGGCTAAGGGACATTCTCTGACTAAATGCTTGTCCGAGGCACAGTACATGCATAAGCCAGTATGGATCCTTCTCATCCTTTCTTGGGGAGATATGGGTCCACGGAAGGCCCCTAGCTGCATGGGTTTGGGGTTCATTTGTAGGAACAGGAGAATCTTCGGATTTTGAAGGGCTCACAAGAGGATTTTTTTGGATGGTTGACTTGGTCTTCCTTTTCTCTGCCTTTCTTTCCTCTATGCAGAAATCAATTTGTAGAGCAAGATCCATAAGTGCCTGGTAAGAACTTGGACGTGCTACCCTGGCTAATTCATCCTTAACATCTTCATTTAGCCCTCTTCGAAAGAGGGTGAAGCAAGCTTCAGAAGGCCAACCCACTTCTTTAGCCAATTGCTTGAATCGAGTTACGTAGGTGAGCATGTCCTGAGAGCCTTGCTGGAAATCGAGTAAACGTTCTTGAGCACTAAAGACCTGTTCTGGGCGGTCAAACATAGTCTTTAGTGCTTGAATGAATCCATCATAATCATCCAAAAGGGAATCTCCGGTGTTAACTAATGGTGTGGCCCAGGCTAAGGCATTCCCGGAGAGGTGAGAAATAATAAAGCCCACTTTAGCCCTGGGGGTGGAAAAATAATAAGGTTTAAAGGTAAAGTGGACCAAACAAGAATCCAGGAATCTTCAGAGGGTTTTTGCACAGCCGTCATATTTGTCAACAATGCTGCCCAATAGCACGCTGTCCTTTGAGGCAGAGTCGCGTGAAAGTACCAATTGTTTCAGCGTGGCGTTCTCCGCTTTCAAGTTCTGTACTTCGGTCGATAGTTCTTGCATGCCACGCATAAGATCCTGGATGGCCGCCTCCATGTCTGTATCGATTTCGGTCAGGTGGCGTCTCAATCTGTCACAGGTTTCCCCCCTTCTCACCTGTCTATGTTGCCTGATGTCCTCTTTAGGTGGAGTCTTCTTTCGTATGGTTCGGGACTTAAATAAGCCCGCTCGGCCGTCCTCGGCTTCCAGATTACGTTCAGCTTCGATGTCCAGGATCACGGAAACTCCAGGAGTATTCAAGAAGGAGTTGGGGGCACGCGGAAGCGGCACAGGGATTCCGGGAAGTTAGGAAAGAGGGAAGAAGTCGGGAGAAGGGAATCCAGGGGCCAGGGGATAGCAAGTAGCACTAGAGAAGGTTCGGAGCACACGTCCGATCACAGCTGGTAGCAGCGTTGAGACGCGCAGGGCCGCGGGGGTGTGGCTTCTTTATAGAGGACGCTGCGTAGAACGTGAAGACTGGCGAGCAGCGTTCAGAGCTTGCCGCCATGTTGGTAGTATTATGGAGTGTAAGACCCGACGTGTCAGGGACCAGGAAGCCCAGAAGGGGCGAGTTCGAAGGTTCACGGGGCCACTTTGAAAGTTAATTCCAGGGCATCTTTTGGTTCCTAGCTCACCCCTGCCAGAGGCAACACGTTTATGGCACAAAATGGAGCAGCACATCACACACCAGTGATCCTCACAACCTGGATTCATGACATGGACCCCCCTACAAGGCATCGGTGGAATATCTCTATTTCAATGCTGAGTGACATGGCGCTCAGGGATGAGCTATCTAAAGCCGTACAGGATTACTTGAGAAAAAAACCCACAGGGCTCACATCAATGGCCACCAGATGGGAGGCAATGAAAGCTGTCATTAGGGGAGAGTTGGTAGTTCCTCCAGCAGCCTATAAGAGAAACGACAACTAAAGATTAGAGAGCGTCTAGAGGTGAGGTCGCTCTGGCTGAACAGACAAACAAGAAATGTTGGTCACCCAAAGCTTGCTGAGCGTTGCGTATCGCCTGTAACAAACTGGAAGCACATTACACGGAGGAGACAGCCCAAACTCTGCTATGCACAAAACAAAGTTATTATCCGAAAGGCAATAAAGCAAACAGTTCCTTGGGAGAAAGTTAGCAAAAGAGAGACTGGATTATTTGCTTAAAAGACTTGCAGGGTTATCCCAATATGCAGAAGATGTGAAATTACAACTGGCTACTTCACACCTGTTGAGAACATAGCAACTCCACAATGCACGCTGGCCCAACAGGAATGTTACACTTCCTAGCGTTTTATTGGGAGACAGGGAAGCCCTGGAGTCACCAATCGCCACCAAAGAGGTTGAATCAGTGATTAAAGCCTTAAAACCTAGAGCCCTGGGCCCGATGGATTCTCCCCTAAATTCTGTACAATTATCAAAAAACTCCTCACGGGTCCTCTCACTGAGATCTTTAACTCTTTCCGAGAGACGGGCACTATAACCCCGTCTATGCAGGAAGCTATAACCATCTTGTTATTAAAACCTGGAAAAGAGTCAGGTGACTGTGCTTCGTACAGGGCGATTTCCTTGCTCAATATTGATGCAAGTATTTATTCCAAAATCCTGGTAAATAGACTAGAAAATGTTCTCCCCAAGGTTGTTGATGCCAAGCAGACATGCTTTATACTGGGAAGGAGCACTGGGGACAATTTTCGTAGGGTCATCAACTTGGTAGACATAGCAAAGTTCGAACATCGCAGTCTAGCATTATTAACACTGGCCGCAACTGAAGCCTTTGATAGGGTAAATTGGGCATTTATGTGTCTGGCCCTAGAGGCATTTTGACTTGGCCCAATATTCTCCAAAATGCTTCTTGAAAATTATAGTTCACTGAAAATCATTCTGAGGGTAAACAAAAACTTTTCGGCCCCCATTCGGCTTTCATGTGCTACCCATCAAGGGTGGCCGCTCTCCCCATTGATTTTTCCTTTAATTATGGAACCCCTAGCCCAACGAATCACAGAAATTCCTCCATTGAAGGGATGACAGTGAAGGGCGACCAATATAATATATTTCTTTATGCGGATGACATAATGCTCTCCCTTCCTAACTGCCGATCCTCCTTAACGAAGGCTCTTACGGATTTGGAGCGTTTTGGACAAGTGGCAGTCTTTGCCGTTTATTATCCCAAGTCAGGATCCCTAGAGGTTGGGCTATCCATAGAAGAGATTAGTGCTCTTCAATGCATTTACCCATTGGAATGGAGCACCACATCAACCAAATACCTAGGGGTGCACATAGTAGCAAACCCAAAGGACTTATATGCAGCTAATTTCCCCCGTCGTTTTGGTGACTTGGAATCTGGCCTCAAGAGATGGACAACCCGAGAGATCTCACTCATGGGGAGGATCACGGCATACAAAATGAGCCTGCTCCCTAGATTGCTGTGTCTATGTTCGGCTCTCCCAGTGGGGATCCCCTGAAAGCACTCCTTCAGCTACAAAGACCTGACTGGGTTTATCTGAAATAGGGGAAAACCACCAATAGCAAAGAAGGTGATGATGGGCGATGCCAAATGGGGAGGGATGGGTGTCCTCAATCTGTGCAACTATTATGCCGCAGCACAACTGGCGAATATGCTGACTTGGTACCACCCCACAAACCCCCGAAATAGGGCTCTATTGAACAATCCAAGGCCCTCCCCCCTCTCAGCTCCTTGCCACATATTGCACAGATTGGGGGTAAGAACTGGACAGACCTTCTCTCGTCCACTAGAACCACATTGAGAATTTGGCAGTGGGCATTAAAAAGAAAAGGGACCCACAAGGGAGTAAGCCCTCTCCCCAGTCTTTCAAAATCCGAACTTCTCCCCAGGCCTTTGCCCGGCTAATTTCAAATACTGGATTCGGGGAGGGCTGCACAAGGTCTCATAACTCTACGAGAATGGCGCAGCGCTCACCTTTGAAAAATGCAAAGATAGGTTTGCCCTGAAGGAATCGGACAGATGTTCCTACGCACCAATCCGCCACTGGATTGCCCGCCCACTCACCAAGCTAGGGGCCACACGGGAACGTACCCCCTAGAACTCATGCTGCAGGATGGCCGTGAAGGTGGAGACATTTTGAGTCTATATAAGCTACTGCAAGAAGACATGTTGACCCTCCAACCTAAATACATGGCACTTTGGGAGGCCGACTTGGGCCATCCCATTGAAGACCAAACATGGGTGGAAATCTGGTCTAGGATCAAAGCAGCCTCCAGATGTGTGACAAATAAAGAATGTACACTCAAATTGTTATACAGGTGGTACCTCCCGCCAGAATGTCTGTACCACTTTGAGAAGTCACTGGACCCGACATGCTGGAGGAAATGTGGGATGCGGGGTTCATTTTTTCACATGTTGTTGGATTATCCACTGGCACGCTCCTTCTGAGATTCGGTAATCAAGGCAATTGAGGCCATTACCAAGGTAACCCTACCTATGGAACCGGAAGTAATAATGCTGGGGACTCCAATCCCAGAGATACACCCTAGAACTGGTCCTGCTGCAACGCTAATCACCCAACTCCTCCTAGCTGCGGAAATCACATGAAGGACAGTTGCTACCACTCTGGTGGGTTTAGATCTGGGGCATTCTGGTAGCAGAAAAGGTCACAGAAGCTAAGAAGGGCACTTGTCATCGCTTCACCAACGTTTGGTCAGCAATTTTGGATTATGAGCAGGACTGACCAGCACAGACATTTCAACGACAGTTGGTGAAACTCTTTCTAAGGACTGCCTAGTGCTCTTCACCCCCCCCCCCATCCCAGGACAGTAGGAAAACATTCCCACCTGGGGATGACGGCTGGAGGAGCTGGGGTGGACGAGGAAGGAGAGAAGGAGGGAAGGGGGGAGAGTGATGCCTGAAGCTACTGTATAGCAATACTGATGCCATGTTCTACCACTGTATGATTGATGGATAATCTGACAGTTTAAATAAAGTTATTAAAAAAAATAAATGAGAATGAGGTGTGCAATCTGCAGTTTGTATGTCTGATGTGGTAACAAGGCTGCGGCGGTGCCATGTGGGCACGCAGCAGCGAAGTAACATCTGAACATTATCACAGGCATATCCGTCCTGGAATCTGCTGTGTTGAAATGTAACAGTTGTTTGCTGGATCATTGTGGACGTGCTGTTTGAAGGTGTTTGCTGAAGTGCCTCTCCCTCCATGAGTTTTGCCATCTTTGAGCTGCCTCTAGCAAATCTCTGAAGATTGTCCCTGACTGTACCCTAAGCAAATACACTGAGGATCTTACTACGAGCGCCAGGATATTCAAAAACTTGTTTTTATCCTTTAGAAACAGGTGCATTTACCTGACAGGCAACCTATCAGGTAAATGCACCCTGAAATTGGCCAAGCCCAGGAAAGATTGGATCTGTTTTACGGAGGTCGGAGTTGGCCAGGATAGTATGGCTTTAACCTTGGATTGATCCATGCCTATGCCATCTGGGCTAAGGACAAATGCTAGATAGTGAACAGTGGAAACATGAAAAAGGCATTTCTCTGGTTTTGCTAGAAGCTTGTGTTCACGTAGCCGTTGTAACACTGATTTAACATGTTCTTCATGCTTGAGAGGATCCTTAGAGAATATCAAAATATCGTCCAAGTAGACGATGACGAAAAGAAATAGCATATCCGAAAACACCCGGTCCATGAAGCGTTGGAAGATTGCCGGAGCATTAGAGAGTCCAAAGGGCATGACCAAGTATTCGTAATGACCAAAGGGTGTTCTGAAGGCTGTCTTCCATTCGTAACCTTCTCTAATATGAATCAAGTGATTAGCACCCCTGAGATCCAATTTGGTGAATATTACGGCTCCTCTTACGGCTTCCAGGATATCCGAGATCAAGGGTAATGGATAACGAACCTTAAGGGTGCACTGATTAAGACCTCGATAATCAAGACAAGGTCTGAGTTCCTTGGTGTCTTTTTTTAGGAACAAAAAATAATGAAGCTCCAGCCAGAGGCTTGAAGGGCCTTTTTCTCTGGTTCAGACAGGATAAACATCCTTCCGAAGGGAATCACGGCTGAAGGTTCGGTTACAATAGCACAGTCCTCAGGCATATCGAGTGGTAGGGCTTGGACAATAGCAGAAGAGAACACATCGGCGTATTCCTGGTAGGTTTTAGGAACGTGGATGATGTGGAGACCATAAGAGGATCTTGCTGAGTTATTGAATGTTCTTCTGATGTTGTCGGTGAAGGATCCTGGAGCAGACAATGGGACATGCAAAATTCGGAACCTAGAAACAGGGAACCAGCTGTCCAATTGATGTATGGGTTGTGTTTTTGTAGCCAGGGCATTCCCAAAACCATTGGGTAATGGGCAGATTTTATGATGTCAAACTTTATCCTTTCTCGGTGAGGGTTTATAGCAAGCTCAATTTCCTTAGTCTGAAGGGATATGGGTCCAGATGAAAGAGGTCTTCCATCAATTGCTTCTACAGGTTGCAGGACGTTCCGGGATTCGTAAGGAATATGATGTTTAAGGACCCATTCCTGATCTATGAATATTCCCATGGCCTCACAGTCCACTAGTGCCAGAATGGGGTAGGGTTCCTTCTTAGATGACGATAGAAAAGCCTGTAAGACTACCACAGAGTTTTGTCCAGGAACGTTCAAGGATGGTATAGATGTGGAGCCTGCATCTCTCTCCCGAAACTGAGCTCCATCTAGGATTGGGAGCTGGCGTTTCCCGAACGCTGTGGAGGGGCTAAGGGACATTCTCTGACTAAATGCTTGTCCGAGGCACAGTACATGCATAAGCCAGTATGGATCCTTCTCAGCCTTTCTTGGGGAGATATGGGTCCACGGAAGGCCCCTAGCTTCATGGGTTCGGGTTCATTTGTAGGAACAGGAGAATCTTCGGATTTTGAAGGGCTCACAAGAGGATTTTTTTGGATGGTTGACTTGGTCTTCCTTTTCTCTGCCTTTCTTTCCTGGATGCGGAAATCAATTTGTAGAGCAAGATCCATAAGTGCCTGGTGTAACGCTCACCTGATTCTCGCAGAGGCGCCGGTCTTGACTGGGCGACTACCGTATCTTCAAAGGTGATGTGTAGCACCCGGTTGGCTCTTTGGGCTGGACCTCTGTGCACTGTATGCCTGACGTGTAGAGTAAGATGTCTGCAGATAGAAAATATGGGGTTAATGAACTGGGGTTATTGGGGTGTCCCTATCTCTTTCCTCTTCTCCTCTCCTGTAGACCCCCAAAGGTTAACGCTCTCACCTTAGGTAAGTGAATGCCAAGCTCTCCATCTGCCTCGGGGCAGGGTGCTGTAGCCAGTTTCTTCACTGGATAGGTAGCACAGGCCTCTTGACTTCAGAGGACTGCTGTCCGTCGTTTACTGCACGAACGGTAAGTTTCGAGTCATTCAAATGTCTTTTTAAAGTCTTTAGTAATGATGTCTCTTGTTTTGCAGGGTTCCGGCGATGGCGGATGACGGGCTGAAGTGAGTTGAAGATGGAGCCCGTGTGATGAATAGAAGCGCCTGGAAGCACTTGAGTAAGCGCTTGTTGCCTGTTTCACGATGCGCTCTAACTGTCTTTTTATTTTGCAGGTACGAGTTCGGAGCGGCTGCAGGGTGCCGGAATACCCACTGGATTAGATGTGGAAAGGAGTAATGGCACGTGAGTATTAAAGTTCCCCAATGTCTTTAAACGCACCTTGTTTTGTCTTTCAGATGCGGATGCAGCGCCAAAGGCCTCCGGAGCGTGCAAAGAGTTGGTAAGCTTTTGTCTTTCAGATGCCGGAATGCAGTATGAAGACCTCCGGAGCGCACGAAGAGTAGGTAAGCCTTTGCCTTTCAGATGCCGGAATGCTAACCTGTTCTTTCTTGTCTTTATAGGTGTTGCTGAAGACTGGATTCAGGATGGTAAGCCTTTTTCCTTAGGCCCAGGACTGGATGCAGAAGACACGATGAGCGTCCTGCTGCAGAGGGTGCAGAATAACGCAAAGCAAGATTCATCCACCGGGTGTGGTTTAAATAGCCTCCTGTAGTGCTTAGGTGTCTCCTTCCACAGCCACGCCTAAGTAAGAAAAGAGTTCCTGGTAAGAAAAGAGTTCCTGCCTTCCAGAAGAGTTCCAGTGTTCTAAATCTAGGGAGTGGCTCCAGCCCCACCCAACAGGAAAAGTAGTTCCAAACAGAAGAGGATCAGAGGCTCAACTGGCAGGCAAGTAAGCAGCATGGTCTGCTGCAGGTAAGTCCACCCAAGCATTATGAGCCCGGCGCTTCCAGCGCTGGGACTGGGCATATTTATGAGCCTGGTGCCACTGGCGCCAGGACTGGGTCCAAAAGGTCCCAATTGGGACTGGTTGGCACTCGGAACCTGGGTTATGGATCTGCTTCCAAGGAAGTTGGGAAAACCCTGACCTTTTGGAAGCAGAGATCATGACAGTACCCCCCCTCAAGGCCCCTCCCAAACCGGGCTTCTCCGGGGGTTTTGGCTTGTCAGGAAATGTTCGGTGAAATCTTTTGATTAGGCGAGGAGCGTGGACATATTCAGCAGTTCCCAGGATCTCTCTTGGGGGCCGTAGCCTTTCAAGTCAATTAGGTAGAATAGTTTAGATTTGGAGATCTTGGAGTCCAGAATGCTTTTGACTTCAAACTCGAGTTCTCCATCCACTAGGATAGGTTTTGGAGATTTGGTTAGTCGGGTTTGAGGTTGCACGGGTATTAATAGAGAGACGTGGAAGACCGGATATATCTTCATGTGCGGGGGCAAGTCCAACTTGACCGCTACTGGGTTTACTATGGTAGTGATGGAATAGGGACCAAAGTATCTTGGGTTGAATGTGCGTGGCCCTTTTAGAGATAGATATTTGGTGGATAACCAGACTTGATCCCCTACTTGATAGTGAGGGGCTTCCTTCCGATGTTGATCTGCTCCTTTCTTGTATTGTTCTTTAGCCCTTTGAAGGTGAGAAACAGCTTCCTTAAAGGCTTGGGTGATTGTAGAATGCAGGTAGTCTACTGCTGGTGTTTCAAGATCTTGGAGGGGATCCAACTCCGAGGTTCGAGGGTGACTGCCGTACAAAAGAAAAAACGGGGTTTTCCCAGTTCCCGAATGGACAGAGTTATTGTAGGCATACTCGGCTATCCAAAGGATATCTTTCCAAGTTTTTTCAGTTTGTTGCAGCATGCAGCGTAAATACTGTTCCAGAGTTTGATTGGTCCTCTCGGTTTGTCCGTCGGTCTGAGGGTGGTGACTGGTCGATAGTCTCACATCAATTTGAGCCGACCGACAGCAACTTCGCCAAAAATGAGAAATAAATTGACTACCTCGATCCGAAATTAGAACCGAAGGAAAACCGTGCAGTCGGACGATGTTTTCGAGAAATTCTCGGGCCAGAGTTGCTGCTGTTGGCAAGCCTTTGAGCGGAATGAAATGCGCCATCTTGGAGAATAAATCCACGATTACTAGAATCGTATTGTATCCGGAGCATGGAGGTAGATCGGTGATAAAGTCCATAGAAAGCGTATGCCAAGGGCGAGGTGGGATGTCAATAGGGCGTAAGAGGCCTGCTGGTCTTTCCTTTTGACTCTTGTTTTGGGCGCATACTCCACAGGACATTATAAAGTCTCTGATATCTTTTTTCCAAGACGGCCACCAGAAGGAGCGCTTGATCTTTTCTGAGGTCTTGGCTATACCGGGATGACCTTCCATTAAAGAGTCGTGATAACAAGAGATTACTTTTTTCTGTAAATCTGTGCTGGGTAGGTATAATCGTTCTTGGAAATACAATAAGTTGTCCTTTACTGCAAAGTCCTTTCCCTGCAGATGCCAATTCTGTATATCTGCTGGAGTTACAAGTTGCCTGGCTTTATCCTTAACTTCCTCTATGGATTCTGTGGCGATTACACCCAGAATTCTTTGTTCGGGAATGATTGGTACAGGTTTAGGGTTGATCAAGTGTTCTTCCACTCCCATCCGAGAAAGGGCATCGGCTTTACCGTTCTTTGTACCAGGTCGATAGGTAATTATGAAGTCAAACTCGGCAAAGAATAATGCCCAACGGAGTTGTCTAGAGGATTGGGCTTTTGCGGTTTTCAAATATTGCAGGTTTCGGTGATCCGTAATCACAGTAACGGTGTGCCGGGCCCCCAGCAGATAATGCCGCCAAGCCTTAAAGGCAGACTTGATAGCCAGAAGTTCCTTGTCAGTAATCGTGTAATTGACTTCAGGAGGCGAGAATTTGCGGGACCAAAATGCCACGGGATGCAACTGATTGGTTACCGGGTCCTTTTGTGATAGAACTGCCCCCATGGCAAGGCTTGAAGCATCAGTTTCCACGATGTAGGGGAGTTCGGGGCGAGGGTGTTTTAAGATTGGTGCAGAGATAAATTTAGTCTTCAAATCCTGGAAAGCTTGTTCCGCCTCGGTAGACCATTCAAAACGTTTGTTTTTCTTTAACAAGGCAGTGATGGGCTGGACTATTCGAGAGAACTCGGGGATAAACCTGCGGTAAAAGTTAGCAAAGCCTAACATGCTTTGCACACCTTTCACGGAGGATGGTGATGGCCATTTGAGAACTGCATCGACCTTCTTTGAATCCATACGCACTCCGCCAGGTGATAATATGAATCCCAAGAATTCAACTTCAGTCACGTTGAAAACACATTTTTCCAACTTAGCGAAAAGTTTGTGTTGACGCAATCTTTCGAGGACCATTTTCACGTGTTTCCGATGTTCAGATTCCGATGAAGAATAAACGAGGAAGTCGTCAATGTAAACAACAACACATACATCTATGAGCTCTCTGAGGACATCGTTCATAAAATATTGAAAGGCGGCCGGGGCATTGCAAAGTCCGAAGGGCATGACCTGATATTCAAATAGCCCATACTTGGTGCGGAAGGCCGTCTTCCATTCATCGCCCTCTTTTACTCGTACCAAGTGGTAAGCTCCTCTAAGATCCAGCTTTGTATATATGCATGCTTTTCTGACTTGGTCCAGGAGTTCAGGGATCAAAGGTAACGGATATCTATTCTTAACGGTGATCTGGTTCAGGGAGCGATAATCGATACAAGTTCTAAGGTCTCCTTCCTTTTTTGGAACGAAGAACAAAGCTGAAGAAGCAGGGGACTTGGAAGGACGAATAAACCCATTTGCCAGGTATTGATCCAGGTATTGTCGAAGGTGAAGGTTCTCAGGCTCGGTGAGGGCATAAATTCTACTACAAGGAGGAGTAGATCCAGGTATCAGGTCTATCTGGCAGTCATAAGACCTATGAGGAGGTAGAGAGTTAGCCTGATCCTTCCGGAAAAGATCTTGGTATTCTAGGTATTCGGGAGGTAACTGGGGAGTCTCTGAAGAAATTGCGGCCAGTGCAACACCAGGTGGAGGGTGACAAGTAGAGACACATTCTGGAAACTGGACCGTTCTTGCTCGCCAATCGATCAGAGGATTGTGTTTCTCTAACCAAGGTATTCCTAGAATAATCTGAAACTGAGGGGCCTTGATCACATCGAACACGATCTTCTCATGGTGGCCATCTTGACTTACTAGCGTCACTTCTTGAGTGGTATGCGTTACTGGCCCGGAGGCTATCTCCGTACCATCCACCGTAGTAATGACGTCCTTTACAGCCTTGGGACAAAGAGTTAGATTCATCCTCAAAACCATTTCATGATCCACATAATTGCCGATGGCACCGCTGTCGACGTAAGCTTCAATTGCATGTAATCGATCTGGATTATCAGGGCTAATGAGGACCATAGGTATCACGAAATGCGAGGTCACGGAACTGGTTTTTACGCTCGGCAAGAGGACCTCTATTCTTGTCGGGCGAGGTCGTTTCCCTGCTCAGAGTTTGTAACTTTGGTAACTGCAGCTCCTACTGCCTTCTTTGCAGGTTTCACCGGACAGTCTCGAAGAAAGTGCCCTGAGTTTCCGCAATATAGGCATAATTGCAACTGTTTCCTCCTTTCCCGCTCCCGTTGTGTTAGAGGACCTTTCAGACCCCCTATTTGCATGGGTTCCCCGGAGTCTACTCCTTTGGAAGGAGTTGGCGGTTTGGAAAATACTCGAGCATCAAACTTGGAACGATCGGCCTTCCTGTTCTGCAGCCTGTGATCTATTTGAACGACCAAGTCTATGTAATCCGAACAGTCTTGTGGGGGATTCACTACTTGGGCTAAAACGTCTTTGAGCTCTCCACGTAGACCTCTATAAAACAGCGTAATCCTTTTGTCCTCAGGCCATTGAGTTTCCACTATTAGTCTATTGAAAGATGCAATATAAGCCAAAAGGTCTTGATTACCCTGTCGCAATGAAAGAAGCTCATTGTCCAAGGCCTGCCCCTGTGAATGTCTTGCGAACAGTTTTTCCATACTAAGCTGAAAGGCTTGAAAATCATGGAGAACCGGATCATCTTGATGAACTAGAGGGATCGACCAGTCTGCCGCATTGCCACTAAGGTACGAAAGTACAAAAGCTACTTTTGCTTGATCAGTTGGAAAGGCTGCTGGCCGGCATAAGAAGTGCAACCGGCACTGATTGATAAATACTGCAAACCTCTTTGGGTCACCAGAAAATCGCTCAGGCGGGGCCAGAGGTACATTCCCAGGTAGGTTGATCTGCACTGGATTCATAGAGGATGTTGAAGGAAGATTTGCCCCTGATGCGGGTAACGGGGTCTGTCCGGCTTGTGACTGTAGCACTTGTCTAGCAAGATTGTCTGTTCTCTCCTTGGAAATAATTAGTTCCCTTCTTAGAGCATTCGTTTCCTGACGAGTTGCATGCACTTCTGCCCTTAGTTCCCCAAGTAACCGGGCTAGGGGGTCAGTATCCGAGGTTTCCATAGCGCCTGGGCGAGAGTTTTGCAGTAGGCTTTGCGTTCTTTAACGCTCACCTGATTCTCGCAGAGGCGCCGGTCTTGACTGGGCGACTACCGTATCTTCAAAGGTGATGTGTAGCACCCGGTTGGCTCTTTGGGCTGGACCTCTGTGCACTGTATGCCTGACGTGTAGAGTAAGATGTCTGCAGATAGAAAATATGGGGTTAATGAACTGGGGTTATTGGGGTGTCCCTATCTCTTTCCTCTTCTCCTCTCCTGTAGACCCCCAAAGGTTAACGCTCTCACCTTAGGTAAGTGAATGCCAAGCTCTCCATCTGCCTCGGGGCAGGGTGCTGTAGCCAGTTTCTTCACTGGATAGGTAGCACAGGCCTCTTGACTTCAGAGGACTGCTGTCCGTCGTTTACTGCACGAACGGTAAGTTTCGAGTCATTCAAATGTCTTTTTAAAGTCTTTAGTAATGATGTCTCTTGTTTTGCAGGGTTCCGGCGATGGCGGATGACGGGCTGAAGTGAGTTGAAGATGGAGCCCGTGTGATGAATAGAAGCGCCTGGAAGCACGTGAGTAAGCGCTTGTTGCCTGTTTCACGATGCGCTCTAACTGTCTTTTTATTTTGCAGGTACGAGTTCGGAGCGGCTGCAGGGTGCCGGAATACCCACTGGATTAGATGTGGAAAGGAGTAATGGCACGTGAGTATTAAAGTTCCCCAATGTCTTTAAACGCACCTTGTTTTGTCTTTCAGATGCGGATGCAGCGCCAAAGGCCTCCG
The DNA here is from genome assembly GCF_040938575.1 of Ambystoma mexicanum. NCBI lineage: Eukaryota > Metazoa > Chordata > Amphibia > Caudata > Ambystomatidae > Ambystoma > Ambystoma mexicanum. Next base: position 1,558,523,766 of record NC_090932.1, read on the forward strand.
GAGCGTGCAAAGAGTTGGTAAGCTTTTGTCTTTCAGATGCCGGAATGCAGTATGAAGACCTCCGGAGCGCACGAAGAGTAGGTAAGCCTTTGCCTTTCAGATGCCGGAATGCTAACCTGTTCTTTCTTGTCTTTATAGGTGTTGCTGAAGACTGGATTCAGGATGGTAAGCCTTTTTCCTTAGGCCCAGGACTGGATGCAGAAGACACGATGAGCGTCCTGCTGCAGAGGGTGCAGAATAACGCAAAGCAAGATTCATCCACCGGGTGTGGTTTAAATAGCCTCCTGTAGTGCTTAGGTGTCTCCTTCCACAGCCACGCCTAAGTAAGAAAAGATTTCCTGGTAAGAAAAGAGTTCCTGCCTTCCAGAAGAGTTCCAGTGTTCTAAATCTAGGGAGTGGCTCCAGCCCCACCCAACAGGAAAAGTAGTTCCAAACAGAAGAGGATCAGAGGCTCAACTGGCAGGCAAGTAAGCAGCATGGTCTGCTGCAGGTAAGTCCACCCAAGCATTATGAGCCCGGCGCTTCCAGCGCTGGGACTGGGCATATTTATGAGCCTGGTGCCACTGGCGCCAGGACTGGGTCCAAAAGGTCCCAATTGGGACTGGTTGGCACTCGGAACCTGGGTTATGGATCTGCTTCCAAGGAAGTTGGGAAAACCCTGACCTTTTGGAAGCAGAGATCATGACACCTGGTAAGAACTAGGACGTGCTACCCTGGCTAATTCATCCTTAACATCTTCATTTAGCCCTCTTCGAAAGAGGTGGAAGCAAGCTTCAGAAGGCCAACCCGCTTCTTTAGCCAATTGCTTGAATCGAGTTACGTAGGTGAGCATGTCCTGAGAGCCTTGCTGGAAATCGAGTAAACGTTCTTGAGCACTAAGGACCTGTTCTGAGCGGTCAAACATAGTCTTTAGTGCTTGAATGAATCCATCGTAATCATCCAAAAGGGAATCTCCGGTGTTAACTAATGGTGTGGCCCAGGCTAAGGCATTCCCGGAGAGCTGAGAAATAATAAAGCCCACTTTAGCCCTGGGGGTGGAAAAATAATAAGGTATAAAGGTAAAGTGGACCAAACAAGAATCCAGGAATCCTCAGAGGGTTTTTGCACAGCCGTCATATTTGTCAACAATGCTGCCCAATAGCACGCTGTCCTTTGAGGCAGAGTCGCGTGAAAGTACCAATTGTTTCAGCGCGGCGTTCTCCGCTTTCAAGTTCTGTACTTCGGTCGATAGTTCTTGCATGCCACGCATAAGATCCTGGATGGCCGCCTCCATGTCTGTATCGATTTCGGTCAGGTGGCGTCTCAATCTGTCACAGGTTTCCCCCCTTCTCACCTGTCTATGTTGCCTGATGTCCTCTTTAGGTGGAGTCTTCTTTCGTATGGTTCGGGACTTAAATAAGCCCGCTCGGCCGTCCTCGGCTTCCAGATTACATTCAGCTTCGATGTCCAGGATCACGGAAACTCCAGGAGTATTCAAGAAGGAGTTGGGGGCACGCGGAAGCGGCACAGGGATTCCGGGAAGTTAGGAAAGAGGGAAGAAGTCGGGAGAAGGGAATCGAGGGGCCAGGGGATAGCAAGTAGCACTAGAGAAGGTTCGGAGCACACGTCCGATCACAGCTAGTAGCAGCATTGAAACGCGCAGGGCCGCGGGGGTGTGGCTTCTTTATAGAGGACGCTGCGTAGAACGTGAAGACTGGCGAGCAGCGTTCTGAGCTTGCCACCATGTTGGTAGTATTATGGAGTGTAAGGCCCGACGTGTCAGGGACCAGGAAACCCAGAAGGGGCAAGTTCGATGGTTCATGACAGCTACGGGGCCACTTTGAAAATTAATTCCAGGGCATCTTTTGGTTCCTAGCTCACCCCTGCCAGAGGCAACCCGTTTATGGCACAAAATGGAGCAACACATCACACACCAGTGATCCTCACAACCTGGATTCATGACACGAACCCCCCTACAAGGCATCGGTGGAATATCTCTATTTCAATGCTGAGTGACATGCCGCTCAGGGATGAGCTCTCTAAAGCCATACAGGATTACTTGAGAAAAAAACCCACAGGGCTCACATCAATGGCCACCAGATGGGAGGCAATGAAAGCTGTCATTAGGGGAGAGTTGGTAGTTCCTCCAGCAGCCTATAAGAGAAACGACAACTAAAGATTAGAGAGCGTCTGGAGGTGAGGTCGCCGTGGCTGAACAGACAAACAAGAAATGTTGGTCACCCAAAGCTTGCTGAGCGTTGCGTATCGCCTGTAACAAACTGGAAGCACATTACACGGAGGAGACAGCCCAAACTCTGCTATGCCCAAAACAAAGTTATTATCCGAAGGGCAATAAAGCAAACAGTTCCTTGGGAGAAAGTTAGCAAAAGTCAAAGGGAGAGACTGGATTATTTGCCTAAAAGACTTGCAGGGTTATCCCAATATGCAGAAGATGTGAAATTACAACTGGCTACTTCACACCTGTTGAGAACATGGCAACTCCACAATGCATGCTGGCCCAACAGGAATGTTACACTTCCTAGCGTTTTATTGGGAGACAGGGAAGCCCTGGAGTCACCAATCGCCACCAAAGAGGTTGAATCAGTGATTAAAGCCTTAAAACCTAGAGCCCTGGGCCCGATGGATTCTCCCCTAAATTCTATACAATTATCAAAACACTCCTCACGGGTCCTCTCACTGAGATCTTTAACTCTTTCTGAGAGACGGGCACTATAACCCCGTCTATGCAGGAAGCTAGAACCATCTTGTTATTAAAACCTGGAAAAGAGTCAGGTGACTATGCTTCGTACAGGGCGATTTCCTTGCTCAATATTGATGCACGTATTTATTCCAAAATCCTGGCAAATAGACTAGAAAATGTTCTCCCCAAGGTTGTTGATGCCAAGCAGACATGCTTTATACTGGGAAGGAGCACTGGGGACAATTTTCGTAGGGTCATCAACTTGGTAGGCATAGCAAAGTTCGAACATCGCAGTCTAGCCTTATTAACACTGGCCGCAACTGAAGCCTTTGATAGGGTAAATTGGGCATTTATGTGCCCGGCCCTAGAGGCATTTTGACTTGGCCCAATATTCTCCAAAATGCTCCTTGAAAATTATAGTTCACTGAAAACCATTCTGAGGGTAAACAAAAACTTTTCGGCCCCTATTCGGCTTTCATGTGGTACCCATCAAGGGTGGCCGCTCTCCCCATTGATTTTTCCTTTAATTATGGAACCCCTAGCCCAACGAATCACAGAAATTCCTCCATTGAAGGGATGACAGTGAAGGGCGACCAATATAATATATTTCTTTATGCGGATGAGATAATGCTCTCCCTTCCTAACTGCCGATCCTCCTTAACGAAGGCTCTTACGGTTTTGGAGCGTTTTGGACAAGTGGCAGTCTTTGCCGTTTATTATCCCAAGTCAGGATCCCTAGAGGTTGGGCTATCCGTAGAAGAGATTAGTGCTCTTCAATGCATTTACCCATTGGAATGGAGCACCACATCAACCAAATACCTAGGGGTGCACATAGTAGCAAACCCAAAGGACTTATAGTCATCTAATTTCCCCCGTCGTTTTGGTGACTTGGAATCTGGCCTCAAGAGATGGACAACCCGAGAGATCTCACTCATGGGGAGGATCACGGCATACAAAATGAGCCTGCTCCCTAGATTGCTGTGTCTATGTTCGGCTCTCCCAGTGGGGATCCCCCTGAAAGCACTCCTTCAGCTACAAAGACCTGACTGGGTTTATCTGAAATAGGGGAAAACCACCAACAGCAAAGAAGGTGATGATGGGCGATGCCAAATGGGGAGGGATGGGTGTCCTCAATCTGTGCAACTATTATGCCGCAGCACAACTGGCGAATATGCTGACTTGGTACCACCCCACAAACCCCCGAAATAGGTCTCTATTGAACAATCCAAGGCCCTCCCCCCTCTCAGCTCCTTGCCACATATTGCACAGACTGGGGGTAAGAACTGGACAGACCTTCTCTCGTCCACTAGAACCACATTGAGAATTTGGCAGTGGGCATTAAAAAGAAAAGGGACCCACAAGGGAGTAAGCCCTCTCCCCAATCTTTCAAAATCCGAACTTCTCCCCAGGCCTTTGCCCGGCTAATTTCAAATACTGGATTCGGGGAGGGCTGCACAAGGTCTCATAACTCTACGAGAATGGCGCAGCGCTTACCTTTGAAAAATGCAAAGATAGGTTTGCCTTGAAGGAATCGGACAGATTTTCCTACGCACCAATCCGCCACTGGATTGCCCGCCCACTCACCAAGCTAGGGGCCACACGGGAATATACCCCCTAGAACTCATGCTGCAGGATGGCCCTGAAGGTGGAGACATTTTGAGTCTATATAAGCTACTGCAAGAAGACATGTTGACCCTCCAACCTAAATACATGGCACTTTGGGAGGCCGACTTGGGCCATCCCATTGAAGACCAAACATGGGTGGAAATCTGGTCTAGGATCAAAGCAGCCTCCAGATGTGTGACAAATAAAGAATGTACACTCAAATTGTTATACAGGTGGTACCTCCCGCCAGAATGTCTGTACCACTTTGAGAAGTCACTGGACCCGACATGCTGGAGAAAATGTGGGATGCGGGGTTCATTTTTTCACATGTTGTTGGATTATCCACTGGCACGCTCCTTCTGAGATTCGGTAATCAAGGCAATTGAGGCCATTACCAAGGTAACCCTACCTATGGAACCGGAAGTAATAATGCTGGGGACTCCAATCCCAGAGATATACCCTAGAACTGGTCCTGCTGCAACGCTAATCACCCAACTCCTCCTAGCTGCGGAAATCACATGAAGGACAGTTGCTACCACTCTGGTGGGTTTAGATCTGGGGCATTCTGGTAGCAGAAAAGGTCACAGCAGCTAAGAAGGGCACTTGTCATCGCTTCACCAACGTTTGGTCAGCAATTTTGGATTATGAGCAGGACTGACCAGCACAGACATTTCAACGACAGTTGGTGAAACTCTTTCTAAGGACTGCCTAGTGCTCATCACCCCCCCCCATCCCAGGACAGTAGGAAAACATTCCCACCTGGGGATGACGGCTGGAGGAGCTGGGGTGGACGAGGAAGGAGAGAAGGAGGGAAGGGGGGAGAGTGATGCCTGAAGCTACTGTATAGAAATACTGATGCCATGTTCTACCACTGTATGATTGATGGATAATCTGACAGTTTAAATAAAGTTATTAAAAAAAAGAAATGAGAATGAGGTGTGCAATCTGCAGTTTGTATGTCTGATGTGGTAACAAGGCTGCGGCGGTGCCATGTGGGCACGCAGCAGCGAAGTAACATCTGAACATTATCACAGTCATATCCGTCCTGGAATCTGCTGTGTTGAAATGTAACAGTTGTTTGCTGGATCATTGTGGACGTGCTGTTTGAAGGTGTTTGCTGAAGTGCCTCTCCCCCCATGAGTTTTGCCATCTTTGGGCTGCCTCTAGCAAATCTCTGAAGATTGTCCCTGACTGTACCCTAAGCAAATACACTGAGGATCTTACTAGGTGCACCAGGATATTCAAAAACTTGTTTTTATCCTTTAGAAACAGGTGCATTTACCTGACAGGCAACCTGTCAGGTAAATGCACCCTGAAATTGGCCAAGCCCAGGAAAGATTGGATCTGTTTTTCAGAGGTCGGAGTTGGCCAGGATAGTATGGCTTTAACCTTGGATTGATCCATGCCTATGCCATCTGGGCTAAGGACAAATCCTAGATAGTGAACAGTGGAAACATGAAAAAGGCATTTCTCGGGTTTTGCTAGAAGCTTGTGTTCACGTAGCCGTTGTAACACTGATTTAACATGTTCTTCATGCTTGAGAGGATCCTTAGAGAATATCAAAATATTGTCCAAGTAGACGATGACGAAAAGAAATAGCATATCCGAAAACACCCGGTCCATGAAGCGTTGGAAGATTGCCGGAGCATTAGAGAGTCCAAAGGGCATGACCAAGTATTCGTAATGACCAAAGGGTGTTCTGAAGGCTGTCTTCCATTCGTCACCTTCTCTAATACGAATCAAGTGATAAGCACCCCTGAGATCCAATTTGGTGAATATTACGGCTCCTCTTACGGCTTCCAGGATATCCGAGATCAAGGGTAATGGATAACGATCCTTAAGGGTGCACTGATTAAGACCTCGATAATCAAGACAAGGTCTGAGTTCCTTGGTGTCTTTTTTTAGGAATAAAAAATAATGAAGCTCCAGCTTGAGGCTTGAAGGGCCTTTTTCTCTGGTTCAGACAGGATAAACATCCTTCCGAAGGGAATCACGGCTGAAGGTTCGGTTTCAATAGCACAGTCCTCAGGCCTATCGAGTGGTAGGGCTTGGACAATAGCAGAAGAGAACACATCGGCGTATTCCTGGTAGGTTTTAGGAACGTGGATGATGTTGGAGACCATAAGAGGATCTTGCTGAGTTATTGAATGTTCTTCTGATGTTGTCGGTGAAGGATCCTGGAGCAGACAATGGGACATGCAAAATTCGGAACCTATGAACAGGGAACCAGCTGTCCAATTGATGTATGGGTTGTGTTTTTGTAGCCAAGGCATTCCCAAAACCATTGGGTAATGGGCAGATTTTATGATGTCAAACTTTATCCTTTCAAGGTGAGGGTTTATAGCAAGCTCAATTTCCTTAGTCTGAAGGGATATGGGTCCAGAAGAAAGAGGTCTTCCATCAATTGCTTCTACAGGTTGCAGGACGTTCCGGGATTCGTAAGGAATATGATGTTTAAGGACCCATTCCTGATCTATGAATATTCCCATGGCCCCACAGTCCACTAGTGCCAGAATGGGGTAGGATTCCTTCTTAGATGACGATAGAAAAGCCTGTAAGACTACCACAGAGTTTTGTCCAGGAAAGTTCAAGGATGGAATAGATGTGGAGCCTGCATCTCTCTCCCGAAACTGAGCTCCATCTAAGATCGGGAGCTGGCGTTTCCCGAACGCTGTGGAGGGGCTAAGGGACATTCTCTGACTAAATGCTTGTCCGAGGCACAGTACATGCATAAACCAGTATGGATCCTTCTCATCCTTTCTTGGGGAGATATGGGTCCACGGAAGGCCCCTAGCTGCATGGGTTTGGGGTTCATTTGTAGGAACAGGAGAATCTTCGGATTTTGAAGGGCTCACAAGAGGATTTTTTTGGATGGTTGACTTGGTCTTCCTTTTCTCTGCCTTTCTTTACTCTATGCAGAAATCAATTTGTAGAGCAAGATCCATAAGTGCCTGGTAAGAACTTGGACGTGCTACCCTGGCTAATTCATCCTTAAGATCTTCATTTAGCCCTCTTCGAAAGAGGGTGAAGCAAGCTTCAGAAGGCCAACCCGCTTCTTTAGCCAATTGCTTGAATCAAGTTACGTAGGTGAGCATGTCCTGAGAGCCTTGCTGGAAATCGAGTAAACGTTCTTGAGCACTAAAGACCTGTTCTGGGCGGTCAAACATAGTCTTTAGTGCTTGAATGAATCCATCATAATCATCCAAAAGGGAATCTCCGGTGTTAACTAATGGTGTGGCCCAGGCTAAGGCATTCCCGGAGAGGTGAGAAATAATAAAGCCCACTTTAGCCCTGGGGGTGGAAAAATAATAAGGTTTAAAGGTAAAGTGGACCAAACAAGAATCCAGGAATCCTCAGAGGGTTTTTGCACAGCCGTCATATTTGTCAACAATGCTGCCCAATAGCACGCTGTCCTTTGAGGCAGAGTCGCGTGAAAGTACCAATTGTTTCAGCGTGGCGTTCTCCGCTTTCAAGTTCTGTACTTCGGTCGATAGTTCTTGCATGCCACGCATAAGATCCTGGATGGCCGCCTCCATGTCTGTATCGATTTCGGTCAGGTGGCGTCTCAATCTGTCACAGGTTTCCCCCCTTCTCACCTGTCTATGTTGCCTGATGTCCTCTTTAGGTGGAGTCTTCTTTCGTATGGTTCGGGACTTAAATAAGCCCGCTCGGCCGTCCTCGGCTTCCAGATTACGTTCAGCTTCGATGTCCAGGATCACGGAAACTCCAGGAGTATTCAAGAAGGAGTTGGGGGCACGCGGAAGCGGCACAGGGATTCCGGGAAGTTAGGAAAGAGGGAAGAAGTCGGGAGAAGGGAATCCAGGGGCCAGGGGATAGCAAGTAGCACTAGAGAAGGTTCGGAGCACACGTCCGATCACAGCTGGTAGCAGCGTTGAGACGCGCAGGGCCGCGGGGGTGTGGCTTCTTTATAGAGGATGCTGCGTAGAACGTGAAGACTGTCGAGCAGCGTTCTGAGCTTGCCGCCATGTTGGTAGTATTATGGAGTGTAAGACCCGACGTGTCTGGGACCAGGAAGCCCAGAAGGGGCGAGTTCGAAGGTTCATGACAGCTACGGGGCCACTTTGAAAATTAATTCCAGGGCATCTTTTGGTTCCTAGCTCACCCCTGCCAGAGGCAACACTTTTATGGCACAAAATGGAGCAGCACATCACACACCAGTGATCCTCACAACCTGGATTCATGACACGGACCCCCCTACAAGGCATCGGTGGAATATCTCTATTTCAATGCTGAGTGACATGGCGCTCAGGGATGAGCTATCTAAAGCCATACAGGATTACTTGAGAAAAAAACCCACAGGGCTGACATCAATGGCCACCAGATGGGAGGCAATGAAAGCTGTCATTAGGGGAGAGTTGGTAGTTCCTCCAGCAGCCTATAAGAGAAACGACAACTAAAGATTAGAGAGCGTCTAGAGGTGAGGTCTCTCTGGCAGAACAGACAAACAAGAAATGTTGGTCACCCAAAGCTTGCTGAGCGTTGCGTATCGCCTGTAACAAACTGGAAGCACATTACACGGAGGAGACAGCCCAAACTCTGCTATGCACTAAACAAAGTTATTATCCGAAAGGCAATAAAGCAAACAGTTCCTTGGGAGAAAGTTAGCAAAAGAGAGACTGGATTATTTGCTTAAAAGACTTGCAGGGTTATCCCAATATGCAGAAGATGTGAAATTACAACTGGCTACTTCACACCTGTTGAGAACATGGCAACTCCACAATGCACGCTGGCCCCACAGGAATGTTACACTTCCTAGCGTTTTATTGGGAGACAGGGAAGCCCTGGAGTCACCAATCGCCACCAAAGAGGTTGAATCAGTGATTAAAGCCTTAAAACCTAGAGCCCTGGGCCCGATGGATTCTCCCCTAAATTCTGTACAATTATCAAAACACTCCTCACGGGTCCTCTCACTGAGATCTTTAACTCTTTCCGAGAGACGGGCACTATAACCCCGTCTATGCAGGAAGCTATAACCATCTTGTTATTAAAACCTGGAAAAGAGTCAGGTGACTGTGCTTCGTACAGGGCGATTTCCTTGCTCAATATTGATGCAAGTATTTATTCCAAAATCCTGGCAAATAGACTAGAAAATGTTCTCCCCAAGGTTGTTGATGCCAAGCAGACAGACTTTATACTGGGAAGGAGCACTGGGGACAATTTTCGTAGGGTCATCAACTTGGTAGACATAGCAAAGTTCGAACATCGCAGTCTAGCCTTATTAACACTGGCCGCAACTGAAGCCTTTGATAGGGTAAATTGGGCATTTATGTGCCTGACCCTAGAGGCATTTTGACTTGGCCCAATATTCTCCAAAATGCTCCTTGAAAATTATAGTTCACTGAAAACCATTCTGAGGGTAAACAAAAACTTTTCGGCCCCCATTCGGCTTTCATGTGCTACCCATCAAGGGTGGCCGCTCTCCCCATTGATTTTTCCTTTAATTATGGAACCCCTAGCCCAACGAATCACAGAAATTCCTCCATTGAAGGGATGACAGTGAAGGGCGACCAATATGATATATTTCTTTATGCGGATGCATAGCTCTCAACCATTTGTGTTGCAAAGGCGGGTGAAATCACGCGATTTTGTTTTTGGCGCGTGAGACACCCGTTAGAATGAATGGGCATGCAGGAGGCTTGGCGGGTGAGTCAGCCCTTTACAGGGCGGGTGACACCCGCCAAAAGCTGGTGAGTTGAGAGCTATGCGGATGAGATAATGCTCTCCCTTCCTAACTGCCGATCCTCCTTAATGAAGGCTCTTACGGATTTGGAGCGTTTTGGACAAGTGGCAGTCTTTGCCGTTTATTATCCCAAGTCAGGATCCCTAGAGGTTGGGCTATCCATAGAAGAGATTAGTGCTCTTCAATGCATTTACCCATTGGAATGGAGCACCACATCAACCAAATACCTAGGGGTGCACATAGTAGCAAACCCAAAGGACTTATATGCAGCTAATTTCCCCCGTCGTTTTGGTGACTTGGAATCTGGCCTCAAGAGATGGACAACCCGAGAGATCTCACTCATGGGGAGGATCACGGCATACAAAATGAGCCTGCTCCCTAGATTGCTGTGTCTATGTTCGGCTCTCCCAGTGGGGATCACCCTGAAAGCACTCCTTCAGCTACAAAGACCTGACTGGGTTTATCTGAAATAGGGGAAAACCACCAATAGCAAAGAAGGTGATGATGGGCGATGCCAAATGGGGAGGGATGGGTGTCCTCAATCTGTGCAACTATTATGCCGCAGCACAACTGCCGAATATGCTGACTTGGTACCACCCCACAAACCCCCGAAATAGGTCTCTATTGAACAATCCAAGGCCCTCCCCCCTCTCAGCTCCTTGCCACATATTGCACAGATTGGGGGTAAGAACTGGACAGACATTCTCTCGTCCACTAGAACCACATTGAGAATTTGGCAGTGGGCATTAAAAAGAAAAGGGACCCACAAGGGAGTAAGCCCTCTCCCCAGTCTTTCAAAATCCGAACTTCTCCCCAGGCCTTTGCCCGGCTAATTTCAAATACTGGATTCGGGGAGGGCTGCACAAGGTCTCATGACTTTACGAGAATGGCGCAGCGCTCACCTTTGAAAAATGCAAAGATAGGTTTGCCCTGAAGGAATCGGACAGATGTTCCTACGCACCAATCCGCCACTGGATTGCCCGCCCACTCACCAAGCTAGGGGCCACACGGGAACGTACCCCCTAGAACTCATGCTGCAGGATGGCCCTGAAGGTGGAGACATTTTGAGTCTATATAAGCTACTGCAAGAAGACATGTTGACCCTCCAACCTAAATGCATGGCACTTTGGGGGGCCGACTTGGGCCATCCCATTGAAGACCAAACATGGGTGGAAATCTGGTCTAGGATCAAAGCAGCCTCCAGATGTGTGACAAATAAAGAATGTACACTCAAATTGTTATACAGGTGGTACCTCCCGCCAGAATGTCTGTACCACTTTGAGAAGTCACTGGACCCGACATGCTGGAGGAAATGTGGGATGCGGGGTTCATTTTTTCACATGTTGTTGGATTATCCACTGGCACGCTCCTTCTGAGATTCGGTAATCAAGGCAATTGAGGCCATTACCAAGGTAACCCTACCTATGGAACCGGAAGTAATAATGCTGGGGACTCCAATCCCAGAGATATACCCTAGAACTGGTCCTGCTGCAACGCTAATCACCCAACTCCTCTAGCTGCGGAAATCACATGAAGGACAGTTGCTACCACTCTGGTGGGTTTAGATCTGGGGCATTCTGGTAGCAGAAAAGATCACAGCAGCTAAGAAGGGCACTTGTCATCGCTTCACCAACGTTTGGTCAGCAATTTTGGATTATGAGCAGGACTGACCAGCACAGACATTTCAACGACAGTTGGTGAAACTCTTTCTAAGGACTGCCTAGTGCTCTTCACCCCCCCCATCCCAGGACAGTAGGAAAACATTCCCACCTGGGGATGACGGCTGGAGGAGCTGGGGTGGACGAGGAAGGAGAGAAGGAGGGAAGGGGGGAGAGTGATGCCTGAAGCTACTGTATAGCAATACTGATGCCATGTTCTACCACTGTATGATTGATGGATAATCTGACAGTTTAAATAAAGTTATTAAAAAAAAGAAATGAGAATGAGGTGTGCAATCTGCAGTTTGTATGTCTGATGTGGTAACAAGGCTGCGGCGGTGCTATGTGGGCACGCAGCAGCGAAGTAACATCTGAACATTATCACAGTCATATCCGTCCTGGAATCTGCTGTGTTGAAATGTAACAGTTGTTTGCTGGATCATTGTGGACGTGCTGTTTGAAGGTGTTTGCTGAAGTGCCTCTCCCCCCATGAGTTTTGCCATCTTTGGGCTGCCTCTAGCAAATCTCTGAAGATTGTCCCTGACTGTACCCTAAGCAAATACACTGAGGATCTTACTACGTGCGCCAGGATATTCAAAAACTTGTTTTTATCCTTTAGAAACAGGTGCATTTACCTGACAGGTAATCTGTCAGGTAAATGCACCCTGAAATTGGCCAAGACCAGGAAAGATTGGATCTGTTTTACGGAGGTCGGAGTTGGCCGGGATAGTATGGCTTTAACCTTGGATTTATCCATGCCTATGCCATCTGGGCTAAGGACAAATCCTAAATAGTGAACAGTGGAAACATGAAAAAGGCATTTCTCGGGTTTTGCTAGAAGCTTGTGTTCACGTAGCCGTTGTAACACTGATTTAACATGTTCTTCATGCTTGAGAGGATCCTTAGAGAATATCAAAATATCGTCCAAGTAGACGATGACGAAAAGAAATAGCATATCCGAAAACACCCGGTCCATGAAGCTTTGGAAGATTGCCGGAGCATTAGACAGTCCAAAGGGCATGACCAAGTATTCGTAATGACCAAAGGATGTTCTGAAGGCTGTCTTCCATTTGTCACCTTCTCTAATACGAATCAAGTGATAAGCACCCCTGAGATCCAATTTGGTGAATATTACGGCTCCTCTTACGGCTTCCAGGATATCCGAGATCAAGGGTAATGGATAACGATCCTTAAGGGTGCACTGATTAAGACCTCGATAATCAAGACAAGGTCTGAGTTCCTTGGTGTCTTTTTTTAGGAACAAAAAATAATGAAGCTCCAGCCGGAGGCTTGAAGGGCCTTTTTCTCTGGTTCAGACAGGATAAACATCCTTCCGAAGAGAATCACGGCTGAAGGTTCGGTTTCAATAGCACAGTCCTCAGGTCTATCGAGTGGTAGGGCTTGGACAATAGCAGAAGAGAACACATCTGTGTATTCCTGGTAGGTTTTAGGAACGTGGATGATGTTGGAGACCATAAGAGGATCTTGCTGAGTTATTGAATGTTCTTCTGATGTTGTCGGTGAAGGATCCTGGAGCAGACAATGGGACATGCAGAATTCGGAACCTAGGAACAGGGAACCAGCTGTCCAATTGATGTATGGGTTGTGTTTTTGTAGCCAGGGCATTCCCAAAACCATTGGGAAATGGGCAGATTTTATGATGTCAAACTTTATCCTTTCTCGGTGAGGGTTTATAGCAAGCTCAATTTCCTTAGTCTGAAGGGATATGGGTCCAGAAGAAAGAGGTCTTCCATCAATTGCTTCTACAGGTTGCAGGACGTTCCGGGATTCGTAAGGAATATGATGTTTAAGGACCCATTCCTGATCTATGAATATTCCCATGGCCCCACAGTCCACTAGTGCCAGAATGGGGTAGGGTTCCTTCTTAGATGACGATAGAAAAGCCTGTAAGACTACCACAGAGTTTTGTCCAGGAAAGTTCAAGGATGGTATAGATGTGGAGCCTGCATCTCTCTCCCGAAACTGAGCTCCATCTAGGATCGGGAGCTGGCGTTTCCCGATAGCCGTGGAGGGGCTAAGGGACATTCTCTGACTAAATGCTTGTCCGAGGCACAGTACATGCATAAGCCAGTATGGATCCTTCTCAGCCTTTCTTGGGGAGATATGGGTCCACGGAAGGCCCCTAGCTGCATGGGTTCGGGTTCATTTGTAGGAACAGGAGAATCTTCGGAATTTGAAGGGCTCACAAGAGGATTTATTTGGATGGTTGACTTGGTCTTCCTTTTCTCTGCCTTTCTTTCCTGGATGCGGAAATCAATTTGTAGAGCAAGATCCATAAGTGCCTGGTAAGAACTAGGACGTGCTACCCTGGCTAATTCATCCTTAACATCTTCATTTAGCCCTCTTCGAAAGAGGGTGAAGCAAGCTTCAGAAGGCCAACCCGCTTCTTTAGCCAATTGCTTGAATCGAGTTACGTAGGTGAGCATGTCCTGAGAGCCTTGCAGGAAATCGAGTAAACGTTCTTGAGCACTAAAGACCTGTTCTGGGCGGTCAAACATAGTCTTTAGTGCTTGAATGAATCCATCATAATCATCCAAAAGGGAATCTCCAGTGTTAACTAATGGTGTGGCCCAGGCTAAGGCATTCCCGGAGAGGTGAGAAATAATAAAGCCCACTTTAGCCCTGGGGGTGGAAAAATAATAAGGTTTAAAGGTAAAGTGGACCAAACAAGAATCCAGGAATCCTCAGAGGGTTTTTGCACAGCCGTCATATTTGTCAACAATGCTGCCCAATAGCACGCTGTCCTTTGAGTCAGAGTCGTGTGAAAGTACCAATTGTTTCAGCGCGGCGTTCTCCGCTTTCAAGTTCTGTACTTCGGTCGATAGTTCTTGCATGCCACGCATAAGATCCTGGATGGCCGCCTCCATGTCTGTATCGATTTCGGTCAGGTGGCGTCTCAATCTGTCACAGGTTTCCCCCCTTCTCACCTGTCTATGTTGCCTGATGTCCTCTTTAGGTGGAGTCTTCTTTTGTATGGTTCGGGACTTAAATAAGCCCGCTCGGCCGTCCTCGGCTGCCAGATTACGTTCAGCTTCGATGTCCAGGATCACGGAAACTCCAGGAGTATTCAAGAAGGAGTTGGGGGCACGAGGAAGCGGCACAGGGATTCCGGGAAGTTAGGAAAGAGGGAAGAAGTCGGGAGAAGGGAATCCAGGGGACAGGGGACAGCAAGTAGCACTAGAGAAGGTTCTGAGCACACGTCCGATCACAGCTGGTAGCAGCGTTGAGACGCGCAGGGCCGCGGGGGTGTGGCTTCTTTATAGAGGACGCTGCGTAAAACGTGAAGACTGGCGAGCAGCGTTCTGAGCTTGCCGCCATGTTGGTAGTAGTATGGAGTGTAAGGCCCGACGTGTCAGGGACCAGGAAGCCCAGAAGGGGCGAGTTCGATGGTTCATGACAGCTACGGGGCCACTTTGAAAATTAATTCCAGGGCATCTTTTGGTTCCTAGCTCACCCCTGCCAGAGGCAACACGTTTATGGCACAAAATGGAGCAGCACATCACACACCAGTGATCCTCACAACCTGGATTCATGACACGGACCCCCCTACAAGGCATCGGTGGAATATCTCTATTTCAATGCTGAGTGACATGGCGCTCAGGGATGAGCTATCTAAAGCCATACAGGATTACTTGAGAAAAAAACCCACAGGGCTCACATCAATGGCCACCAGATGGGAGGCAATGAAAGCTGTCATTAGGGGAGAGTTGGTAGTTCCTCCAGCAGCCTATAGGAGAAACGACTACTAAAGATTAGAGAGCGTCTAGAGGTGAGGTCGCTCTGGCTGAACAGACAAACAAGAAATGTTGGTCACCCAAAGCTTGCTGAGCGGTGCGTATCTCCTGTAACAAACTAGAAGCACATTACACGGAGGAGACAGCTCAAACTCTGCTATGCACAAAACAAAGTTATTATCCGAAAGGCAATAAAGCAAACAGTTGCTTGGGAGAAAGTTAGCCAAAGAGAGACTGGATTATTTGCTTAAAAGACTTGCAGGGTTATCCCAATATGCAGAAGATGTGAAATTACAACTGGCTACTTCACACCTGTTGAGAACATGGCAACTCCACAATGCACGCTGGCCCAACAGGAATGTTACACTTCCTAGCATTTTATTGGGTGACAGGGAAGCCCTGGAGTCACCAATCGCCACCAAAGAGGTTGAATCAGTGATTAAAGCCTTAAAACCTAGAGCCCTGGCCCCGATGGATTCTCCCCTAAATTCTGTACAATTATCAAAACACTCCTCACGGGTCCTCTCACTGAGATCTTTAACTCTTTCCGAGAGACGGGCACTATAACCCCATCTATACAGGAAGCTATAACCATCTTGTTATTAAAACCTGGAAAAGAGTCAGGTGACTGTGCTTCGTACAGGGCGATTTCCTTGCTCAATATTGATGCAAGTATTTATTCCAAAATCCTGGCAAATAGACTAGAAAATGTTCTCCCCAAGGTTGTTGATGCCAAGCAGACAGACTTTATACTGGGAAGGAGCACTGGGGACAATTTTCGTAGGGTCATCAACTTGGTAGACATAGCAAAGTTCGAACATCGCAGTCTAGCCTTATTAACACTGGCCGCAACTGAAGCCTTTGATAGGGTAAATTGGGCATTTATGTGCCTGACCCTAGAGGCATTTTGACTTGGCCCAATATTCTCCAAAATGCTCCTTGAAAATTATAGTTCACTGAAAACCATTCTGAGGGTAAACAAAAACTTTTCGGCCCCCATTCGGCTTTCATGTGCTACCCATCAAGGGTGGCCACTCTCCCCATTGATTTTTCCTTTAATTATGGAACCCGTAGCCCAACGAATCACAGAAATTCCTCCATTGAAGGGATGACAGTGAAGGGCGACCAATATAATATATTTCTTTATGCGGATGACATAATGCTCTCCCTTCCTAACTGCCGATCCTCCTTAACGAAGGCTCTTACGGATTTGGAGCGTTTTGGACAAGTGGCAGTCTTTCCCGTTTATTATCCCAAGTCAGGATCCCTAGAGGTTGGGCTAGCCGTAGAAGAGATTAGTGCTCTTCAATGCATTTACCCATTGGAATGGAGCACCACATCAACCAAATACCTAGGGGTACACATAGTAGCAAACCCAAAGGACTTATATGCAGCTAATTTCCCCCGTCGTTTTGGTGACTTGGAATCTGGCCTCAGGAGATGGACAACCCGAGAGATCTCACTCATGGGGAGGATCACGGCATACAAAATTAGCCTGCTCCCTAGATTGCTGTGTCTATGTTCGGCTCTCCCAGTGGGGATCCCCCTGAAAGCACTCCTTCAGCTACAAAGACCTGACTGAGTTTATCTGAAATAGGGGAAAACCACCAATAGCAAAGAAGGTGATGATGGGCGATGCCAAATGGGGAAGGATGGGTGTCCTCAATCTGTGCAACTATTATGCCGCAGCACAACTGGCGAATATCCTGACTTTGTACCACCCCACAAACCCCCGAAATAGGTCTCTATTGAACAATCCAAGGCCCTCCCCCCTCTCAGCTCCTTGCCACATATTGCACAGACTGGGGGTAAGAACTGGACAGACCTTCTCTCGTCCACTAGAACCACATTGAGAATTTGGCAGTGGGCATTAAAAAGAAAAGGGACCCACAAGGGAGTAAGCCCTCTCCCCAGTCTTTCAAAATCCGAACTTCTCCCCAGGCCTTTGCTCGGCTAATTTCAAATACTGGATTCGGGGAGGGCTGCACAAGGTCTCATAACTCTACGAGAATGGCGCAGCGCTCACCTTTGAAAAATGCAAAGATAGGTTTGCCCTGAAGGAATCGGACAGATTTTCCTACGCACCAATCCGCCACTGGATTGCCCGCCCACTCACCAAGCTAGGGGCCACACGGGAACGTACCCCCTAGAACTCATGCTGCAGGATGGCCCTGAAGGTGGAGACATTTTGAGTCTATATAAGCTACTGCAAGAAGACATGTTGACCCTCCAACCTAAATACATGGCACTTTGGGAGGCCGACTTGGGCCATCCCATTGAAGACCAAACATGGGTGGAAATCTGGTCTAGGATCAAAGCAGCCTCCAGATGTGCGACAAATAAAGAATGTACACTCAAATTGTTATACAGGTGGTACCTCCCGCCAGAATGTCTGTACCACTTTGAGAAGTCACTGGACCCGACATGCTGGAGGAAATGTGGGATGCGGGGTTCATTTTTTCACATGTTGTTGGATTATCCACTGGCACGCTCCTTCTGAGATTCGGTAATCAAGGCAATTGAGGCCATTACCAAGGTAACCCTACCTATGGAACCGGAAGTAATAATGCTGGGGACTCCAATCCCAGAGATATACCCTAGAACTGGTCCTGCTGCAACGCTAATCACCCAACTCCTCCTAGCTGTGGAAATCACATGAAGGACAGTTGCTACCACTCTGGTGGGTTTAGATCTGGGGCATTCTGGTAGCAGAAAAGGTCACAGCAGCTAAGAAGGGCACTTGTCATCGCTTTACCAACGTTTGGTCAGCAATTTTGGATTATGAGCAGGACTGACCAGCACAGACATTTCAACGACAGTTGGTGAAACTCTTTCTAAGGACTGCCTAGTGCTCTTCACCCCCCCCCCCCCATCCCAGGACAGTAGGAAAACATTCCCACCTGGGGATGACGGTTGGAGGAGCTTGGGTGGACAAGGAAGGAGAGAAGGAGGGAAGGGGGGAGAGTGATGCCTGAAGCTACTTTATAGCAATACTGATGCCATGTTCTACCACTGTATGATTGATGGATAATCTGACAGTTTAAATAAAGTTATTAAAAAAAAGAAATGAGAATGAGGTGTGCAATCTGCAGTTTGTATGTCTGATGTGGTAACAAGGCTGCGGCG